>NC_023757.2:19100773-19444333 GCF_000499845.2 Phaseolus vulgaris
GTGAATTGCTGCCAAAATTGTGCCAATACACTCTTTGCCTAAAATCTCCTAGGTTAGGCTCTTAATCTTCCTAAACCATCCACTCTCAAATCCTACTTCTCATGCACCTTCAAGGTCACCACCACTCTTAGGAGGACCTTGTTCCATCTCCAATCCATGAAGCTTCCGCAATCCATCAACAAAACCGAAAATAGGAAGGCACAAATCCACCATATGATCGACCCATGTAATTCATCAAGCATATTGTCTAGTCTTGGGATTGGATGCCTATACTTGATGGTGATATTGTTGATGGCCCTACAATCACAACACATTTTTCACTTGCCATCTTTTTTTCGCACCAACAAGATAGGTACAACACAAAGGCTTAAGCTCTTTTGAACCCAACCCTTCTCCCAACAATCTTGTACTTGAGATTATATCTCCTTAGTTTCCTCAGGATTGTTTTATAGGCTAGTCTATTAGGTAGACTAGCCCCTAGAACTAAATCAATTTGATGTCTATACCTCTAAAAGGAGGAAGTCCTATAGGGCCTTCCTTAGAGAATATATCATCAAATTCTTATAATCATTATTAATCCCCCTCACAAGGATATACTCTCTCATTACCATCCTCCTCTTCTTTCCCACTAGGTTTTCATCACAACCATATATTCATCTACCCCCTTAAAAATAAGGTTCTTTGGTTTGGGCATTGACCTTGTACATGACCTCTTCCATAACACTTAAAACACTTCACATCCCTAGCACAAATGGGTGGAGTGAGCATATCTTTTCCTACACTTTTGGGAGTCTCTCTTGGTTTCTCTTTAGGCACAACCCTCCTCCCTTTTAAATCTCTTCTTAGATAAGAATTAGGGTATGAACCTTCCTACGACTTGAGGTTTTCCTCAAATTTTGTTGTTCAACCTTGATACATAATTGAACCAAATCATTCAAGTCTTGGTAAGGTAAGAGTTCAACTCTATCTCTAATCTCAAGATTAAGCCCACTTAGAATCATGCTATGGTAGTGGTTTCGAATCCCTAATAGAGGCTCTCATCATATATAGTTCCATTTTCTGCCTATATTCCTCTACACTCATGGTCTTTGTTTAAGTCTTTGGAGCTTCTCCATTAACTCCCTACTGTAATAGGAGGGAATATGGCGGCATCTTAAAGCTCCCCTAAGATCATTCCAATATTCTATGAGAGGGTCTTTATAAAGACACCTATCTCTCTCAAGGATCGTCCACCAATACATAGCATTGCCTTGAAAACATAGAGTGGCTAAGGGTACTTTGTTGTATTCGCTCACTTTGTGACAAGCAAACAATTGTTCTACTTTCATCTCCCAATCTAGATAGATTTCGACATTTTCTTTACCATGGAATGAGGTAGATCTACCATAACCTCTCTACGAGTTTCTTTCTTTCCTTCCTAACTCTCTTAGGGGTGGTTGATAGTATTCATTGATTTAAGACTTTGTTCTCCATATGACTCTTTGCCCCTAGCGCTAGATGTATGCGAACTTTTTTGGATTAGTGTATCCATCTTTAACCCTTTTCAAGTCATCTTGCATCAATGCAAATAGAGCATCCCTTTCTTTAAGTTGGGCCTCATGTTGCAAAAGAGTTTTAAGAAATGTTCCCTCACTTTCATTAGAATTCGAGATGCAGAAGACATGGTTAAAGACTTGTGTTATAAGTATTTACCCCAAAAAGATAAGGATAGTAGTGAAGGTAGCTTTCCAGGAAAGAGAGGTGGATCACTAGGATCTCTTAAGTACTAAGTCTTTCCTTGCCAAATCTATCCCTCAAAACTTGTCACAAACCTTTTTCTAAGTAACTTACATACATCACAAGTAGGAATGAAAACACAATTGTATGCAAAGAAAAAAATGCAAAGCAATTAACAACATAAAACAAGTAAGTAAAACAAAACAATTAACTAAGCACAAATTAAATATTACCAACTAAAAAGCTTTAAACTAGACGAATCCTAAGGTGAGGATCAAGACCCTTAGAGCTATTGAAGACACACTCACCATCTAATACGTAATTATTCCACTAATTAATCAAAGTTGAATGTAATTACAATTCAAAGGGAATACAAAAGAACTTGAATTACAAAATAAATTTAGATTTCCTAAACTATGCACTTCTGGCTTATGGTTGCTCTTTCTTGTTGAGTTCCACAATTTGTATGTGTTTGTATTCCTATTTGCTGCAGCTCCTTGCCTTAACCTCTTATGGTTGGTCAATTCAATATCCAAAATAATACCTACTAAGTAGGGATGGACTCACCACAAAGGTTAATTCCAACTTAACAAGCACGAATTTGAAATTCTTTTACCAACAATTAGAGGTGAACAAATTAAAGCAAAGAACAATTCAATTTAGAATAGGACAACAACAAATGGAGAATTTGTATGACACAACTTGAAATAATGTTGAATAATTTGACAAGCAATCAAATAAGCACTCAATAAAAGGTGGCACACCAAACTCAACCTAAGGAATGGCAATAGAACTGATTAAAAGACCGAAATAGTATTACTAGATGTTTTTAGGCATAGAAAGCGTGACTTAGAAAATTTATGCTGAGCTGTATATTTGAAATTTGATTTTTAAATTTAAACCACAAGCAGTTCAAGATCATAGAAAAATTTTGGCGTTGGAATCACACCAAAACAATGCACCAATTAATTGTGATAAATTTTCAAATTTGCTGTCAAATTACCGTTTTGTTCGCGCAAGAATGCACACTTTTTTCATTTGATTTATAATTTTTTCTTTTTTTCCTAACACATCAACCTGTGTAAATCCAGAATTTCACAATTTCTCTTCAACGGATTTTAATTTGATAAGTAAAAACAGCCAACACAGAATTAAAACAGAGGAATCCTAATCCTGAAATTAAAACAGTTGAAAAAACATCAAAAACACAACGGACAAGCAAATGATTTTTCTATTTTCATCTCCCAATCTAAATAGATTCAACATTTTCTTTGCCATGGAAATGAGGTAGATCTACGCTAACCTCTCTTGGACTTTCTTTCTTTTCCTTTCTAACTCTACTAGGGGTGGTTGTTAGTATTAATTGATTTTAAGACTTTGTTCTCCATATGACACATTGCCCCTAGAGCTGGATGTATGCTAACTTTTTTTGGATTTAGTGTATTCATCTTTAACCATTTTCAAGTCATCTTGCATCAAAGCAAATTGAGCATCCCTTTCTTTATGTTGGGCCTCATGTTGTAAAAGAGTTTTAAGAAATGTTCCCTCCCTTTCATTAGAATTGTGAGATGCAGAAGACATGGTTAAAGACTTGTGTTATAAGTATTTTACCCCAAAATAGATAAGGATAGTAGTGAAGGTAGCTTTCCAGGAAAGAGAGGTGGATCACTAGGATCTCTTAAGTACTAAGTCTTTCCTTGCCAAATCTATCCCTCAAAACTTGTCACAAACCTTTTTTTATGTAACTTACTTACATCACAAGTAGGAATGAAAACACAATTTTATGCAAAGAAACAATGCAAAGCAATTAACAATACAAAACAAGTAATTAAGGCAAAACAATTAATTAAGCACAAATTAAAGATTACTAACTAAAAAGCTTTAAAACTAGACGAATCCTAAGGTGAGGCTTCTAGACACTTAGAGCCATTGAAGACACACTCATCATCTAATACGTAATTATTCCACTAATTAATCAAAGTTGAATGTAATTACAATTCAAAGGAAATACAATAGAACTTGAATTACAAAGTAAAATTCAGATTTCCTAAACTATGCAATCCTTGGCTTTTGTTACTCTTTCTTGTTGCGTTCCACAATTTGTATGTGTTTGTAATCTTATTTTCTGCAGCTGCTTGCCTTAACCTCTTATGGTTAGTCAATTTAAATCTCCAAAACAGTACCTACTAAGTAGGGATGGACTCACCACAAAGGTTAATTCCAACTTAACAAGCACCACTTTGAAATTCTTTCACCAACAATTAGAGGTCAACAAATTAAAGAAAAGAACAATTCAAATTTAGAATAGGACAACAACAAATGGAGTAATTTGTATGACACAACTTGAAATAATGTTGAATAAATTTGACAAGCAATCAAATAAGCACTCAATAAAAGGTGCACACAAACTCAACCTAAGGAATGGCAATAGAACTGATTAAAAGACCGAAATAATATTACTAGATGTTTTTAGGCACAGAAAGCGTGACTTAGAAAATTTATACTGAGCTGTATATTTGAATTTTGAATTTTGAATTTAAACCACAAGCAGCTCAAGATCTTAGAAATTTTTTGGCTGTAGATATTATATAATAGTGATACAAATTGATTTCAAGAAATAAGACTAAAAAGACTTGAAAGTAGTTTATTTTTTGTGATAGTTGCATGAATTTATTGTATATATTTGATACTTGAGCCTTTAGATAGTATATAATAGTGATAGACATTGATTTTCAAGAAATTAGCATGAAAAGACTTGAAAGTAGTTTTTTTTTCTGGTAGTTGTGATCCGATCGGTCATCGGTAGTCGATGACGTCAGCAGCAGAAAACCACGTGGACCACTCGCAGGGTCACACGTGGACCAGGTGACAGAGAGATCAGGGAGGTGATCGCCAAGAGCGACGATCGGGTGTCAGTAATCAAGGGACAACCGACAGATCACCCAGAACGGTGATCGGTGGTCAGTAACCAAGTGGTCACCAACAGACTAGTTCCCAGACGAACGCCTGGGGCAGAATGCGAGAAGCAATAGAGCACCGATCAGTCATCGGCGTTTCGTGTTACACGCAGTTAAATTGGGACTGAGGTTCCCAACGAGAGCGTTACGCATGGATCTCGCATGAGCACATCTCAGGGAATCCCGCACGAGAGTGGCCTGAGGGAGCTAGTAAACCGATCGATGATTGGTGACTCCCTCAACCTATTACGTGCGTGAAGGGTAAGTCGTCTACACAGAGAGCAACGCTTGGTGAGTGTGCCTAGACCAGCCACACCTGGCGTTCTCCTGAGAGTATGTGATTTACCCAGATGGAAGAAATATGCTAAGTTACTCCGCAAGGGAATAACTTAGCGCACAAAGAGAAGCGCTAGAGCCCTTCAAGTAGTGACACGTGTATGGTCAGATGTGAGTCGCATGCCTCCACGTGTCATCATCTGAGAAGGGCGCGGTCCAGATAAAGGTGCACTCCGCACCGCTAAAGGTACAGACAAGTGCAGCCAAGCGCAGAGACGCGCGGACACGCATAGACACTCACACTCTACTGATTCTGGAGGTACGTTGTCTCAGAAAGCATAACAGGGTTCTGACACATGCCAGAGGGGCATAACAGAATTCTGTTAGGCCCAGATACAGAGGGAGGCATAAAAGAGAATCAGAGAGGGAAGAAAAAGGGAGAGAGAGCAAGAGTTTTTCACACACACTACTAGTTTTTCTCATTTTGGTGGTTCTGTGATCTAACTTGATTGTCAGAGTGCAAACGGCCGCTAGAGGCGCTGTCTGTGTGTTTTGCAGGTCGCGTTTGGAGACCCTAGAGAAGGTTCTGAGGGTGATTTTGCAGATAACACAGTCGCGTAGACGGGGCAGAGAGTGCAACGAAGCGATTCTCCACGCGCAAGTTGTCGGCAGGATCAAGTTGCATGAATTTATTGTATATATTTGATACATGAGACTCTAGATAGTATATAGTAGTGCTAGACATTGATTTTAAAGAAATTAGCATGAAAAGTGATGTGAATGCAATAGCAAGAATACATGATTCTTTGACATTCTTAGGAACAACTTGAGTTGGTCATGAATTGGCACTTTAGTTAGAATTGGATCAAGGTTCTACTTCAAGAACTCACCAAGACTTTGCACCGAACCAAAGCTCACATGGAAGTCCATGTATTGTGAAATTGAATCACAACCACAAGAATTGAAGAAACAACAATTGAATTCAGCCAAAGAAAGGAAAATACCGAACAGAATTGAAAATACAGCAAAGGCACCAAACAGAATTGAAGAACAAGTAAGCTAGAACATGAACATGAAGAAGAAACAAAGAATGAGAATAGAAAACTTATGGAGATGGAAGAATAGGTGAGTGATCACGCCACTTAGAGTGTGGATACTCCAAGATTAGTGTGTTGCCGCCACTTGAGGTTCACCATTGACACCCAAGATAAGACTTGATGAAGGCACCAAAGCTCTTCCAACTTCTCTCTCAAATTGAGTAGAGTTTTCTTACTTCAAATTCCAAATCTGATTTGTACAAGCTAAGCACCTTTATTTATAGCCTATAAGGTGCTGAAATGCAAAGCTAATCAAATGCAAATGTGCCCCTAAATGACATGTAATTTCGGCGCCAACTAGTGCATGAAGGAAGTGTGACTTTCCTTCCTAGTTTGGCACCTCTTAACTCATATCTACTGATGGAAGAGGGCCAAGCACACCCTTCCATGAAAGGCAAGAGCCAAGTCAAGAACGTCTAGAACAAGAAGACTTGGATCAAGCTATGAATGGAAAAAGGCCTAATAGCACACATTCCGTGAAGGCCCATCAAGTGTAGTTTAGCTTTAAATGAGGTGTAAATAGCATAACCATGTGGACAATTGTTAAATTTTTTGCACATTAGAATTAAGGAATCAATAACCTTGATTAGCTAAAGGTTTCTAGAAGCCTTTACTAATAAAGGACGATGTGCACCCATGTGCCATGTGCACCCATGTGCTTCACATTTACATTTCATTTGGCTTACATTTGTGTAGCATTTAGGTCATCAAATCTGGTCCTCCTTAGCCTATAAAAGGAGGAGCCAACCTCATGTATTGCAAGATTATGGTGAGTAAAGTTATGCTGCCAACATTGTGCCATGCTTTGCTTCTACCTAGTTTCTAGGCTCTAATCTTCATCTTCCTCACTTACCATAGGGCTGGCCGAACCTCCCTAATCCCATACATATCATGCACCTTCAAGATCACCATAGCTCCTAGGAGGATCTTGCACATACACATCCATGGCTTCCACACCATCTTTCACATGATTCTAAGAAGAGCTTCATGAATTTGCCATCATTTGGTATCATGAGCATAGGTTCTTCAAAGATGAGTTGTTCTTGGTCTTTTCATTTTTAGTTCTTCTTTATTTCATGTTGTTCATCTTGTTTCCATAATTTTCTTGCTGTTTTTAAATTTTAATTTGTTTTGGTGTGCTATTTGAAAGATCCAACCGGTGCACTTTGTTCAATTGATATTGAACAATTCTTGTGCAATTTGTGATAGGATTCCATACACCTTTGAGATGCTGTTTTTCTTTTAGGTTTTTGAGTCTTTATTGCACTTTTATTTTGGTTCATATTATGCTCTTTGAGTCTTTTAATTTCTGAATCCATATATGTTTTGTCAAGTCATGTTCATCCACAATGTCATTAATTCATAGTAGTCCTTTGTTTGGCTTGATTGTTTCTTGATTTTGAGTATTTTTGCTTACTTTGAAAATGCTGTGATATTGATCTTTTGGTGCCTTTTATTTTTAGCTTGAGTTCATATTTGTGTTTAGATCTTACACAAATTACTTTTCATCAATTCCATTGTGTTTATATTTTGGTCTCTTGCTGTTTTGTTTCCAGTTTTTACAGAATCCCCTGTTTTACTTTCTCTGTGCTGGCTGTTTTGTTCCAGAAAATTATTTTCACTCATAGTAAATTTTTGATTCTCTGGAATATGCAAGATTAGGCTGTTACAGAAAAGAAAAAAAAATAATCAGCTCAAAAGAGTTAATAGAAAAAAAATGATAAATATTTTAAAATCAGTGTGCAAATCTGGGCGCTGCAGTTGGCATGACTGAACACTGAAATTGAAAAAATTATTAAAAACAAATGGCTCATGATTTTGGAGTGATTCCAAATCCAGATTTTAGTTAAGATCTTGAATATCTTGCATATAAATTTTCAGAGGCAAATTCCAAAAGGGCAGCTCAGAATAAATTGGGGAAAAACACGTTCTCTGGCCCACAACAATTTTCCAGTGGTGCTGTTTTTTATTTTTGTAATCTAATTCTATTGCTATTCTTAGGATTCTTTTTGTGTGCCTACCTTTCTTTGAGTATCTTTATTTGCTTGTCTAATATTCTTGGAACTCTTTCTAGTTGTCACAATCTAACTCCATTTGTGTGGTAACTGTTTTCTTCAATTAAATTGTTTCTTGTTTTTATTCTTTGGCCTCTAAATTTGGTGCTGGAATTTATTCTTTTTTGGTGTTTGATTGAGTGGAAATTTGACTTGGGTAAGGTCTAGTCTTCTTGATAGGTTCTGGAATTGGAGAATTAGGACCTTCATTCTAAGGGAAACAAAGACAAAGGCAGAATCAAACACTTCTCAAAACACCACAAACACTTGGAGGGCCCACAAGCAAAGACAACCAAGGAAGTGCCAATAGCAAAAAGAGGATCAACAAAGGGAGTTTTCTTAATTTCTTTGCAACTTAAATTGTGTTAATTACTTCTTAATTACGTGATTGGACAGTGAGTGTGTCTTCAAGGGCTCCAAGTGTCCAAGAAGCCTCACCTAGGGCCGACTAGTGTAGAGTTTTCTAATTCGCAATTGTTAATTGTTTTTTATTGCTTTTCTATTGCTTAATTAGTTTCGTTTTTGCAAATTGTGTTGCTTTGTTAAGTTTTGTTAATTCTTTTGCTTGGTTAATTAGTTAGCTTGTATTGTTTTTCCTTGCATTAAAATCTGATTTCTTCAACTTGATTGCGTTTAAGTGGTTTACTAAGAGAAAGTTTTGTGGGAAGCATTAAGGAATAGTCTTTGGCTAAGGCAAGGCTTGGTACTTAAGAAGTCCACTGTGACTCACCTCCCTTACCTGGAAGACTACCTTCTTTGACTACCTTCTTTGACTACCTTCTTTGACTACCTTCTTTGACTTCCCTAAATTTTCTCAAGGTAAAATACTTGTATACACAAAGTTTTAGTCATGTCTTCTTCTTCTCATTCTACAAAGTCTATTGGAAGTGAATTAAAATCTTTAAAAACTCTTTTGAAAGAAGTTTCACAAACTGTGCAATCAATTGCATATAGACAATTGGAGAGTGAGACTAAACTTAATGTTTTGACTAAAGCAAAGGATGAGAAGTCTCACATTCTAAAAAAATTACCTTCTCATGCATATATCTCTAAAGATCATGATTCTTTTGGGGAGGGAAGCATTAGAGTAAATGATTGTTATCAAGCACCCCCTAGAAGACATAGAAGAGATAGAAAAGAACAAGAAAACCCAAGAGAGGTTAGGGTAGACCAACCCCATTTCCATGGAAAAGAAAATATAGAAGCTTGCCTAGATTGGGAAATGAGGGTAGAAAAATTGTTTGCTTCCCATAAAGAAAGAAAGGAAAGAAAAACACAAAAGAAGAGAGGGGAAGTCGAAAGGGAAGCTAAAGAAAAAGAAGAAAAAGAAAAGCATGAGAAAACCCTTGAAGAACAAAAAGCGTGGGAGAAGAGTGTTCCTTCCCACAAGGTCATTCAACAAGACCAAAGATTTAAAAATACCTTTGAAAATATGTGTCTTGTTGAACAACCTCAAAGCCTTACCTTTTGTAAAGGAACACTTGCAAGCCTAAGTGAAAAAGAAGAGTCTTTAAAAGAAGCTTGCATAGATAAAAATGAAATAGATTATTTCTCATATGTGCTAGGATATCACCAAGTGAATGTCAAGTTTTTTATAAGCATCTACAAAAAGAATTTTTTATGTGAAGTAGTGCCTAAAGAAACTTGTCATGTCTTATTGAGACAACCATTGCAAAGTGTACAAATCCTTATAAACAATGGTTGTCACAACGAGACTATCCTTACACATAAGAGAAAAAGTCTTCATGAAGGAGAACTCATGGGACAAATTAGAGTTGATAAAACTCTAGATCTTTTAAAAGGAAAACTTTTGTCCCCCATGAGAAAAGAAGTTCAAAGACATTACCTTAGGTACAATTCTTGTTTTCAAACTACGCCCAAGGCAATGTCTCATAAACTCTATACTCCTTCACCTTTTGTAAATGATCCTTAGGAAGATATAAATTTCATATTAAAACTCCCTAGAACAACAAAAGGTTGTGATTCAATCTTCATGGTTATGGATAAACTCTTTTCTAGAGAAGTGATACATCTTCATGGTTTATCTTCAAGCATAGTGTTGAATAGAGTTCCAAATTTCGCAAACCATGATTTGAGGATTTCCTTTGGAAAACTTGCAACTAAATTGCACACTTTAAATTCTTATCATCCTCAAACGCATGGTCAAAATATATTTGAAAATCTAGCTCTTTCTACTATGCCTAGAATAAACATGAAGTGCACACACAACTCTAGAGGTGAGCAAACATACCATAAAGTAGTTCACAAAACTAATTATATTTCTACTTTTAAAGTTATGTGTGGGTTCAATCATCTTTCTCCTTTTAAGTTGTTACCATCTTCTATAGGATTTATGCCTAAAGAGAAAGTAACCACAAATGAACATTTTAAAACACATAAGATGATTAGAGACCACACACAACCATTAAAAGAGAAACTTTGTCCAAGGTTGCCAAAACCAAAAGAAAAACAAAAATGGCAACCTAGTAAAATTAATTTGCAAACTAACACCTATGCCTTATTTTATTATTTCCATAGGTGGACGTTTGATCCAGGAGGACAAGCTTTCGCGAAACAAAAGGTTGCTATCCGAGATCAAGTCTGTAGATCTGAGGATAGATCTTCTCAAGAAGGAGGAGATGATGGACACCATCCAGCCACAATCATTCCCCTAGGAAGCAAAAGCATTGGATTTGAGGACAAATCCTTTTCAAGAGGGAGGGGATGATGGAAGAGGGTCAAGCACACCCTTCCATGAAAGGCAAGAGCCAAGTCAAGTTCGTCTAGAACAAGAAGACTTAGATCAAGATATGAATGGAAAAAGGCCTTATAGCACATATTTCGTGAAGGCCCATCAAGTGTAGTTTAGCTTTAAATGAGGTGTAAATAGCATAACCATGTGGACAATTGTTTAATTTTCTCCACATTAGAATTAAGGAAGCATTAACCTTGATTAGCTAAAGGTTTCGAGAAGCCTTTACTAATAAAGGACCATGTGCACCCATGTGCCATGTGCACCCATGTGCCATGTGCACCCATGTGCTTCACATTTACATTTCATTTGGCTTACATTTGTGTAGCATTTAGGTCATCAAATCTGGTCCTCCTTAGCCTATAAAAGGAGGAGCCAACCTCGTGTATTGCAAGATTATGGTGAGTAAAGTTATGCTGCCAACATTGTGCCATGCTTTGCTTCTACCTAGTTTCTAGGCTCTAATCTTCATCTTCCTCACTTACCATAGGGTTGGCCGAACCTCCCTAATCCCATACATATCATGCACCTTCAAGATCACCATAGCTCCTAGGAGGATCTTGCACATACACATCCATGATTTCCGCACCATCTTTCACATGATTCTAAGAAGAGCTTCATGAATTTGCCATCATCTACACTCCCCCTAGCATCCCTTACTAAGTTCACCCCCCCCTAAGCTTCTACTGTACCGTCCCGTATCCGGAGCGTTGACTAAAGTCAAAGTCAAAGTCGACGGCTGGAGAGTCAAAGTCAACGCAAGGCGTCGCCTAGGTGGAGAGACGCCAAGAGGAAGCGTCGCCAAGGCAAGGCGTCGCCTAGGTAAAGGCGTCGCCCAACCAGGGCGTCGCCAGATCAAACAGTGCTGAAGCAAGGCAATCACGGTGTGGTTCCCCGATACACATGGGTAGGAAAGACCATGGAGGGAGCGATGCCGTGAGAAGGCCTCAGGTCCCGATAACCCGGGGCAGTGATAAAGAGAAGGAAAAGGTGGCTTCAAGGCCATAGTAATAGTACCAGTGTAGGGCAGCCTGACTCGTGAAGTGCTCCTCCCGCCCCAGAGACGTCTGTGGGGCAGATACGACTCAAGAGGAAAGTCACGCCCAGGGCAACCGGGTGCAGGGTACAAGAGGAAGGCAGATACGCTCTCAAAGTAAGTGACTAGATACTTGGGGGCATGAGTTGGCACCAAAAAAGTCACCCCTAGCGCAGTAGCACTCCCAAGCAGGAGGACTCACACGTAGAAACGTCCCCAGATGGGCAGAAACGCCCCCAGATGGGGTCATGGCGTTGTGAGGCCCTCCACGTGTACGACGGCCATGCCAGAATAGAAACACCCTTTAGTCAGGTGCCAGGTAATTAAAAGTCATTCAATACTGTTTCCTTTCGAGCATTCAGGTACTATAATGGCTCCCGAGCGTTTCAACGTCTTAAATGCGCTACGTTTTCTAATTAAGCGCTTTAATGAGTGCGTTACGTTTGTGATTAAAAGCGCTTTAAGGTGCTTTAAATGCTTGGGTAGTTTAAATAGCGCAGAGAATGTTGGAAAAAGGGTTCGAACTTTCTGCGAATTTACCAGAGCTCTCTAGTTGCTTGCTCGTGCTTCATTAGTTACGAACAAGGGACTTGGGAATATTTTTGCCTGAAAGAGAGAACACAGATACACAGTACACAGTTATTTCTTACCACCTTCAGAGTGCCATACGCGGTGCTCAGAGACGGAGGTGAATAGTTTTGGTGTTTCTTGCTGGCTGACTTGAGCGTCGGAGTGCAAACGGCCGCTAGGGCGCCTCTTTGTCCTCTTTTTTGCAGGAATCCACAGGCAATCAGTGGGAAGGAGTCCCTAGCTGACGGTTGAGGTCGCGCACGAAGACGTCCCGGTCAATCGGACGGAACATCTACTATTTCTAAACTACAACTAAGGACGATTTTACAAAAGAGGTTTCTTATGTTTCCCTCTAAGCACCTTCCTAAAGACTATTCTATATATTTTCTACTTAAAGAGAGATATTCAAAATGAAGCCTATTATTGGAGAGTTTGTAGAATTCTTTATCTTTAGGCTTAGTCTTCTCTTTGACTTCTTTTAATTTGTGAGAAGACTAGAAGGAAGAACTTCAAATGTGTAGGTGAAAATCCTCTTCCTTCATTAATAAAATCCTCTCCTATTGGATATCCATCACACTCCCCGAGTTGGAGAGAATTCAACCTCGAATTCTGAAACCCTGCACGTAACAAAGTCAGTTTATGTGTACAAGTAAAAGTTGAAGACAAAGATAAACATGACTTAGCTTTAGGAAATGGTGGGATAGCAGAAAAGGAGGTTTGAAAAACTAACCAAGTTGGAAAAATGTGTTTGGGAATGATGATATCTGTTGGAAAAAGACCTCTTAAATGGTGAAACCCATTAGGAGGTAAAAAATCATCCCTAACACGTTTTAACCAATTTGGTGTTGCAATAGGAACCTTAGGTAATGAAAAAGATAAAGAAGAAGAAGACCTTGGAGGGTCCATTTGAGGCATAGCACGAGTCAACATGATGGATTTAGTGGAGAAAATGGTTTGACTCGGTAAAGTACTTACTTCTTTTTCTTTCTCATTTTCTCTTTTAGTTTTCATTTTGATGTGGTCCTCATGAACTTCTTTGGGAGAGAAAGGTTTTAAGACAACCTTGCGCCCTTGGAAGGAAAAAGGCATAGTATTGGATAGGCCATCATGTAAAACATGTCTATCATATTGCTAAGGCCTTCCTAAAAGAAGATGAGTTGCTTCCATGGGCACAACATCACATAAAACCTCATCCTTATACTTTCCTATTGTAAAGTTAATGAGGACTTGTTTGTTAACCATTATTTCACCTTCGGTACTTAACCATTGTAATTTATAAGGCTTGGTATGAGAGATAGTGGGCAAGGCTAACTTCTCCACTACTCTTGTACTAGCCACGTTAGTGCAACTTCCTCCATCAATAATCAAGGAAGATAACTTGTTGTTGATAAGACATCGGGTATGAAAAATGTTTTCTCTTTGAGTATCATCCAAAGATTTTGGAATTGTTCCCAACATACGCCTTATCATCAACAAGTCACCTTCACAAGGACTTACACTCTCATTTTCACTTGATGGTTTAGAAGGTGAAGAATGCCTAGGTGAGTCGGAATCATGCTCACTAACTACAATGCCATCATGCACATACATATTTCGTTTAAAAGGGCAATTTGCAGCTATGTGACCATATCCTAAACATTTAAAGCATTTTTTATTAGACGTTTTTGTTGGGGATTTAGGCCTAAAAGTAGATGGCTTTTATTGTATATATTTGATAGATGAGTCTCTAGATACTATATAATTGTGATACATATTGATCAAGGATTAGCATGAAAAGACCTGAAACTAGTTTTTTTGTGGTAGTTGCATGAATTTAGTGTATATATTTGATACATGAGTTTGTACATAGTATGTAATAGTGATAGACCTTGATTTTAAGAAATTTCTATGAAAAGACTTGAAACTAGTTTTTTTGTAGTAGTTGCATGAATTTATTGTATATATTTGATAGATAAGTCTCTAGATACTATATAGTAGTGATAGACATTGATTTTCATGAAATTAGAATAAAAAGACTTGAAACTAGTTTTTTTGTGGTAGTTGCATGAATTTATTGTATATATTTTATACATGAGTCTCTAGATAGTATATAGTAGTGGTAGACTTTCCTTTTCAAGACATTAGCAGGAAAAGATTTGAAACAAGTTTTTTGTGGTAGTTGCATGAATTTATTGTGTATATTTGATAGATGAGTCTCTAGATAGTATATATAGTGATAGACATTGATTTTCAAGAAATTAGGATGAAAAGACTTGAAAGTAGTTTTTTTGTGGTAGTTGCATGAATTTATTTTATATATTTGATAGATGAATCTCTAGATACTACATAATAGTGATAGACATTGATTTTCAAGAAATTAACATGAAAAGACTTGAAATTAGTTTTTTGTGGTAGTTACATCAATTTATTGTATATATTTGATAGATAAGTCTCTAGATACTCTATAATAGTGATAGACATTGATTTTAAAGAAATTAGCCTGAAAAGACTTGGAACAGGTTTTTTGTTGTAGTTGCATGAATTTATTGTATATATTTTATAGATGAGTCTCTAGATAGTATATCATAGTGATAGACATTGATATTCAAGAAATTAGATGGAAAGGATTAAAACTAGTTTTTTTGTCGTAAATGCATCCTTTTATTGTATATATTTGATAGATGAGTCTCTAGATACTATACAATAGTGACAGACATTGATATTCAAGAAATTAGCATGAAAAGACTTAAAACTAGTTTTTTGGTCGTCGTTGCATGAATTTATTATATATATTTGATACAGGAGTTTCTAGATACTAATAATAGTAATAGAGATTGATTTTTAAAAAATTAGAATGAAAAGACTTGAAATAAGTTTTTTTTTTGGCTATTGCATGAATTTATTGTATATATTTTATAGATGAATCTCTAGATAGTATATGATAGTGATACAGATTGATTTCAAGAACTTATCATGAAAAGACTTGAAATTAGTTTTTCGTGCTAGTTACATGAAGTTATTGTATATATTTGATACATGAGTCTCTAAATAGTATATAATAGTGATAGACATTGATTTTCAAGAAATTAGCATTAAAAGACTTAAAACTAGTTATTTTCTCGTAGTTGCCTGATTTTATTGTATATATTTGATAGACGAGACTCTAGATAGTATATAATAGTGATAGACATTTGTACCGTTCCGTACCCGGGCGTTGACGAAGTCGAGGTCAAAGTCAGCGTCGAGGTCAAAGTCAACGTAAGGCGTCGCCCAGGTGGGGGTGACGCCAAGCACAGGCGTCGCCAAGAGGAAGCGTCGCCAAGAGGAAGCATCGCCAAGATAAGGCGTCGACTAGTAGGGTGTTGCCAAGGTGGAATGACTCAAAAGCAAGGTGACCACAACGCCACTCCCCGACACCCACAGGTAGGAAAGACCATGGAGGGGCGACGCCATGGGAAGGCCTCAGACCCCTGATAACCAGGGAATAGTGATAAAGAGAAGGAAAAGGTGCCTTCAAGGCCATAGTGACAGCGCCAGTGTAGGGCAGCCCGACTCGTGAAGTACCCCTGCCGCCCAGAGACGCCTTTGGGACAGATACGACTCAAGGGGAGGGTCACGCCCAGGGTAGCAAGGTGCAGGATACGAGAGGAAGGCATATACGCTCTCAAAGTGAGTGACTAGATGACTGGGGCATGAGTTGGCACCCAAAAAGTCACCCAAAAAGTTCGCTGGAGGGGAGAAAGGTCATCCGTACTTCCAGTGTCTCAAACGCAACAGTCGATTCCTTTGGACACAGGAGTGCGAGGAGGCCTTCATCAAACTGAAGGAGTATCTGGCGAGCCCACCAGTCTTGCGAAAACCTCAGGTAGGCATCCCTCTTCGTCTGTATTTCGCTGTGACGGAGAGAGCAGTCAGCTCAGTCTTGGTGCAAGAGCAAGACCAGGACCAGAGGCCTGTTTACTTCGTGAGTAAGGTGCTGCAAGGCCCTGAAACAAGGTACCAGGCCCTCGAGAAGGTTGCCATGGCGGTGGTGTTTTCAGCCAGAAGACTCAGGCATTACTTCCACAGCTTCACAGTGGTGGTGATGACGGATCTGCCTATCCAAAACGTGCTGAAGAAACTTGATGTGGCAGGCAGGATGGTCACGTGGGCGGTGGAATTGTCAGAGTTTGACATTTAGTACGAGCCTCGAGGACCGATCAAGGGGCAGGTGTTCGCGGACTTTGTAGTCGAGCTGTCGTCGATCGCGACACCTGCAGAAGGATTAGATTTCCGATGGGTGTTATCGGTGGATGGCTCCTCTAATCAGCAGGGGAGCGGCGCTGGAGTCATTCTGGAAGGCCCAAACGGGGTACTGATTGAGCAGTCCCTCCGCTTCGCCTTCAAGGCTAGCAACAATCAGGCGGAGTATGAAGCCCTGATTACAGGAATGTTGTTAGCAAGAGAAATGGGAGCAAGAAATCTGCTGGCCAAAAGCGACTCTTTGATAGTCACCGGGCAGGTTACAGGGGAGTTCCAGGCAAAGGATCCCCAGATGGCAGCCTACCTGGAGTATGTACAGCTCCTGAAGACGTCCTTCACCGAGTTCGAATTGGTACACGTGCCAAGAGAGCAAAATGCCAGAGCAGACCTGCTTGCCAAGCTGGCCAGCTCAGGCAAAGGGGGGAAGCAGAGGAGCGTCATTCAGGAGACCCTGAAGGTACCGCGAGCGTTTGTGTCGGACAACCAGGTACTCCATGTGTGCAAATCAATGGAGCGTCTAACGATCGGTCATCGGTCGTTGACTCAAGAAACGTTGAAAGCACCGAGGGTGAGAGCGCGACCATCGAAGATCGATGAGTCGATGGAGGTCCGCGCGGTGAAGGAACCCGACACCTGGATAACGCCATACCAGTTATACTTAGAAGATGGTGTACTCCCACTCGACGTGGCAGAGGCAAAAAGGATAAAGAGGAGCTCAAGTAAGTTTACTCTAATTGATGGAAACCTCTTTAGATTTGGATTTTCTCACCCTGTGCAGATCTGTGTGCACGGCGAGCAATGTACCAGACTCATGTCTGAGCTGCAAGAGGGGGTGTGCGGGAGCCACGTAGGTGGTCGCGCTTTGGCAAGTAGGATACTCCGCGCGGGGTACTACTGGCCAAAGCTGAAGGAGGACTGCGTAAGGTTTGCTCAGCGCTGCAAACAGTGTCAACTGCACGCAGACTGGCACAAGGCACCCCCTGAGGAGTTGAGGTCCATCCATAGCCCGTGGCCATTCCACACATGGGGGATTGACATCCTAGGACCTTTTCCCCTGGCGATAAGGCAGATGAAGTTTCTCATCGTGGCCATCGAGTACTTCACCAAATGGGTGGAGGCAGAACCAGTCGCACACGTCACCGCACAGAAAGTCGAGCACTTCGTCTGGAAGAACATCGTCTGCCGCTTCGGAATACCCAAGAGGTTGGTCTCCGACAATGGCACCCAGTTCACGAGTCATCAGCTGAGGAAGATGTGTGAAGAGTTAAAGATACAACAGGTTTTCGCTTCAGTGGAACACCCACAAACCAATGGGCAGGTGGAGTCGGCCAATCGGGTACTGCTCAGGGGGCTGAAGCGAAGACTAGACAAGGCCAAAGGAGGCTGGGCAGAGGAGGTCCCCAGAATTGTATTGTCTTATCATACCACCCCACAGTCCAGCACCCATGAGACACCCTTCAGCCTTGTCTATGGGACAGACGCCATGATTCCCGTGGAAATACAGGAGAGCTCCCCCAGATTCTTGAATTTCATTGTTGAAGAGTCCAATGAAGAACGAAAGGTGAATCTCGACCTACTGGACGAAGTGCGAGAGGAAGCCAGAGTCAGTGCTGAAGCCGTAAAGAGAAGTGTAGAGCGGAGGCACAACTCTAAGGTGAGGCCCAGGCGCTTCCAGGAAGGTGATCTGGTGATGAGAAAGGCGCATCAGAACGAGATGCAGAACAAGTTGTCTCCAAAGTGGACAGGCCCGTACAGAGTGGTTGAGACGTTGGAGAACGGAGCTTATCGGCTAGAAACTCTGGAGGGAGGAGCAATCCCCAGAACGTGGAACGCCACCCATTTAAAATTTTACTTCAGTTAAGTTGTAAAGTAGTTGCGTTCTCGCGCTAAAAGATACATGCTCTGTATGTGGTGGAAACAGTTGAACAGACAAGGGGGCACTCTTTTCCCTAAGGAGGGTTTTTAACGAGGCCACCCAATTAAAGAAAAAAAAAAATTTCCAGCATGTCAAGTGTGCGCAAGTATTAAAGTTAAAATCCTCCTTGCCCCAGGTGCAAGTGCAGGTGATCGGTTAGGCCTTACTTGCCCTAGGCGCAAGTACTGGCATCGATCTAAGTCTTCCTCACCCCAGGTGTGAGCGCAAGCAGCTAAGGGTTTGAAAAGCCAGGGGTGCTAGTAAGACCAAGGGGGGGAAAGGAAAGATTTTGACAAATGTCCTTATCCGCTTGGCATACACCAATATTGGCCCAGTAAGGCTCTTAGTCCGAAACCCTCTTCACCCCAGGAGTGAGGTAGGGAATGAACGACTCAACCCGCCGAAGGGTGATGACCTTGGGGAAAGTAAGAGGGGTTAGAGAGAAACACTTTTTTTTCCCCCGAAACGAGGCATCACCTCGAGCGATCAATGTCAAAGTCTTCTATGCACTTAGCGCTAGAGCGACAGAGAAGCTAAGTGAAGACCAAAGAACGATCACTGATGAGTCGTCAGTGATTGGTTAGTGGTGCAAAGCAGCGCACAAGAACTGTTAAACACAAAGCTAAGGGAGTAGCTAGTCGTGATCAAGTAGAGGCCAAGATCAAAGGAGGCAGATCGCGCTAGGCCTAAGTTGGTTAACACTTAGTCGTGTGCGAAGGGAAAGACAAAGCTTAAGATCGCGCTGAACCTAAGCTAGCTAACAGTTAGTCGTGTGCATAAAGAAAGGTGAAGCTCAAGAAGAATACAAGAAAAGAAGCTTATACAAATTGAGAGTATATATTCACAACCAAGTCTTATACAAATTCTGAGTACTAAGAAAAGTTGTGCAGAAGTAAAAATTTACAAGAAAGAGAAGAGATCAAGGGGCAGGAGGGGTGATCTTTCCATCTACCACTTCGTGATAAATGCTGAATTGCGAGAGGTCCAAGTCTGGGAGAACGCATCGGATTTGCTCGAGTGCCAGCTCGAATCCGTCAATAAGGGCATCAGCAGCCACGTTCATCTGATCAGCTTTCTCCGCCTCCAGTTTTTGCCTCGAGGCCTCCGCAGCATTTCTCTCAGTGGTAAGGGCAACAAGGGAGGAGGCAGCTTCTTCCAGTTGGCCCTTGGCTTCAGACAGTTTGCCCACCACCTCCTCAAGCCTATTCTCTCCAGCAGCGGCCGCTTCTTTGGTGGACTCGAGCTCCCCCACTAGTTGAGAGTTCAGTTGGCGTAGGGAGGAGGTCTCGGCCCGTAGCTCCACCATCGCGCAGTCCAGAGAGCTGACAGTTTGCCCCATCAAGATCTCCGTCTTGATGGTCTCTTGGACCTACGCTAGGTACTCCCTCCTAGCTTTTTCCACCATGCCCCGCATCAGCTCTACAGACCCTTGGGCAGCTTCGAAGTCACTTCGCAGTGACTCCTTGTCGTGCTCAAGCTCCTTCACCCTCTTCTCCAGGGCTATTTGCTTGCGGTGCTGGGTGGAAAACTCCAAAGAGAGCACCATCTGCCTGGCCAGGTGCATGTCCACTTCATCACCGCTCCATTCGACGAGCTCTCGGTTGCTGATAAGCTGTCGAACCAAGGTGATGACCCTGCTAAAGTTCTCGTGGCTAGCTCCAGAGGCGCTTGGTCGCGAGCTGGAGCCACCACATTCAGCAGTTGCAGTGGAGGTTGGCAGAGGTGGCGGGAGACCCCCCGGATGAGCGGAAGCGCCCCCAGCAGGAGGAGCAGATGGACCAAGAGATTGGCCTGCTAGGAGGGGGATGATGGTCGAGAAGCTGGAGGCGGCTGTTGGCAGGGAGAAGGAAGGCATGTGGGCTCTGAGGTAGGTTGAGTAGAGGGAGGAGGGGGTGAACCTTCCTCTACTTCCACCACCTCGATCTCCCCAGGCTGGAGAGACGAGGCCCCCTCAACCGCTGGCAATTTCCTCTGGCGGTGTATAAGAGGAGAGCCAGAGCTTTCCTCTTCGGTTGAGGCAGCAGCAGCAGCAAGTGAAGTAGAAGCCTTCACCAGTCTTTTTCTCTTCCTTCCTTGCTCGGGGCCTTCAGCTGGCGCGACCGAGAGAGGAGGAGCTGCAATGGGCTCAGTGGTAGAAGAAGAGGAGCCAGTTCCCTTGGTCCCCCGAAGCTTGGCAAGCTCCAGCAAGGCTTGCCTCCTGTCTTTCCCCGACATTGAATCTACATAGATGAGAAAAGGAAGATTTAGATGGCCAAGTTACGCAAGTAAGTCAAAATATATAAAAGCATGCATGAGAAGGTGCAAGTATCCTAAGAGGTGGAAGAAAAAGAGCTACCTATGTATTTTTTCAGAGCCACCACATCAAACTCATCTTTGATGAGGCGAGCAGAGTTGTACTTGGCCCCCAAGAACAGCCCACATAGCTCGCGCTCGTAGGGGGCCATGACTTCAAGGTCCCTGGGTTTCTTGAATTCGACCCCAGGAACCCAGTAGAGGGGGTACCCCTCGAGCAGGTTTGGACTTTGTGGGGTGGCAGATATCATGTAGAACCTGCCTTTCCAGTCTTTGAAGGATTGTTGGTATAGGCCCAGGAGCACCCGTCTAGCAACCCCGTTCAGGCTGACCCAGGACCTGTCCCCAGGATTCTTCGCCTCGAAGAAATAGAGGAACACATCCACGGAGGCGTTGTGCCCAAAGTAGTTACAGAGAATCTGGAATGCCCGGATGAAAGCCCAGGCATTTGGATGGAGTTGGCAGGGCGCAACGTTCAACTCCATCATCAGCTCCTTCTCGAAAAAGGTGAATGGCAGGCGTAGCTTCAACCTTTTGAAGATGGCGGAGTAGATGAAGACGAAGGGCACCCCATTGGTGGCCCTATCGTCTGCGCAGATGGGCATCCCTCGAGGAGGAATGCGGACTTGGATGTTGAAATCATTTTCCCTGTCTATGGCGCAAGAAGGCTCATCCGGGTCATGGCTCAGAAGGGAGGTGAGATGACCCTGTGGTAGCAGGGTGGATGTTTCGGCCAGCAACGCCAGGGGGGCCCAGTCGTAGACCCTGGCGTTGTCGTGGTAGGAGGTGGCAACAGGCGGTGGTGGAGCTGGCGCACTCGCGGAAGGCTGTGCACCAGAAGATGAGGCAATAATGCGCGCGGTTTGTTTCAAGCGAGCCATCGCGAGATAGCTGCAAATGGAGGAAAAACGAAAAGTCAGAATGAATGGAGGAAGAGGGAATGATGAATGGTTCGGTGAAAAAAGAGAGGGGGAAGGAGAAAGAGATGCCCAGGTGAAAAGAGGAAGAAGAAGAAGCAGAAGTCAGAGCGAGAACGCGAAAAAATCCTAGCGCGGGTCGAGAGAGGGAAAATAGAGAAGATGAATGCATGATAACAAGGAAGATAAATGCAATCGGTAAAAATGACCTAAATGGGCCCAGGAAGAGGAAAAACCATACCTTTGGGTGATCGCGAGAGGTTTGGAAGCAGAAAACTTGAAGAAAGATGGGTGTGCAGAGAGAGAGTTCGTAGGAAGTCTGAGAGTCGATTGAAGAAGATGAAGGAACAGTGAAGGCGCGCGCCAATTTGAATAAGAGAAGCGCTAGCGGCACACCACGCTGGCCGTCGATGGGGCCACGTGTCGCAAGATTAAGGAGGGAAGTCCAAACGTTAAAGAAGCAACACGTGAGGTGGCACGTGATGCGGTCCCACTTGCCACGTGGACTGAGGACACGACCACTTAGTCTCTTCGCCGAGAAGGAGTTCACGACTCGAGACCGGGGAGCTTGTGATCCGATCGGTCATCGGTAGTCGATGACGTCAGCAGCAAAGAACCACGTGGACCTGATGTGATTCCAATAGCCACATAGAACAAGATTCTTGACATTCTTAGGAATCACCTTGAGCTGGAAAATATAGAGGCACTTTTCTTAGAGTTGGATCATTGTTCTAAGACAAGAACTCACCAATAACTAGTACCAAATCCCAAACTCATTTGGATGAACCAAATATGTCAAATTGAATCAACAAAGAGATTAAAATTGGAATTGACCGAACAGAATTGAACAATTGATCAAATGAACCGAACCAAAACAGAAATTAAAAACAAAAACAGAACATAGTTCTGGAAAATAGAAAAACCGAAACTAAACAACTCAAGAACACAAGGCAACATGAACAATTGAAGAAGAAGAAAGGAAGGAGAAGAGAATGCTCATGAAGATGGAAGGAGGATGGATGATCTCGCCACTAGAAGTGTGGAATGCTCCTAGATGAGAGTGATGCCGCCACTTGAGGACTCCATTGATCCATCACGATAAGACTAGAGAAGAAGGCTCCAAAAGCTCTCCAAAGGTCACTCAAAATTTGAGTAGAGTTTTCTTAGATTAATTCCAATCTGAATTTTACAAGGAGAGCACCTCTATTTATAGCCTAAGGTGCTGAAAAATAAAGCTAAGAGAATTCAAAATTCCCTCCTAAAACTATTCAAAACCGGCGCCTATTCCATGCATGAGGAAGGTGTGACTCTTTCCTTCACTTTGGCACCTCCTATTCTACTCCTACACCTATCTACTAATACACCCCCCAAAGCTCCTAACTAAAGCCTAAAAGATGCTAAAACAAAAGAGGTTTTTAATGTTTCCCTCTAAGCACCTTCAACTAAAGAAATTACAAAAAGAGAAAATAAATGTCCTCTAGCTCCCAAAGCTTTGAACATGCTTCTTGTAATCCTTTGAGGTGGACTTTGACCTCCATGGGCGTCTTCTATTTGTGCCTCCACCTCCTCTTGATCTTGTTGATTGGCCTCCATGTCCTCTTGGGCTTGATCTCCATCAGGACCGCTCGTAGGGTGACACGTGGACCAGGTGACAGAGAGATTCGGGGGCGATCGCCAAGAGCGATGATCGGGGGGTCAGTAACCAAGTAACCGCTGACAGATCAGGCGGCAGAGAGGTCAGGGGACAGATCACCCAGAACGGTGATCGGTGGTCAGTAGCCAAGTGGCCACCAACAGACCAGTTCCCAGACTAACGCCTGGGGGCAGAACGCGAGAAGCAATAGAGCACTGACCAGTCATCGGGTGCATGGTCATCGGGGTCCCGTGTTACACGCAGTTAAACTGGGACTGAGGTTCCCAGCGAGAGCGTTACGCATGGACCTCGCATGAGCACACCTCAGGAAATCGTGCACGAGAGTGGCCTGAGGGAACTAGTAAACCAGTCAGTGATTGGTGATTCCCTCAACCCATTACGTGCGCGATACCGTGAAGGGTAAGCTGTTACGCAGAGGGCAACGCTTGGTGAGTGTGCCTAGACCAGCCACACCCGGCGTTCTCCTGATAGTATGCGACTTACCCAGATGGAAGAAATATCCTAAGTTACTCCGCAAGGGAATAATTTAGGCGCACAGGGAGAAGCGCTAAGAGCCCTTCCAGTAGGTGACACGTGTGTGGTTAGATGTGAGTTGCATGCCTCCACGTGTCATCATCTGAGAGGGGTGCGGTCCAGATAAAGGTGCACTCCGTACTACTAAAGGTACAGACAAGCGCAGCCAAGCGCAGAGACGCGCGGACACGCACAGACACCCACACTCTACTGATTCTGGAGGTACATTGTCTCAGAAAAGCATAACAGGGTTCTGACACATGCCAGAAAGGCATAACAGAATTCTGTTAGGCCCAGAAGCAGGGAGAGAGACATAAAAAGAGAATTAGGGAGAGATTGAGGGGGATACGAGAAAAAAGAGAACAAGAGTTTTTCACACACACTACTAGTTTTTCTCATCTTTGTGTGGTTCTGTGGACTAACTTGATCGTCGGAGTGCAAACGGCCGCTAGAGGCGCCGTCTGTGTGTTTTGCAGGTCACATTTGGAGATCCAAGAGAAGGTTCTGAGGGTGATTCTGCAGAGAACGCAGTCGCGTAGACGGGACGGAGAGTGCTACAAAGCGATTCCTCCACGTTCGAGTTGTCGGCAGGATCAGACACCATGGAGAGATCCAAATCAGGGTACTGGCAGGCAAATTGCTCCAGGGCGGCGTCAAACCCAGCAGCGAGGATTTGGGCGGAGCTCAGCTCGAGCTCTTCAGTTTGCTTCTTGAGCCCCTCGGTCTGCTGCTCTAACTCATTAGCTCGTTTCTTTAGTTCTTCAGTTGTTTCACGAGCTTGAAGGAGGTCTTCAGTAACCTTCTTGTTTTCCGCCTGCGCCTAGGCCAACTCTGCGGCGATCTTTTCATTTTCCTTTTTGGCCTCAGCAAGCTTAGCCATGGTGTCATCTCTCTCTTTTTCAACTTTTCCCAAGAGGACCTCCCGATCTACTGACCTCTTCTCAAGGCTTTCTACCTTGGCTGCATCTGCTTTGATCGACGCCTCCAGGTCAGCCACCTTGAGACGGTAGGGGACCAGTTTCCTCTCCAGCTCAATTTTCTCTTGAGCTAAGAGGTGCACCCTATGGCGTAGATCGGTGGCCTCCTTGCGCGCCACCCTCAGCTCAGTGCTCATAGCGTCCTCCACTCTCGAATGGTCGATCTCTGCCAGCATAAGGTTGCGAGACAACTTCTCCGCCTTGATCCTTATTAGGCGATTCTCCTCTTGGAGCACGGAGATGTTGTCCTGAAGTTTCTTGCTTGAACTCTCCACAGCCTTTGATATGATGGAGGGGAAGTCCTCTGCCATCATTCTGAGTTTGGCCGTGAAGGGTTCCCAGATTCCCTTAGCCGCGAGGGGAAGGGTTGCAACCGCTGTTTGTGGAGGCGCTGAAGAAGCCTGGTGCTGGCTCTCACCACCGCCCTCTTGGATTGGTTGTTGAGTTGGAGCTTCTTGGCGTGGTGGTGACGAGGGGGACTCAGTGATGATGATTGGCGAGTTGTGAGCACCTTCGTCCCCGCCTGGTGCAGTTTCCGCAATTGAGGTAGTTGAAGGAGGACCCTCTCCAGCGGATATGAATGGCGTGGAGGCACTCGGAGGGTTCTCCATGAAGTTGGGCTCAGTAGCCTCAACCGCGGGAAATGCAGCCGCCAAGGGTACTGCTTGAACTGGCGGAGTTGCAGTTGGGGGAGTAGGCGGTGTTGGAATTGGAGCTGGTGGAGAAGGCGTTGCTGGTGTTGGAAGAGGAGGTGGAGCAGGTGGTGAAGAAGGTGCCACCCTTCTCCTTTTGGTGATGAGGCCATCCTCAGTTGCCTCATCGTCCTCTTCTTCATCACTTACCACTTGAGGAGTTTTCCTCTTTGGCTTCCTAAGGATGAGTTTCTTGCGTTGTTGGTGTTGAAGCTGGAGGAAGCTTCTTCCCTACCAAGACTTGATGTGTGTTTGATGAAGAAAATGGCTTGAGGGCTTTGAAGATTGTAATAGGTTTTTAGATTCATTTGTAATTAGGCTTGTAAATGTGTATGATTGCCTTTTGCTGTGTAACCTATCCTAGATGCCTAACCAAGTCTAGATCAAGCACATGATGTGGTTAAATGGTTTTTGAAAAGCCTTTTGAAATGTTTTTAACAGTTTTAAAACAGTACACAAATAAATCTGTTTTATGGAGAAAGAATCTGTTTATTTCTTCTCTGTTAAAAAGGCTTTCGTTTAATGGTTTTTGAAAAGCTTTTTATAATGGTTTTAACAGTTTTAAAACAGTACACAAATAAATCTGTTTTATGGAGAAAGAATCTGTTTATTTCTTCTCTGTTAAAAAGGCTTTCGTTTAATGGTTTTGAAAAGCTTTTTAAAATGGTTTTAACAGTTTTAAAACAGTACACAAATAAATCTGTTTTATGGAGAAAGAATCTGTTTATTTCTTCTCTGTTAAAAGGCTTTTCTAAATTTTTGTTAAGGCACCAAGGGAAAGCTCAGTTCGTTATTTCAGTTAATATGAGCTGGCTTGTGTGTTATACTTTAATCTGTTTTACTGTGAAAGAACAGGTTTATTCTTTGGTCTGCTGAAAGGTTTTCACAAGTTAGTTAGGGCACCAAAGGTACCACTCAGACAGTTATTTCTGTTAAGCTGAGTTGGCAGTTTTCACAAAATAAATCTGTTAAGTTCAAAACTGAATCTGTTGTTTTCTTAACTGCTTTTCAACTGTTTTTTGAAAAGAAGTTAGAAACTGTTTTCTATATAAAGAAAAGTCTCTCTCACATGAATAAGTGCTGAGGAATTACGCTTTTGACAGAGATCAAACAATTTCCATGTGAGAAGAAGGACTGAAAGATGTTTTGAAAGGTTTTCCAAAGAGATTTTCAAGTGTGCTTGTTCTAGGAAACCTTGAATCTTGGTGAAGGTGCTGGTGCAGTTTCTGCAGCAAATTGAACTACTGGTTTTGAGTTCTTGCATCTTCTTTTCAGGTGTAATCTTTCCTTTATTCTGTTTTGTAAAGGTGTAAGTGTTAGTCACTCCTTGATAGGGTTTCTTGGAGTGCAAGGTGTGCTGAAATAGGGTTTTTCAGCATTGTGTGTGTTGTTCTTGTAGTGTTCAAGAACTGCTGGTTTTGTAAGTGATTGGCACTGTTTTTAGTGAATTCCACCTTGGGGTAAGGTGAGACTGGATGTAGCTCTGTATGAGTGAACCAGTATAAAAACGTGTGTATCTTGCATTCTCATCCCTGCACTCTTTTCTGATCTTTTGCTTAATTCTGTCAAGAACTAAATCTGTTCTTTTTAAATTGAATCTGTTAATTCTGGGTTAAGTGAAAACTGTTCTTCCTGTCTTGTTAAAGTTTTCTGATCATAAACAAGGTTGCTGCATATAATGGCTTAAGTGAATTGTGAACAAACTGACCATTCATTAAAACCTGTGAAAGGATCATTCTTCTTGAAATCTTGTGTTGTGTAATTTTGGTTGATCTCTAAGCATAGCTATATCCTTCATCCTCACAATATTAAGCTGATCTGGTTCTGTTCTGATTCTCTGTTGATCACAATTTTACAGTGAACAAAATTCAAATTGTGCCAATACTGCTCTGAAGAATCAATCTGTTTCATGTAAAAACAATCTGTTCTTTTTGCCTCTGGAATACTGAAAAATTGTGTGTTCTTGCGAAAATTTTATAAGCTCAATTCACCCCTCCCCTCTTGAACTTAGACACTAATAGACCCAACAGTTGGGAGGGCAAGGCTTCTGAAGGAGCTGGGCCTTGAGGGGGCGATCTGCCCTGAGCAGCGGCGATCTCCACCACTGAGTTGGGCACAGTCTGGGAGCCCGACGCCAACCCATGAGCTCGGGCGAGCGCCCTCAATTCGGCTAGTTTGCCTTTACCCAGCATGAGATCTGCATAATGCGAAGGTATACAGGTCAGCTCAAAGACAAAGATAAACACATGGGTAAGTATGCAAATGAGACAAACAAGTGGTGCAGAAAATAAAGACCAAGTCTAGTGCGCAAAAGACAAGACGCTCAGTAACAGATAACAGAGGTGCAGCACAGGGCAATAACTTAGATGTTAAGGTAAGCACTAACCTATGCGAGCCTCGAGTTGGCCCTCGAAGAACTCAAAGGAGATGATCGCAGAAGTGAGAAAGGTAATGTTCGCGGCTGCCACGCTCTTCCAGAAGAGGCACAGGTCCT
The DNA here is from genome assembly GCF_000499845.2 of Phaseolus vulgaris. Taxonomy (NCBI): domain Eukaryota; kingdom Viridiplantae; phylum Streptophyta; class Magnoliopsida; order Fabales; family Fabaceae; genus Phaseolus; species Phaseolus vulgaris. Next base: position 19,128,907 of record NC_023757.2, read on the forward strand.
TGTCCAAAGCGCCCATGTTGTCGGGGCTTCTGGGTTTTCTAAAGCTTCCCTTGGAGTCTTTATTTCCCTTGTTTACCCAGTACAAGGGAAAGCCGTCGAGCAGCGAAATGTCCCGATCATTTTGGCACACTTGGACGAATTTTCCTTTCCAATCCTTATAAGACTGCTGGAAGATAGAAAGGATCGACCTCCCAGCGATTCCATTCAGGCTCACGCAAAGGCGATCTCCGGGGTTCTTGGCCTCGAACAGGAAGAGGAACACGTCTACCGAGGCCGGTAGTCCCAAATGTGCGCATATAATTTGAAACGCCCGCACGAATGCCCAGTTGTAGGGATGGAGCTGGGCGGCGGCGATGTCGAGCTCGGTTAGTAGTTCCGTTCGAAACGGGTAAGGGGGAACCTAAGTTTCACCTTCTTGAATAAGGTGGTGTACACAAAGCAGAACAACTCGCCGTTGTTCCCTTTGTCATCTGCGCAGATTGGCACGTCGGGGGGGCAAGGCAGCACTGTCAGTTTGTCATCGTGCTCCTTGTGGAACGAAAGGTTGGGCTCGTCCCCTTTCTTTAATCGAAGCACTGCCACAGCAGAGTTTACTGAGGAGGTCTCCTTCAGTAAAGTTGAAGTGGCCCATGGATATAACTTCTTATAGTCTGGGGAAGGAATGGAGGCACCTCCGGCGATGGGTGGAGTTGCCTGAGCAAGGTTGGGGTGAGAGGTTGCAGGCCTCTCAGCCTGGGAGGAGGAAGCACCAGGTGCTCGCGGTGGGTTATGAGCTTGAGATGGAGGGTTTCGTGACGAGGGAGGAGGATTCGCGGTGGTCTTTGTTCGAGCCATCGCAGGAACTGCAAAGGAAAAAAGAAAAGAAAGGTGAGCGAAGGTTGCAAAGGTCGACTTGATTGTGAACGAAGGATGAAAAAGACGAACGAACGAAAGTTCGTTATGATGGGAGAAATGGAAGGCGAAGCCTTAAGTGCGAAAAGGGAGAAGAAGAAGAAACAACCCACAGCGTATGCACCAGGCAGTTAATGGATGATGCGAATCGGTTAAAATGCAGCAGATATCAACAGAAGAAGTAAAGGGAGTACCTTTCGATGATCAGACGAACGCTGAAGGAAGTTGGGGATTCAGAGAGTTGAAGAGCGTCGTGGGTTTTGCAGAAGAAACTCAGAGCGTTTGAGAAGGCAAAGAGATGATCAAACAGTAGAAATGAAATGGGTTTAAGGGTTTTTCAAATGATTTTTGGAAGCGTAAACGACAGCTAAAGATGACCGTTGATGAAGCCACGTGTCGGGCGATTGGGAAAGTGTTTGGTGGAGCGTCAGGAAAGCAGAAAGTACGAACGTTTCGAATTCTGCGCCAGCGCCACGTAGATCGGTAGTGACGTGACTCCTTTAGTCTTTTCGCTGGACAAGTCTTCGCTTAAGACTGGGGGGCTTGTGTACCGCCCTGGTAGTCGGAAGTGATGACGTGGCATCGAGCTATTATACAGGCGTGTTGAGCAGGACACCTGGCTGGCAGAAGGGAAGGAAGTCGGGGGGCTCGTGTAGTCGCCGGTTATTAAGTTGGCGTGCTCCGATCTCCAGCATACCTACACCGGCGGTCACCGGGTTGAAGATGAAGTCGCCAGATGTGAACCTAGGCGACCAAGTGATTAGAGATCGTCGAAACAAGGACATCGCCGAAGATGAAGTCAGATAGTCATTTCCTAGCTAGCCAGAGGATGAGCTCAGGAGACAGCTTACCCGAACATACACGGTCAAGCAGGTAGAGTAGATCATGAAGGCAGCCGGCGAGACCACAGGGAAGGTGTGTACGAAGGCACCCGAACTCGCCACTCAGAAGAGATCATGCTCCAAGGCAACTATGCACCGAGTCATGTCATGCATGACTAACTTAGCCAAAAAACCTGAAGAGTAAGAAGTGGCGCCCGAGTCAAGGATACTCCAGATGCGAGCCACGTGTCCAGATGCGTAACTTTCTGGAGAGAGAAAGTGCCCCGGTATATAAGAGATTCTAACGAACTTCTGAGGTACGCACGTTCAGTTTACTTCTTTACGCTTGCAAGTTTTGAGTACGCTGAGAGAGAACTTTTGCGCGGTTCCTTGGAGTTCTTGAGTTTTCTCTTAGTATTTGGTGGTTCAGTCGCTGACTTGGGCGTCGGAGCGTGATTGGCCGCAGCGGCGCCGTTCTGTCTTTGCAGGTTCTCGAGGTGAATCACGGCGAAGGACGGAGGCTAACACGGCGCAGAAGTCGATCCAGGTTTGACGAGGCAAGGCTCCAGCCTCTTGGTCAACAGGCAGGATCAAAAGCGTTTTAAGGCGCTTTAAATGCTTGGGTAGTTTAAATAGCGCTGGGACTGTGGGAAACGGGGTTGGAACTTTTTGGCAAATTTCCCAGAAACTCTCTAGTTGCTTGCTCGAGCCTTGAGGTTACGCACAAGGGACTAGGGAAAGATTTTTGCTAGAAGGAGAAATACACACTAAACACAGTTTCCTTTTACCACCTTCAGAGTGCCATACGCGGTGCTCCGATACGGAGGTGCATAGTTTTGGTGTTTCTTGCTGCCTGACTTGAGCGTCGGAGTGCAAACGGCCGCTAGGGCGCCCTTTTGTCCTTCTTTGCAGGACTACACAGGTAACCAGTGGGAAGGAGTCCCTAGCTGACGGTTGAGGTCGCACACGAAGACGTCCCAGGTCAACCGGACGAAACATTTGGCGCCCACCGTGGGGTCGATATAAAACGTTGGTCCCATCGCAAGTTTGAAAAGATCTATCAAGTCACATTTCACGTTTGAGAAAACAGTGAAGAATGGCCACCACTAGACGAGGTACCGCACGCGCTACGGGAGAAGAAATGTCCATGCAGCGGGTCTTGGAGATAATGCGGGGGTTGCAGGATGATATGGCGGACTCGAAGATAGAGCAAGAGCACATGCAGGCAGATCTCGACGCCTCGCATGTGAGAAACGACGAGCTCCGTCGCGTTAATGAAGAGTTGCGTCGGAGTCTGAGGAACCACCAAGTGCAACGCGAGAATGAAGAGGTGGAGCATCTCACCCCACCAAGGGAGTTTTCCACTCCCTTCTCGCAGGAGATCCTAGATGCGGCGATCCCCAACACCTTCGCAGGGCCCAAGGCGATTTTCACCGGGATGGAAGACCCTGAGGCGCATCTCACAGCGTTCCACACACAGATGGTGTTAGTGGGTGGTTCTGACGCCGCAAGGTGCAAGCTCTTCATGAGCACTTTGACAGGAATGGCCATGGATTGGTTTATCAGCCTTCCTAGTGGCCATATCACCTCTTTCCAACAGTTGTCCCTGTTGTTCAGAGAGCAATACCTGGCGAAAAGGGCCCAGTATCCTACGATCTGTTCAACGTGAAGCAATACCAAGGGGAGAGTTTGAAGGAGTACATCAACCGCTTTGGGTCCCAAGTGGTAAAGGTGGGCACGTCGGAGGAGCCCATGATTGTGTATGCCTTCAGGAAAGGCGTGTGTCCCGGCCCTTTTTGCGAATCCATTATTCGCAATCGCCCAAGGACTTTTGCTGAAATACGGCGTTGGGCGGTGGAACATATCGCCTCTGAAGGAGAGGTGTGTGAGAAGCGCACCAGCGTTGTACCTTCGCGCCCGAGAGTGCAGACACGGGCTCAACCCGTCAGGGTCAACGAGACAACGACGGGGAGAAAAAAGCCAGAGGGGAGACGCCCCTATGAGACCAGGAAACCCCAGCCCCGGGGTCCAGCAGGAGGGGATCGTCCAGTCAAAGAGAGGGCAAGACCGGCGAGGTACAACTTTGTGGTGGAGCTGAAGGACCTGATCGCCGTGCCTAATATAGCTGAAAGGTTGAGGCGACCGGCGAAAACTGACAAGGTGTTGGGGCCATGGAAAGACTCCTGGTGCGAATTCCATGAGGCTTTCGGTCATCATATTAACAATTGCCTCTCGTTGGGTTATCAGCTTGATGAGCTGGTGAGGAGCGGGTTTCTGAAGGATTACGTCGCAGAACCCGCCGCGACCGCCGCCCTGCCGACGCCAACAGAGGAGCAAGCGCACGAGATGCCAGTTCTCGGCGAGGTCCACACCATTGCTGGAGGTTTTTCCGGCGGGGACCCATCGCCTCCCAGCGAAAGAAATACGCGAGGGGGGTCAACTCAATTGAAGAGAGAATCTCGGGAGAGCCATGGGAGTCGGACCTCGTGTTCACGAGAGGGGATCTCCGAGACGTTGTACCGCATGACAACGACCCCGTAGTCATCTCCGTTGTCACAGCCGGAAGAAAGGTGCATAGGGTTCTGGTCGATCAGGGAAGTTCAGCAGACGTCATGTTCTTGTCGACATTCAACAAGCTGCGTTTGTCCCCTGACCTTCTGAGGCCCTACACAGGCTGCCTATATGGGTTCGCAGGCAACCAAGTGGAAGTCTGAGGCTACTTGGAGCTGAGGACGACCTTCATAGATGGGGAAGCCTCGCGCACCGAAAGCATACGATACTTGGTCGTGAACGCCCATTCCGCCTACAACATCTTGTTGGGGAGACCGGCGCTGAATAGGCTCAACGCAATATCCTCCACGCGTCATATGAAGATGAAGCTGCCAGACCTCAGCGGCAAATTAATAGTTATCAAGTCGGATCAGGAGGAAGCATGGAAGTGTTATGAAAACAGCCTAAAATCGAGAAGAAGCGTGTTCATGGTGTTTGAGCGTCCGCCAAGTGTCGACGCGACAATGATAGAGGCGACGCCCTCCGGGTCAACGCCTGTTGAGGCCACGCCCGTGGGGGCGACGCCCGAAGCAGACACACCCATGGAGGAGGGTCCCGACCACACGGCGCCAGCGGAAGAGGCGACGCCCATTCAGGATAACAGCAAGGACCAACAAGCGACTAACGTGGTGGATAGGAACATTGGCGGCAAAACGTTTAAACTAGGGTGTATGCTGAGCCAAGAAGAGCAGGAAGCGGCGGCAGAGGTGATCTCACGACATTTGGACGCCTTCGCGTGGTCTGCCTCGGACATGCCCGACATCGACCCTGATTTCCTATGTCATCACCTTAGCATGGACGCCACGGTTCGCCCCGTGCGCCAAAGGAGGAGAAAATTCAATGAAGAGAGGCAGCTGGTGGTACGCAAAGAAACGCAGAAGCTACTGAGGGCTGGCCACATCAGGGAAATCCAATACCCCGAGTGGCTAGCCAACGTCGTCCTAGTAAAGAAGGCGAATGGAAAGTGGAGGATGTGCGTGGACTTCACTGACCTAAACAAGGCGTGCCCGAAGGACTCGTACCCGCTGCCTAGCATTGACGCGTTGGTAGATATCGCCTCCGGCTGCAAGGTGTTAAGTTTCCTGGATGCGTTCTCGGGCTACAACCAGATTAAAATGCACCCGAGAGATGAAAGCAAAACCGCATTCATGACGGAAACTAGCAGTTACTGTTACAAGGTGATGCCTTTCGGCTTGAAGAATGCGGGCGCCACATACCAAAGGCTAATGGACAAGGTCCTGGCGCCCATGCTAGGGAGGAATGTGTGTTCGGGGTAGAGGCCGGTAAGTTCTTGGGTTTTATGCTCACAAAGAAGGGGATAGAAGTGAACCCCGACAAATGCGCAGCGATTATCGCCATGCGAAGCCCGACGTCGGTAAAGGAAGTGCAGCAGCTGACACGGCGGATGGTGGCACTCTCAAGGTTTGTTTCCGCCGGGGGAGAGAAGGGGCACCCGTTTTTCCAGTGCCTCAAGAGAAATAGTCGCTTTGCATGGACTGACTAATGCGAAGCGGCTTTCATTAAGTTAAAAGAGTACCTGGCGACGCCACCGGTCCTCCGCAAGCCAGTAACAGGCGTGCCCCTCCGGCTGTACTTCGCAGTGACAGAGCGAGCTATCAGCTCAGTGCTGGTCCAGGAGCAAGACCAGATTCAAAAGCCCATCTATTTAGTAAGCAAGGCCTTACAAGGCGCGGAGACGAGATACCAGGCGTTCGAGAAGGCAGCGCTGGCAGTGGTGTTTTCAGCCAGGAGGCTCCGTCATTACTTCCACAGCTTTACGGTGGTAGTGATGACAAACCTCCCTATACAGAAGGTGCTGCAGAAGCCCGACGTGGCGGGAAGGATGGTGCGCTGGGCAGTGGAGCTTTCAGAATTCGACATCCAGTATGAGCCCAGAGGGTCCATCAAAGGGCAGGTATACGCAGATTTCGTAGCAGAACTCTCGCCCGGAGGCGAAAAGGAGGTGGAGGCAGGCTCACAGTGGTCGCTCTCAGTGGATGGCTCTTCCAACCAGCAAGGGAGTGGTGCGGGAATAGTCTTGGAAGGACCAGACGGTGTACTGATCGAGCAGGCCCTGGGCTTCACTTTCAAAGCCATTAATAATCAGGCTGAGTATGAAGCCCTGATTGCAGGAATGCTTTTAGCCAGAGAAATGGGCGCGCGGAACCTATTAGTGAAGAGTGACTCTCAACTGGTTACGGGGCAAGTGTTGGGTGAGTTCCAAGCAAAAGACCCGCAGATGGCGGCGTATTTAAGGTACGTCGAATCGCTAAAGGGAGCCTTTAGTGCTCTTGAGCTGGTGCATGTCCCAAGGGAGCAGAATGCCAGAGCTGACCTGCTCGCCAAGCTGGCCAGCTCAGGCAAGGGGGGCAGGCAGAGGACTGTAATCCAAGAGACGCTTAAGGCTCCGAGGAAATTCATAGAGGATAACAGGGTGGATGTCCTCCATATAAGCACCGCGAGAGGAAGGCCAAGGAGTCATCGTTCCTTGACTCAGGATACGTTGAAGGCGCCTCACATTAGCGTATACACGGACACGCCCGAAGGAGGGAGGCGAGCGCAGATACATGTTTTAGCCGAAGGAGCCACCGGGATGACGCCATACAGGCGGTACCTAGCGGATGGGGTTCTCCCAGTGGAGCCTGAAGAAGGTAAGAAAGTTAAGAGAAATGCCGCAAGGTACACCCTGGTAGACGGAGTGTTATTCAGGCACGGTTTCACTCACCCTATCTTAACATGCGTGAGAGGCGACGAGTGTACCAGAATAATGGCGGAGCTCCGCGAAGGCATTTGTGGGAGCCATGTAGGAGGAAGGTCCTTAGCTTCTAAGGTAGTGCGCGCAGGTTTTTATTGGCCAACGGTAAAGGAAGATTGCGTGCGACACGCCCAGCGTTGTAAGCAATGCCAAAAACACGCAGACTGGCACAAGGCGCCGCCAGAGGAGCTGCGATCCATATACAGCCCATGGCCTTTCCACACCTGGGGGATCAACATCCTAGGTTCGTTTCCGCTGGCGATAAGACAAATGAAGTACTTGATCGTCGCCATCGAGTACTTCACCAAGTGGATAGAAGCGGAGCCCGTGGCCCAGATCACTGCGCACAAAGTCCAACACTTTGTGTGGAAAAATATTGTGTGCCGTTTCGGCGTACCTAGGCGGCTGATATCCGATAACGGAACCCAGTTCGCCAGCCAGCAGTTGAGAAACCTGTGTGCTGAGGTAAGCATCAAGCAGGTGTTCGCGTAAGTTGAACACCCCCAGACTAATGGGCAGGTAGAGTCAGCAAACAGAGTTTTGCTGAGGGGGCTAAAGAGAAGGCTAGAAAAGGCCAAAAGAGCGTGGGCGGAGGAAGTGCCAAGGATCGTGTGGGCATACCACACCACGCCCCAATCTTCCACCATGGAGACGCCTTTCAGCTTAGTGTATGGGTCGGACGCGATGATCCCAGTTGAGATTCACGAAAGCTCACCAGGTTTCCAAAATTTCGTGGCGGAAGAATCCAACGAAGAAAGGAGGGTGAACCTGGACCTACTGGACGAAGCCAGGGAGGAGGCCAGAATAAAGGCCGAAGCCGTAAAGAGAAGGGTAGAGCGACAATATAGCTCTAAGGTAAAGCCACGACAGTTTCAGATTGGCGACCTAGTTATGAGGAAGGCTCATCCATACGAGCTGGAGAATAAGCTGTCTCCCAAGTGGACCGGGCCCTTCAGAATTATCGAAGCTAAGGGCAACGATTCGTACAACCTAGAGACATTGGAGGGGGGTCCCATCCCACGCAGTTGGAATGCAGCCAACTTAAAATTTTATTTTAGTTGACTTTTGTAAGCAGCCATGTAACAATTTAGTTGAAGGGGAAACTATTTTTCCCTCTCAGGGGTTTTTTAACGAGGTCACCCAAATAAAAAAGGAAAAGAAGTTCGAGGAAAAACCTTTGTCTTGGTTTCAGTCTTTATCTTTTTCCCTTTCAAAGTGACGACAAGCATCGCCAAACATACGCGTCGCCAAGAAAGAAGGCGTCGCCAAGAAAGAAGGCGCCGCCAAGAGAAAGTGTCATCAAGAAGCGCCGAGCGCCGCTAAGAAAGGTGACGGAGGAAAAACGCGCAGTGTATGAAGCGTGTGCAAATGTAAAACAGCATTAAAGAAATCAAGCATGCCACAGTGGAGTCAAAGTTACATGTATGATCGAAAGGAACGGAAGCAAGGTCAATAGGGCAGACATTACAGGCCTAGTGCTCACACAGAAAAAGAAAAAATACAAACGAACCACTCTTCAGTGGCCTTCAGACCTTGGCAGGGAGGAGGACGACGCTTCAGTCTCAGCCCTCAACGCCTGGGTGAGCTGTGACCTCCGCTGGGGGTTTATCCTTGAACCTGCACCAAGGGAAACAAGAGCAGTTAGGGCACCATGAGTTAGACCACGTAGAGATCTAATGAAGGTAAAAGGCATATGTTTCTGAGATAGCCACTCGTACATATGTACTTCTCTAGGGTTCCGGCATTGAACTCCAAACTGATCAGGGTGGCGGAGTCAAAGCCCCCCGCCTCAGCCAGAATCCGACACGCAATCTGGTCGTTCGGGCTTAGTTTCTTGAAGGGTTTGGACTTGAGAGCTCGAGCCTCCCTCACCCAGTACAGCGGGAACCCATCCAGGGCGGAAGGCACGATATAAGAACAGCAGATATTGAAAAACCTACCCTTCCACCCCGTGAAGGAGCTTTGGAAGGGAGTCAGGAGAACCCTACCAGGAACGTTGCTGAGGGTCACCCAAAGGTTGTTCCTTTGACGTTTCACCTCGAAAAAGTGAAGAAAGATATCATCTGAGGGCGCACACCCCAGGAACCCGAAGAGTACGTCAAAGGCCTTAACAAAAGCCCAGCTGTTGGGGTACAGTTGGGCTGGTGCAGCGTTGATCTCCGTCAGAAGTTCCCTCTCGAACTTGGAGAAGGGCAGACGTACGCCAACGCTCTGGAACACCACCTGATAGAAGTAAAAGAAAGGAATCCCGTCGTTGGCGCGTTCGTCCCCACACACCGGCTCCTCAGGGTGCAAGGGAGCACGGTGATGTCATCGTCATGCCTCCTCACGAAGGCACGGTGATTATAAGAGCACGACTCTCCTTTGTGTTTCCTGATGGCCAGGGTGGAAAGAAGGAATGAGCACTCATCCAGAAGCTCACTTGAAGCCCAGGGATACAGATCTTTATGGTTAACTCTGGGAAAGGAATGTGAGAAGACATCACGGAACAGTGTCGGAAAGAGAGTTGGAGGGTCGAAAGAGGGTGGTTCTCTGGAAAGGCGGGGTAATACATTGGTTAGAGAAGACACCAGAGCGACTCTTTGAGAGGAGGAAGATGGTCTAAGTATGTTGCGAAAGCACAGAGATAATGAAGGCAGTTTCAAGATTTTGAAGAATTAAATATTACGGTTAGAGCGCCAAACGAGTAAACCATGCAACTAAGCCACGTGGCAGAGAATGAGAGGATGTTCCTGGCACCACTGGTTAACACTCAGAGAACGTCGTATCGACAGAATGCTCAGGGGTACGACACGCCGTCGAGAATGGGTCAAAGACTCAGGAGGTGTCAGAACCTAGTCAAGTGGGGGAACGTCCCATCAGCCATACGAAAAGCGCCACGTGGACGGCTTGGGAGAGACCTAGGGTCCCTCGCCACCCCTGGCGTCGACCTGAGCCAAAGTCAGAGCCAACGTCGAAGTAAAGTCAACGGTTTAGCCGCCCCGAACGTCGCCAGTAGAAGGTGTAGATGGCGTTGCCACCACGAGACATCGAGGGCGTCGTCCATACAAGAGGGCGTCGCCGAGAGAGGTGGCGTCGCCAAGAGAGAGGGCGTTACCAAGAGAAAGCGTAGCCAAAGTAGAAGGTATTACCATTGTGAAACGTTTGAAGGCGTCGTCAATACAAGTATCAACAGCTTCACCTCCCCGATACCCACAGGTAGGAAAGACTGTGGAGGGAGATGAAATCGAAGGAGTCAAAGCTAATCACTAGCGGCGTCGCCCCCCCGATACCCGCAGGTAGGAAAGACTGCAGAGGGAGGCGAGATCTCCAAAGGCTGAGTGAATTGCTGGCAGGGTCGCCCCCCGATACCCATGGGGAGGAAAGACCGTGGAGGGAACGACCCCTGGAGGGCTTTGAGCTTCCCCAGCAACTGGTGTTTTTAGACACCCTGAGGACGATACGGCGCTGCGGTAGCAGGCCTCTCCTCAGGCGTGGGCGCCAGGCACCGAGAATCAGGGGACAGGCCGCTTAGGAGTTGGGGACACCCCACAGACGATACGGCGCCGTTAGGCAAGCCTCTCCGTGGGCGTGGGCATTGGTGTGTGGCCTTATCCCGAACGTTTGGGGCCTGGAGTATGCCTCAACTTTTGCGTTACAATAACGGCAAAACTACTAACGCCTTCATGAGGCAGAGGCCTCATAGATACGAAGGCGAAACAAGCCACGAAGGAACGCGACGGGGGGCAAAGCAATCGGAGCACGTGGAAATGAGAAAGGAAGGTAAAATCATACAAACAGAATTTGATAACGCAAAGGCACGAATTAATCATGCAAAATCCAAAGTTCCGACAAAGTGTAAATGAGTTACAAGTTTATCACAGAGTGGCAAAAATAACTATAAAGCTCGAAAGGTAAAGGTGGCGGGTGGGAGACGGCGGCTCAGTCATCCAAGTCGAAGGGCACGACCTTCCCGTCGACGACATGGTGTGTGGGGTCGCAGTTTGAAATATTGATGCCAGGGTTCTCGCAGGACGCCTGAGCCAGAGCCTCTTGGAAGCCCTCTTCAAACGCATCCGCCATCTCCCAAGTCAGTCCTTGGACCTCCCCTTCTTGTTGGAGGTGGAGGTGATGTGGCACTTGGAGGATTGTCCCTGAGAGAACTCCCACCAACGGGAGACGCGACTGTCAAGACAGGAACGCCCGTAGCCCTCCTCTTACTGGAAACCAAGGCGTAACCACGACAGTTCGTGTAACCACGACAGTTCATGCGGTATAAACAAGCAGGAGCGGATACCGAAGTAGGTGGAGAGTCCGTGGGCATTGAACTCATTGGCGATGAGCTTGGTAGTATCAAAGACTACCCCAAGCCCCGCCAAGGCTTTGCACACATCCCGATCAGCGGGAGCAAGTTGGTCCAAGGCCAAGGCCTTCATTGTTATGAGCTTGTCCGTCCAGTATAAAGGAAAGTCGTCCAGGGCGGTAGGATCGTGCTTGGTTGCACGTATTTTGAAAAACTTCCCTTTCCACCCTTTGAATGAATTCTGGAAGAGCGTGAGGATGATGCGCCCGGTGACGCCAGAGAAGCTCATCCACAGGCTTTTCCCTTGTTTCTTTACCTCGAAAAAATGAAGAAAAACGTCCACGGAAGGAGGGACACCCAGATATCCGCAAAGAATTTGAAACCCCCTTACGAAAGCCCAGCTGTTGAGGTGAAGCTGGGCGGGGGCGGTGTTGATCTCAGTGAGCAGCTCCCTCTCGAAGGAAGTGAGAGGTAGACGCAGGCCCACCCTTTTGAGTACCATTTGGTAAAGGAAGAAGAAGGGGTTTCCTCCAGTGTCCCTTGAGTCCCCACAAACGGGTACCCCGGGTTTCACCCGGCATACCAAGACATGGGAGTCGTGAGTTTTATGGAAAGCATTGAAGTTCTAAAGCGCGGGGTCCCCCCTGTGGGCCTCCACGTCTTCAACAGAGTTTAGGGTGGAGCATTCGTCGAGGAGATCGTCAGGGGCCCAGTCATACTCATCTTTGTAGTAAGACCTGGGGAGCGGAGGAGGCGCGCTGGTCTTAGTTTTCGCCATGGATGCAAGAGCTGAAGAGCAAAAGAGAAAAAGAAAGGGTTCAGAGAAAAAGGGTTTGGAGGAGAAAAGGGGAAAAAAATGGAGGAATCCTAGGTGAACCCTACCCACACGAGAAAAAGGAGGAACGAGAGGAACGAAGAAGCACAAGAATGACATCCAAAAAATGCAGTAACATAAACAGTCCCAGGCTGTTCATGCAGTAAAGGGAATCATCAAGGAGGGGAAAAACCGTACCTGTGGGGATCGAAGGATGTGGAGAGCGGAAGCACGAAAGAGCAAGGGTCGCGAGAAAAGAAATTCAAAGAAGATGAACAGTGAGGAAAGGCAGAGAAAGTGGATGTAACAGTGGATTCAAGCGCGGGGTTTGGGTAACTTAAACGTTACACCTACCACTAAAGGGGCGTTAATTGGGGACCGTTTGATTGCGCCGCGTGTCAAGGGATTGGGCGCTCAAGGGAAGCGCAAGAAGCTCTTAGAGATGACCGCATGATGAACCACGTGGCGCGCGATTAAGCGTGACCCAAAAAGTGTTGTTTTCCCGTTTCAGAGGATGTCCAATCAGCCATTAAGAACACCCCAAGGGTTCAGAGAGTGTCACGTCAATGTTTTCAAGGTTGCCACGTAAGAAAGAATGACACATCACCGGGTGCCACGTAGATGGCGTGGGCGAGGCCTTAGTCTTTTCGCTGAAGACAAGTCATCAGCTTAAGACTGGGGGGCTTGTGTACCGTCCCATACCCGGGCGTTGACGAAATCGAGGTCAAAGTCAGCGTCGAGGTCAAAGTCAACGTAAGGCGTCGCCCAGGTGGGGGTGACGCCAAGCACAGGCGTCGCCAAGAGGAAGCGTCGCCAAGAGGAAGCATCGCCAAGATAAGGCGTCGACTAGCAGGGTGTCGCCAAGGTGGAATGACTCAAAAGCAAGGTGACCACAGCGCCACTCCCCGACACCCACAGGTAGGAAAGACCATGGAGGGGGCGACGCCGTGGGAAGGCCTCAGACCCCTGATAACCAGGGAATAGTGATAAAGAGAAGGAAAAGGTGGCTTCAAGGCCATAGTGACAGCGCTAGTGTAGGGCAGCCCGACTCGTGAAGTACCCCTGCCGCCCCAGAGACGCCTTTGGGACAGATACGACTCAAGGGGAGGGTCACGCCCAGGGTAGCCAGGTGCAGGGTACGAGAGAAAGGCAGATACACTCTCAAAGTGAGTGACTAGATGACTGGGGCATGAGTTGGCACCCAAAAAGTCACCCCTTGCGCAGTAGCACTCCCAAGCAGGAGGACTCACACGTAGAAACGTCCCCCGATGGGCAGAAACGTCCCTAGATGGGGTCATAGCGTTGTGAGACCCTCCACGTGTACGACAGCCAGGTCAGAATAGAAACACCCTTCAGTCAGGTACCAGGTAATTAAAGTCATTCAATGCAGTTTCTGTTTCGAGCGTTTCAGGTACTATAAAGGCTCCCAAGCGTTTCAACGTCTTAAATGCGCTACGTTTTCTAATTAGACGCGTTAATTAAGTGTGTTACGTTATTAAAAGCCCTTTAAGGCGCTTTAAATGCTTGGGCAGTTTAAATAGCGCTGGGACTGTGGGAAACGGGGTTGGAACTTTTTGGCAAATTTCCCAGAAACTCTCTAGTTGCTTGCTCGAGCCTTGAGGTTACGCACAAGGGACTAGGGAAAGATTTTTGCTAGAAGGAGAAATACACACTAAACACAATTTCCTTTTACCACCTTCAGAGTGCCATACGCGGTGCTCCGATACGGAGGTGCATAGTTTTGGTGTTTCTTGCTGCCTGACTTGAGCGTCGGAGTGCAAACGGCCGCTAGGGCGCCCTTTTATCCTTCTTTGCAGGACTACACAGGTAACCAGTGGGAAGGAGTCCCTAGCTGACGGTTGAGGTCGCGCACAAAGACGTCCAAGGTTAACCGGACGGAACAACATTGATTTTCAAGAAATTAGCATGAAAAGGCTTGAAACTAGTTTTTTTTGTTGTCATTGCATGCATTTATTGTATATATTTTATAGATAAGTGTCTAGATACTATATAATAGTGATAGACATTGATTTTAAAGAAATTAGCATGAAAAGACTTGAAACTACTTTTTTGTGGTAGTTGCATGAATTTATTATATATATTTGATAGATGAGTCTCTAGATAGTATATCATAGTCAGAGACATTGATTTTCAAGAAATTAGCACGAAAAGACTTGAAACTAGTTTTTTGTGGTAGTTGCATGCATTTATTGTATATATTTAATACATGAGTCTCTACATAATATATAATAGTGATAGACAATGATTTTCAAGAAATTAGCATGAAAAAACTTTAGACTAGTTTTTTTGTTGTCGTTGCATGAATTTATTGTATATATGTGCTAGATAAGTCTCTAGATACTATATAATAGTGATAAACATTTATTCTCAAGATATTAGCATGAAAAGACTTGAAACTAGTGTTTTTTGTGCTAGTTGCATGAATTTATTGTATATATTTGATAGATGAGTCTCTAGATAGTAGATAGTCGTGATAGACATTTATTTTCAAGAAATTAGCGTGAAAAGACTATAAACTAGTTTTTTTGTGGTAGTTGCATGAATTTATTGTATATATTGGATACATGAGTCTGTAGATAATAAATAGTAATGATAGACATTGATTTCCAAGAAATTAGCATGCAAAGACTTGAAACTAGTTTTTTATGGTAGTTGCATGAATTTATTGTATGTATTTGATACATGAATTTGTATATAGTATATAATAGTGATAGACATTTATTTTCAAGAATTTAGCATGAAAAGACTTGAAACTATTTTTTTTCTGTTAGTTGCATAAATTTATTGTATATATTTCATACATGAGTCTCTAGATAGTGTATAGTAGTGATAAACATTTTCAAGAAATTAGTGTGAAAAGACTTGAAACTAGTTTTTTCTCGTAGTTGCATTAATTTATTGTATATATTTGATAGATGAGTCTCTAGATACTATATAATTATGATAGACATTGATTTTCAAGAAATTAGCATGAAAAGAATTGAACCTATTTTGTTTTGTGCTAGTTGCATGAATTTATTGTATATATTTGATAGATGAGTCACTATATAGTATATAGTAGTTATTGTACTGATCAGGTCATTGGGTGTGATGACGTGGACAACGAGTGACTATGTAGGGCGTACTTGGCGGGATACGTGGTCAAGAGAAAGATGAGTGGCTTAGAAGTTAACATAGTCACCGTTTGTGGAAGCGGCATTCTTCAGCGTACATAGTCGGTTGTCACCAGATTTTCATTTCATCTCCGTGTTAGGTAATGGAAGATCAGGTGGTCAGAGATCTTCGTAAGAAGCACATCGTTGGGTGTTTCGGTAAAGCTTAGTTAAAGTTGTTGGGAAGTTCGGGTGTATAAGTTCGGTAGATATGTTTATTAGCATCAACACAAAACATAGAAAGTTGAGATACAAGATGCTCATGTCCTAGCATGAGAGGTGAGTTGGAGGGAGCAGCTTGCTCATCGGTGATGGGGTTGCCCAGAATAGACATTCATTGATGACAAGGTTTCCTTAGCTAGAACATGCATGGCGTGACAGTAAAGAAGGTGGCACTTGCAACAAGCAATACAACAGAGAAGGTGTACTTTGTTGCATCCCAGTACTTGCCCTCTCAGTGTGCACTCCAGGGTGTGTTATGCGCTACGTTATTTCCTTGTATGGGCAACTTACTCGTGTAACGAGATACATAGAAATGACGCTTAAGTTACCTCCGCCCAGATGATGACACGAGTAGAGTTAGATGCGAGCCACGTGTCCAAAGTGTAACTGTCTGGAGAGAGAAAATGATGGAAAAACGCTCTTCTTCTATTAGTGATCTTTGTAATTTCTTCTTTGGATGAATGATGAAGGAGATATGATGAGCGGAAGCATTAAAGAAACTCAAGAGGAGTTTCCATGGATTGAAGTGGAGTTAGGAATTTGTGAGAGTGAGAGGTAAGGCCAACTCACTAGGAAAAAGTCTAGGCTAAGTCTTGAAAGAGACTAACCTAGGGAGAACTTAAGAACAAGTAGAATGGCCAAAACTAGGCAGCATTTCATTACTAATTCCAAGTTAAAGAAATACATGTATAAGAGACTCCTATTTATAGGATAAAGTCTCTCAAAAACTCTCAAATGAGAGTGTGACAAGTGTCACCACCTTATTGGTGCAAATCCTCTCCATTAAGGAGAAGACATGTGGAGACTCATGCCTTCCTTGCCTACATTTCTATTTGCACCCGTCTTTTACTATTTTACACATTACTTTGTTTTCTATTTACATCTTTCTCTACTTTGGCCCAAAATACAAGGCCCAAAACTTCCTAACTACTCTATACAATTTTTACAAGGCTAAGAAGAAGAAAAAGACTTTACAAACTCTTCATTAAAACTCGATCTTCGTCTATCTTCTTGGCCGAAAGTTTTGAGGTTGGACGGTTTCCATCATCCCCTCCCTCTTGAGAAGGATCTGTCCTCAGATCTGAATGATGCTCAATGACAACAGCCTCTATTTATTTGATGTTTTCCTCCTGGGTCAAATGTCAATCTATAATAAACAACATCAAACAAACATGAGATAAATTTCTTTTCTAAAAGAAAATTAAAACAAAAGAAAACTAAACAAAAATAAGGCCTTTTATCTTTAAATTTCTTTTTAAAGAAAAACATAAGGCCCCTTTCAAAAATATTTTTGTTCACTTTGTGTTGTTTATATTCCACGCTAGGCAACAACATCACAAAGTTTAGCTTTTTATATTTTTGTAAAGAAGAATGAGCATTATATAATTGAAAAGAAGAGTTCAAAGTATTGTAATCCCCCTTTAAGGATTCTTTCTCAGCCATGCTTTGAGGGGGTGTCATAAAAGGCTCTTCTTCTTTGTGGGTTTGCTCTTCTTCCTTTTCAATCAAACATTCTTCTGTATTTTTTGTGGAGGAAATATTTATATTTATATCTGGTTCAACTCCAAACATAGATTTTTCTTCAAGCATATCCTCACAAGGGTTTTCTAGAGAAGATAAAATGTTATCGATATCTGATTCAACTCCAGAAAAAGAGTTTTTTGTACTTTCCTTTTTCTCCTTCTCTTCTTTCTTTCTGACAAGAGCTTGGAATTTTTCTCTAAACTCCTTTTCTCTTCTAACATTCTTTTTCTCTGTATATACAATTTCTTCCTTTTTCTACAAGCTCTTTCATTTCTTCTCTAAGCTTTTTCTTTTTCACATATGAAGGTGGAACATACTTTCTTCTCATACACATCTTCAACTCATCCCAATTAAGTACTTCTGATTTTCTGCCATTTATAACATCAATTTCCCTTTTTGTCCACCAAGACCTAGCATATTCTTGAAAACTTAGGGTAGCCATGGAAAATCTGCTAAATTCATCCAATTTGTTTTTCAAAGATTTGATCAACTTTTGTTTCCCATTCTAAATATGCTTCAACATTTTTATTTCCATCAAAGTAAGGAATGTATACTTCAGGCTCGGTAGAATAATATAAACTTCTAGGCTCAAAACGCATCCCTTCCTTTTTTTGATAATGAGGGTTATAAATCTTTTTTCTACTATGATGATAAGTATACATAGACATATTAAGCTTTGTATTTAAAAGATTTTTCACAAGAAGGAAAGTGAGTTTAGCACACAAGGTAAATTCCCAGGAAAGAGAGGTGAGTCACAATGGACACTCTTAAGTACCAAGTCTTTCCTAGCCAGAACTTATCCCAATGCACTTCACAAATCTCCTTCCAATGAAAACTTCTTCAACACAAACAAAGAGTTTTCTAAAGAAAGAAACTAAAATAATGTTTTTAAAAACTAAGAATTTAAATTGCAAAAATTTAAACTAGACGACTCCTAATGGTGAGGATTGTTGGCACTTGTGAACCTTCAAGACACACTCACCGTCTAAAGCGTGTATCTAATAAGAAAATTAAAGAAAACTTGTAGGAGATGGAAGAACACCAAAGGCTCTTCCAAGACACCTAAAGTAAAGATAATGGCCAAATTACAAAACAATTGAAATCACACAAAATTTTAAAAAAAAAAAATCTTCAAAGTTTTCTTCTCTTCTCTCACAAGTGTTTCTCTCCAAGCCTTTACTTGTTTGTCCTCCAAAGGTGAGTACCCCTTGCAAAGTCTTTTTCCTTCTCTTAGGATGCTACCTAGAAGTTAGCTCAATTCTCACAAAGAACAAATTCAAGGTATATTCCACTTCAAGAGGTCAATAATAAAAGCAATAAAAGCTCAATTTGAAGAGTCAAACTCAAAGGAGATTAGAGATGACAAACACAAAGATTATCCATAAAATCAAGACAAGCAAAAAATTAAAAGTTTTCAAGAAAATAGGCACTCAAAAGAAAACACCTAAAGATAGACACTAGAATGGATTACAAAATTAAAACAAAGAATGATGAAAATTCTTAGTAGACCATGAAATCCAAAATGTTGTTGCCCAATATAGCTTGGTCCAAAGAACTCAATTCTCGCAGGTCCCGTGCTAAGGAACTCCAATTGCCAAATTTCTCACCAAAATTTACGCTCCCTTATTATTCAACAAATTGCATTTAACTTTAAAGCATGGGTCCCACCGTGTGATTGCAAATTCCAGTAGCTGCCAATACACACTTCTAATTACTCAACACATAAGTAATTTTTGGTTAGTTAAAAGCACCCACAATCACGCTTTCACCGATTCAACAATTTCCAATTTGCTTTCACTGATTCTACTTTAATTTCTTCAATTAATTGCACACCTTGGTAGTACTTGATTCACGCTGCACCTTCGGCACACCATTTCTCATCAAATTCTTCAAATTTACGGACCCCACAATTCACTGCATCAGCTTCAATGAATTTGTAATTCACAAATTGAATTCAAATGCAGACATACTTTTTTTTATTTAATTAAAATCTGCCACAAAATGATCAACAATTTCAAGCAATCAAATCTGAATCAGAACAGCTAGTATGAAGACCTACGCTTGTCAATTACAATTTCAAAATTCACCAACAGCTTCACTTTGCCAATTTCACAAGCTAAACCGGAAAATTCTGCATCAAGACTTGCACCAGTAAAATTCTTGCTTCAACAAAATTGAACCAATTTAGTTTACGCACTTTGCTTTCTCTATCTCACTTTTCTTGCATTCAATGAGGCAATTTTAATTAAATCTCTGGATCAATACACCAACCAATTATGCACCGGAATTTTACTCAATTAAGCATTGCATCATAAACACCAATTATGAACCAAATGATGCAAACAATTCAAGTCATCATACTACATCACAACATCGTGATCAATTCATAAACAGTTTCAATGCACAAAATTATACCACCAAATTACACTAATCAAAAGATTAAAATTGTGCAGCTGCGAACTATTCAACAATATACACCAATTATGTGCAGGATTTTGTACCAAAATAGCCAAACCATAAAACTTCTGCACCCAAATCTACATCAAAACAATTACTACACTGTTAAATCAATTGCCAATAACTTGTTTATGTTGAATTAGTTGTTGGTCCAATTGAATCACCACAGGAAATCCTTCAATTCAGTATAGAACACCAAAGTGTTTGATGGAATGCCTATTCCAACTACTCAACACAAACTACACTGAATCAAAATTACACCGTCTCAGATCAACCACTCCACTACTCAACTTCTCTTATTTCGAAGATTAACAGAACAGAACAATTGTAATTAAAATTGCACGTAAATGTAATTGAACGCACCTCTTCAATTCACAGAAACTGAATGCCACTGGACTTCGCTACACCTTCAGCTCACACGATTCTAATTCATGCTTATGAACAAACACCTTGGCTGCAATGAATCAATTCATACGAAACACTACAGTTCCTTTTTAGTTCGTGCTCCCTGAATCTCAAATTCTCCAGCAAATCGCTTCAAATCGATCGTCTTCTCCGTTAACCGATTTCGCCGGAAAATTGAAACTCCTCTGTTACTGATTCTTCCAGCAACGCACCAAATCTCAAGCAAATTCTGATTTCGGCGGTTCAAATCTCCTTACCGCAATATCTCATTCAGTGTTCTCCAATCACTTGATTTAAAAATCGTTTCAGAGAATGAAGAATGTAGATGAAAACGCACCGGAAACTCACAGTTTCAACGATTTAGGTCGCCGGAAAACACAACTCCTCGCTGATTTAGGTCACTGGAAACCGCAAAAACCTCTGTCCACTGATTATGTTCGCCGGAAGCCGCAAAACCTCCTTACACCAATTTCGTTTGCCAAAAACCGCAAAACACCTCCGTTTGTGATTCCTCCAACACCACACCGCTTCAATTAGATTTCACACCGAACAAATTCTTCGTCAAACTTATGTTTCTCACCTTCGCACCAAACTCTGCTCACACGTTTTCAAAATCACATCAAGAATGAAGAACAAGATGAACGGATTGAAAACGCATATGAACGTGAACGTGAACGTGCAACAGATTTTCGTGAAATTTTGACAATACAAACGGATTCAGAACTGCTATTCGCACCACAGATCGAATGAGATCTCACAAACAAATCCAAATTACTCTTCACACCTGGAAATTTCTTTTAGAACCACGAACAATTTTCGGAAATTTTTTCGAGAATTTTCGAAAATGAATTTTGAGAGAATAATAATGGAAACCTAACTCAAAGAAAAATTGCTAATGATCTAGTAGCAATTTATGAACTCAAAAATGAAAATCAAAAGCACTAAAGAGCTCTAATCTGTGAAGAAATTTGAAAAAAAATTCAAAATGTTTATGACAAATTTTGACTAAACATATATGATTATAAAATCAAAATGACTCAATTATATTTATGACAAATTTTGACTAAACATATATGGTTATAAAATCAAAATGACTCAATTATATGAAAATTTCACCGAACAAATTTGAAGAAAACTCAAAAAATTCAAAAGCACACACACAAGAACACCTAAAAGCACATACATGAAGGTTCAAGTAAGAACAATTAATTTGAACCAACAAAAAGACAAAAAAACACAAAATCAATCGATAAACATTCAAGACAATCAAGAACATTATGAACAACACGGAATTTAGAAAAAAAAAAAAAAGATCTTACAACCATAGCTCTGAATATCAAATGATGGAAAAACGCTCTTCTTCTATTAGTGATCTTTGTAATTTCTTCTTTGGATGAATGATGAAGGAGATATGATGAGCGGAAGCATTAAAGAAACTCAAGAGGAGTTTCTATGGATTGAAGTGGAGTTAGGAATTTGAGAGAGTGAGAGGTAAGGCCAACTCCCTAGGAAAAAGTCTAGGCTAAGTCTTGAAGGAGACTAACCTAGGGAGAACTTAAGAACAAGTAGAATGACCAAAACTAGGCAGCATTTCATTACTAATTCCAAGTTAAAGAAATACATGTATAAGAGACTCCTATTTATAGGATAAAGTCTCTCAAAAACTCTCAAATGAGAGTGTGACAAGTGTCACCACCTTATTGGTGCAAATCCTCTCCATTAAGGAGAAGACATGTGGAGACTCATGCCTTCCTTGCCTACATTTCTATTTGCACCCGTCTTTTACTATTTTACACATTACTTTGTTTTCTATTTACATCTTTCTCTACTTTGGCCCAAAATACAAGGCCCAAAACTTCCTAACTACTCTATACAATTTTTACAAGGCTAAGAAGAAGAAAAAGACTTTACAAACTCTTCATTAAAACTCGATCTTCGTCTATCTTCTTGGCCGAAAGTTTTGAGGCTGGACGGTTTCCATCAGAAAATCCCAGGTATAAAAGCTGAACTTAACAGAATTACAAGGTACGCATTTCATTACGATTCATTTTCTCACAGAGAGCACTTGAGCGCGGTTCCAAAGAGTCTAGTTTCTCTGAGTTTTTGGTGTTCTTGTTGTTGACTTGAGCTTCGGAGTGCCGCAGTGGCGCCATTCTGTCATTTCACGTTCTAGCAGAAGAATTCTGGAGCAAGGATTTGAAGTGCATGTGGCGTTGTAGCTGGTGAGTAAAGATCGTGACGAGGCAGCATTCTTGCGTGTAGTCAACTGGGCGGATCTCAGGTGCCCACTGTGGGGCTGTGTAAAAGGTGATTCCCAACCACAGTTCGAGTTTATTGAAGTTTCGGTGATACCTGTTTGATTGCTCGCTGTCGCAGTCGGTTTTCTGGTGTTTCCACCGTTTGTTTGGAATTTTAATCATCAAATTGAAGTTTCTTTGAGTTGTTGAAGTTTCTATCGATTGATTGCTGGATCAATCACTTCGTTAAATTTCGTTTCAAAGATTTTAACGGTTACTCTGAGGTAGTGAGTAATTGCGAAGGTTTTTGGACGTTTGGATCGATTGTTTGCTGGTTTGATCGATTTCTTGGAGATTCTTTAAGTTCGAAGGAAGGTTGACCGATTGATTGCCGGATCAACCACCTCTCTGAAGTTTGTTTGAAGAGTTTGGAGTCTCGTACGGATTTTCTTGGAGTTGTGTGTTTGTTGGTTGCTTGAAGTCTGAGTCAAGGGATTGTCGTGGCGATCGACATTTTCAGAGTCTTGGTTCAAAGCGTTTGTGACTACATAATTCTGTGATTGTGGTGAGTCTTTCTGAAGTTTATCGAGAAAGGATGAGGACAACACGATCCAGTTCAGTCGCACCGTCAACCGAGGAGGGCGCTGTAACTATGGCGCAGATAATGGAGATGATGAGAGCATTGCAGGAGAACGTGGCTGCGTCACGTTCTGAACAAGAGAGACTGCACGAAGCACTGGTAGCCTCTCGGGCTAGAAATGAAGAGCTTAACATAGTCAATGAAGAGTTACGTAAAGCCCTTCAAGGGCAAAAGGAGCGTGAGGTTGGGAACCAAGCTGCACCCCCGTCTCCGCCGCGTAACTTTCCAATGCCGTTTTCTCAGGAGATCTTAGACACGGTGGTCCCTGCAAATACGGTGGCGGTGAAAGCATCCTTCACCATAGTAGAGGATCCTGAGGCTCATCTCACTGCGTTTCACACGCAGATGATGCTCTCTGGTGGTTCAGATGTAGTTTATTGCAAAGTATTCATGAGTACCCTCACTGGTACAGCACTGGAATGGTTTGTTAGTTTACCTACTGGTCACATTACCACCTTCCAACAGTTTTCCAAGATGTTTGTTGAGCAATATATAGTGAACAAGGCGCCGCCACTGGTGTCTTACGACTTGTTTGATGTGAGACAGTATCAGGGGGAGTCTTTAAAGGAGTATCTGAACAGATTTGGGGCTCAGATCGTTCGTTTGTCAGGTAAAGATGGAGACATGTTCATTCACGCCTTCAAAATGGGCGTGTTGCCTAGACCGTTTAGCGAATCGTTGATTAGGAGCCACTCCGCCACGTTTGCTGAAATCCGGCAACGTGTTGTGGCTCATATCGCCGCTGAGAGCGAAGTTTCTGAGAAGAGGGGAAACGCAGCCCCGGCTAAACCACGAGTTCAGGCCAGGGCACAAGCGCAGAGGGTGATGGAGGCGGCGGCTGAGAAGAAGGATAAGAGGACGCATCATCCTTATGATCCAAGGAAAAACAAGGGGAAGGGACCAGGGCAGCCTAGGGAATTTAATCGTCCTCCAAGGTATGAGTTCGTGATGGAACTGGCTGATTTGATTGCCGTTCCAAATATTGCAGCCAGGCTTAAAGTGCCTGAGAAGACGACGGATAAGGTGTTGGGGCCAAAACCCGATGTATGGTGTGAGTTCCACAAGAGCTTTGGCCATTCCATTAACTCGTGTTTGGCTTTGGGACACCAACTCGCTGAGTTGGTGAAGTGCGGGTTTTTGAAGGATTATTTGCTGGAGAAACGAGCAGACCAATCGTCAGGGTCACAACAGGCGAGCACTGAGGAACAACAGCACGAGGTACCCATTCACGGCGAGATCCATACTATAGCTGGTGGATTCTCGGGTGGTGGGTGTACTGCATCACAACGAAAGAAATATGCGAGGTCTGTTCTGTCAGTCAACGTTTTTTAGGATCACTCGCCTGAAGTGGACATCACGTTCACCAAGGAGGATCTTACGGATGTTGCACCCCATGACAACGATCCCATTGTGATTTCGCTCGTTACGGCGGGAAGGAAGGTTCACCGGGTGCTGGTCGACCAGGGAAGCTCGACCGATGTTATGTTTTGGCCGACCTTCAGCAAGTTACAATTATCTCCTGATCAGCTGAAACCATACGGGGGCTGTTTTTATGGTTTTGCTGGGGATCAAGTGGAGGTCAGGGGGTATGTTGAGTTAAGAACCACATTCACGGATGGAGTGGCCTCGCACACAGAGAAGATAAGGTACCTTGTCGTGAATGCTCCTCCAGCATATAATGTTATGTTGGGAAGACCCACGCTTAACAGGATAGGAGCTGTAGCTTCAACAAGGCACATGAAAGTCAAGTTGCCTTCAATGGAAGGGGTGGTTATCACCATCCGCTCTGATCAAAAGGAGGCGAAGAAGTGTTACATGAAAACAGCCTCAAGAATAAGAGATCGGTGTGCTACGTAACCACCATGCCGCCCTCTGGCGTAGAGTCTAGACCAGTGAATCGGCGGGTGGTGGACACAGTTTTTGAGATGGCTGTGGAAGGGGAAGTGGTGATGACAGACGTCGAGGCAGGGTGCGAGGACGCCGCTCGGGAAGAAGAGGAGACAGACTGCCCGGGAGTCGCTAGAGAGTCCGGAATAGCGAGAGCGGTGATCGCCAGTGAACAGAGGCCTCAACCGGCTACGGATTGGTTTGAGAGGGAAATTAGTGGTAAAATGTTTAAGCTCGGAAAGTTTTTAGACGGCGAGATGCAAGACCAGATCGCTAAGGTGATAGAAAGACATCTGGATGCGTTTGCATGGTCTGCTTCGGACATACCAGGGATCGACCCTGATTTTTTGTGTCATCGCCTGGCGATGGACCCTCAAGTCAAGCCAGTTCGACAAAGACGAAGAAAGTTTAATGAAGAGAAGAGGCAAGCGATCAGGGACGAAACGCAGAAACTACTCGTGGCGGGTCATATAAGGGAGATTCAATATCCATAATGGCTCGCCAATGTAGTGTTGGTGAAGAAAAGTAACGGAAAATGGCGAATGTGTGTCGATTTTACAGATTTAAACTGTTCCGTCCGGTTGACCTGGGACGTCTTCGTGCGCAACCTCAACCGTCAGCTAGGGACTCCTTCCCACTGATTACCTGTGGATTCCTGCAAAGAAGGACAAAAGGGCGCCCTAGCGGCCGTTTGCACTCCAACGCTCAAGTCAGCCAGCAAGAAACACCAAAAACTATGCACCTCCGTATCGGAGCACCGCGTATGGCACTCTGAAGGTGGTAAAAAGGAAACTATTTCTAATGTGTATTTTCTCGTTCTGGCAAAGATCTTTTCCCAGTCCCTCGTCCCTCACCTCAAGGCTCAAGCTAGCAACTGGAGAGTTTTTGGAAAATTTGCCAAAAGTTCGAACCCCGTTCCCAACATTCTCGGCGCTATTTAAACTACCCAAGCATTTAAAGCGCCTTAAAGCGCTTTTAATCATAAAACGTAACGCACTTAATTAACGCGTCTAATTAGAAAACGTAGCGCATTTAAGACGTTGAAACGCTTGGGAGCCTTTATAGTACCTTAAAAGCTCGAAACAGAAATTGTATTAAATGACTTTAATTACCTGGTACCTAACTAAATGGTGTTTCTATTCTGACCTGGCTGTCGTACACGTGGAGGGCCTCACAGCGCCATGACCCCATCGTTTCTACGTGTGACTTTTTGGGTGCCTACTCATGCCCCCAATCATCTAGTCACTCACTTTGAGAGCGTATCTGCCTTCCTCTCGTACCCTGCACCTGGCTACCCTGTGCGTGACCCTCCCCTTGAGTCGTATCTGTCCCAAAGGCGTCTCTGGGGCGGCAGGGGTACTTCACGAGTCAGGATGCCCTACACTGGTGCTATCACTATGGCCTTTAAGCCACCTTTTCCTTCTCTTTATCACTACATCGGATTATCGGGACCTGAGGCCTTCCCACGGCATCGCTCCCTCCATGGTCTTTCCTATCCATGGGTATCGGGGAACCGCGTTGTGACTGCCTTGACTTAATGATATTTGATCTTGGTGACGCCCTGGTTGGGCGACGCCTCCACCTAGGCGATGCCTCCTTGGCGACGCTTCCTCTTGGCGACGCTGGTACTTGGCGTCTCTTCATCTAGGCGACGCCTTGTGTTGACTTTGACTCCTGGCGTTGACTTTGACCTTGACTTTGTCAACGCCCGGATACGGGACGGTACACAAGCCCCCCAGTCTTAAGCCAAAGACTTGTCTTCAGCGCAAAGACTAAGGCCTCGCCCACGCCGTCCACGTGCCACCCTGATGACGTGTCATTCCCTGCTGACTCAACAATTCTCGAATTAATGACATGACACTCTCTGAACCATAGGGGCGCTCTTAATGGCTGATTGGACATCCTCTGAAGCGGGGAAAATAACACCTTTTGGGGCTACGCTTAATCGTGCGCCACGTGGCTCATCACACGGCCAGCCTCTAGAGTCTCTTGCGCTCCCCTTGAGCGCTTAATCCTTTGACACGCGGCACGATCTCACGGCTCCTGATTAGCGCCTCTTGGGTTGCAAATGTAACGTTCAAGTTACCCCAAACCCCGCGCTCACACCACTGTTACATCCATTCTCTCTGCATCTCCGCACTGTTCATCGCCTTCAAACCCTTCCCCTGTAACTCCTGCTCTTTCCTTCATGCTCGCCTTCCTCCCTTACTTCGACAACAAAGGTATGATTTTTGCACAACCCGACTCTTCTCCTTCGTCGCATTGCATAGTTTATTGAATTGCCTGGGACTGTTTACGTTTATGCATTACTGTGTTCTTCCGCTTCTCCCTTCTTCTCTGTTCCCTTCTCCTTCTTTCTGGGTTTTCTCGCGTGGGTGGTATTTCCTGGGGTTTTACCCCCTTTTCTGTCTTGGAATCACTTTGTTAAAAACCTTTTTCCTTTCTTCTTTCTCCAGCTATTTATTCACACCATGACGCGCTCGAACTCCCAGTCTGGTTCTCCCCCCAAGACCCCCAAGTCCAACTATAAAGCCGTCTATACATGGGCCCCCGACGAGCTTTTGAACGAGTGTACCAGCCTGACATCCTTTCAGGACCTCGAGAATCATCGTGGGGATCCCCACTTGTATAACTTTAATGCTTTCTGCCGCACTCATGACGCGCACATCTCCGTTCGTCCCGGCCGACCGGGGGAACCTATGTGCGTGGATGACAGACCTCGAAAGGGGAGTCCCTTCTTCTTCATGTACCAGATGGTGTTTAAACGCGTCGGGGTGCGCCTCCCATTCACGCCCTTTGAGAGGGAACTCCTCACCGAGATTAACACAGCCCCCGCCCAGCTTCATCCCAACAGCTGGGCATTTGTAAGGGGTTTTCAAATTCTCTGCGGGCACCTGGGCATCCTTCCTTCCGTGGATGTTTTCTTGCATTTCTTCGAAGTGAAGAAACAGGGGAAAAGCTTTTGGGTAAGCTTCTCCGGGATCGCAGGCAGGATCATCCTCTCCCTCTTCCAGAACTCCTACAAAAACTGGAAAGGAAAATTCTTTAGGGTGTGCAGCACCAAGCACGACCCCACAGCCTTAGACGGCTTTCCCTTGTACTGGACGGAGCACCCTAAGCTGCTCAGGGCCAAAGCCCTGGATGAGCTATCCCCTGCTGATAGGGAGGTATGCAAGGCCTTGGTTGGCCTGGGGATTGTCTTCGATACATTGAAGCTTATCGCGAGCGAATACAACGCTCAGGCCCTAACCACATATTTTGGTAGGGAGACTCTCCCCTTACCATCTTTTGTTATCTGTACCTTACTACCAGATGTTTGTTCCTCTGGCCTCTTCCACCTGTTTTCCATTGTACCACGTGACTTGCGTCTCACGTTTCTACGCGTTTTGTGATTTTGCATAATTGCTTTGGCTTTGACTTCTGCTGCTTGGTTTATCTGAATGTAGGATCAGTGATGGACGCCTCCAAAAGGATGATGCTGGCGAAAGCGATAAAGGACGCTCGTGCTGCCAAAGCGGGCGCCTCCTCCACCCCTGCTGCTGACCCGAACCCCCCATCAACCCTGCCTCTGCCACCACCGGCCACTACCGAAGCCCCACTAGGCTCATCTTCACCGTCCCCATATAGCCCCGAGGCGCTTAAGACTCCCGACTCTCCTCTTCCCATTGTCGCCGTTCCTCTGGCCGTGGCCTCATCGCCGGCCCTGATGGAAGAGGGCCAAGCATAACTTCACAAGAAAGACAAAAGCCAAGACATGAGCATCCAAAGCCAAACCAAGAGCGTCTGGGGCTAAAGGAGGAGCATCTAGGCCAAAGGGGAGGAGCGTCTAGCTCAAGGTGGAGAGCGTCTAGGCTAATGAAAGGAGCGTCTAGGACCAAATTGCTAAGCCCATGGCCAAGCGAATCCATGCAGATTTGTTTATGCTACAGGAAGGCCCATTAGGGGTAGCTTAGTATTAGTTGTGGTGTAAATAGCATAAACTTGATTCCATGAGACTTGACCTAGATTTGCTAAAGATTTGGTCACTTTCTAGAAGGATTCTCCACATGGCCATGTGCTCCATGTGATGTAAATTTGCATTTGATTTTGATTAGCATTAGGGTTGCATTATGGTCTTCTTTAGCCTATAAAAAGAGGAGCCTACACCTTGTATTTTCAAGTTTATTGTGAGTAAAGTTATGCTGCCATTTTGTGCCAAGCTTTGCTTCTCCCTAGAATTCTAGGCTCTAAACTTCATCTCCTTCACCTCTCCTTGGGTTGGCCGAACCTCCCTAGCTTCATACACATCATGCACCTTCAAGATCAACACCACTCTTAGGAGGATCTTGCTCACACACCTTCATAGCTTCCGCACCACTTTTTCTTACATGATTCAAGAAGACCTTCATGAAATGCCATCAGGCCCCAACCCCCTCGACAAAGGGAAACGGGTCTTGGAGATCATATCCGACGATGAGGACTCGGATGGCGTGGCACCCTTTAAGAGGAGGAAATCTGCAAGGGTTCCCCTCCTACCAGCGGCGTCGCCCCAGGGAGAGGATTCTTTCAGGGACAACCCTCCAAGCGCCACTTCCCTTCCCCCCACAATCGTCCAAGAGGATATAGGCGAAGGCGCCGAGTCTGCTCAACCTCCGCCACCGGCAGAGGTCTGTGCTTCTCCTGCCCCCGTCGCTGTCGCCCCCGATCTTATCGCCATCCCTCCTCCAATTATGCATCTGATGAGGGGCTTCAGTGGTGGAACAATGCCAGAGGGCTCCGACAGGAAGGAGGGCATGCCTTTCTACTTGGGGGCCTTCTTGGCTGTGGCCCTTGAATGGCGCGCCCAGGCCAGAAACGCTGCTTTGCAAACCCAAACCCTCCAGGCCTTGGAAACAAGGGTAGCTGCCCTGGAGGAAGAAAGGAAGATTCTGGGACGCCAAAACGAAACTTACCAAACCACCCTGAAGCAGGCGCAAGAGTCCAAAGTAGAAGCTGAAAAACAACTGGCAGAGGCGGTGGAGCTCCAGGCCGACTTCTACGCTCGGGAAATCGCCCTCAAAGTTCAGGTAATGAGCCTTCAAGACATAGTCGAAGCTTACGAAGAAGTTCAAAAGGACTTGAAGGACCGCTGCTGTGAGCAAGCTGACAAAATGGAGCGGATGGAGGGGGAAATGGCTACCCAAGCCAAAGCTATGGGCCTTCTCCAGGTTGACTACGACAAACTGCAGGTCGAGGTCAGCCGACTCCGTGTGGAGAAGGAGGCTTTGGAGAAGCAGATAGCTTATGGGGACGCCACCGTTGAGGAGTTAGAGAAGGACAAAAAGACCCTCATCCAAGACATGGCGGGCACTTTCGAGGAGGGATTCTAGGAGGCTCTGGCCCAAGCTGTCTGCATGAATCCGGGGATCAACATTTCCAACTGTGATTCCACTCACCACATTGTTGATGGAAAAGTCGTGCCCCTGGAGCTGGACGATTGAACCGCCACCCTCGACCATCACTTTATTCCTTTACACTTGTTTTTAACCCTCTTTGATAAACTTGTAATTCTTTGAATTGTCTGCACTTTCGTTACAACTTTGGGTTTTTGCATGACTACTTTCGTGCCATTGAGATATAGAATTTCGCCTGTGTGATTTTACTTTCGTTCTTTGCCTTCACGTGCTTCGGTTGTTTTGCCTGTACTATACCCGTTTCTTTCACTGCGTTGGGCGGCCTTGTATGCCCGGGGAAGGTCATGCGTCGATGCCCACGCCCATGGAGAGGCTTGCCTAATGGGGCCGTATCGTCCACGGGGTGTATCTAACACCAAAGCGATTCGTCCCTTGATTCTTAGTGCCCGACGCCCACACCTAAGGAGAGGCCTGCTACAGTAGCGCCGTATCGTCCCAGGGTGTCTAAAAACGCCGAGCACTCTTGGGGGGGGGGGTCGTTCCCTCTATGGTCTTTCCTTCCCATAGGTATCGGGGAACAACCCTGCCAGTGATCCGCTGGCGTTTGGCGATCTCGTCTCCCTCCACATTCTTTCCTACCTGTGGGCCCGCAACGTCTCATGCTGGCGTTGCCTTTTGCGCCTTTCCTGGCGACGCCTCGGAGGTCTCATGCTGGCGTCGCCTTGGGCGTTATCTTTACCTTGGCGTTGACTTTGACCTTGGCCCTGGTCGACGCTTGAGGATGGCGAAGAGCTCAAGGTTTCGCCTGTGCTATCCACATGGCGCTTCTTGCATGGCTGATGGGACGTTCAGCCACTCGACTTGGTTCTGACTCCTACTGTGCCCCTGACCCGCTCTCGACGGCGCATCGTACCCTTGGGCATTCTGTCGATACGACGTTTTCTGAGTTTAACTAGGGGTGCCAGGGCCATCCTTCCATCCTCCGCCACGTGGCTCAATCGTGCGGTGCATCCATTCGCGTCATTTAGCGTTATAACTGCAATACTTCCGTTTGCGTCGTTTGGCGCTCTAACCGCAATATTTAATTCTTCAAAACTTTGAAATTGTCCTCATCATTTCTGCGCCTTTCGTAACCTACTTGCACCCTTTCTACTTGCACCCTTTCTCTTCTTGTGAAGGGTTCTTCCAGTGTTAGTTCCCACTAGCGTTTCACCCTTGCTTTACCAGTGGGCCACACGCCTTCAAACCTCCATGATTCTGTTCAAGAATGTCTTCTCGTGCCACTCCCCCCAGGGTCAACCCCAAGGACCTGTATACTTGGGCTTCGAGCGAGCTTCTTGACGAATGCTCATGCTTACTCTCCATCAGGGCCATAAGGGAACACAAAGGGGATTCATGCTCCTACAATTACCGTGCCTTCGCGAGGAGGCACGACGACATTCCTGTGCTCTCTTGCGCTCTAGGGAAGCCAGTATGTGGAGACGAACGGGCCAACGACGGGGTCCCCTTCTTTTACTTCTATCAGGTGGTTTTCAAAACCATCGGCGTGCGCCTGCCCTTCTCCAGGTTTGAGAAGGAACTGCTGACGGAGATCAATGCCGCTCCGGCCCAGTTATATCCCAACAGCTGGGCTTTTGTCAAGGCCTTTGACATCCTTTTCGGGTTTCTGGGTTGTGCACCCTCGATTGACATCTTTCTTCACTTCTTTGAGGTGAAGAGGCAAAGGAGCAACCTTTGGGTAACCCTTAGTAACGTTCCTGGCAGGGTTCTCCTGACCCCCTTCCAAAACTCATTCACTGGGTGGAAAGGCCGGTTCTTCAAGATCTGCTGCTCTGACCTCGTTTGATGTGATTCCAATAGCCACATAGAACAAGATTCTTGACATTTTTAGGAATCACCTTGAGCTGGAAAATATAGAGGCACTTTCTTAGAAGTTGGATCATGGTTCTAAGTCAAGAACTCACCAATAACAAGTACCAAATCCCAAACTCATTTGGATGAACCAAATATTGTCAAATTGAATCAACAAAGGAATTTAAAAAGAAAAGACCGAACAGAATTAAGAAACAAACAGAATATAGGTGCTGGAAAATTAGAAGAACCGAAACAAAAACAACTCAAAACACAAGGCAACATGAACAAATTGAAGAAGAAGAAAGGAAGGAGAAGAGAATGCTCATGGAGATGGAAGAATGGTTGGATGATCACGCCACTAGAAGTATGGATGCTCCTAGATGAGTGTGGAAGCCGCCACTTGAGGAAACCATGGTCCTTCAAGATAAGACTAGAGAAGAAGCTCAAAGCTCTCCAAATGCTCACTCCAATTTTGAGTATAGTTTCTTTAGATAAAATTCAAATCTGAATTTTACAAAGGAAGCACCTCTATTTATAGCCTAAGGTGCTGAAAAATAGGTGGGAAATTTCAAATAAACTCATTTGAAATTCCCACCAAAAACAAGTCACATGGGAGGTGTGACCTTTTTCTACTATGACACCTCCCAAAAACTACACCTACACCACTCTCCTAAGTCACATGGGTAATGTGACTTTATTTTACATTTTCACACTCCTTTATTTAATAACCACACCTCCTAAAACTATACAAGAGTATTTCAAAGCTTGGCCTTGCCCCTCATGGGATGGACTTGGGCTCTTTGGGCTTTGGTCTTCTTGGGCTTGGGCTTTGGGCTTGGGCCTCATCTTTATTTTATGTCTTCTTTTAATTTTGAGAAGACTAGAAGGAAGAACTTCAAATGTGAGGGTGGATGTCCTCTTCCTCCATTAATAAAAGCCTTCTTTATTTGATTCTCATCATCGTTCCCTCCGCCCTGGATGGGTTTCCACTGTACTGGGTGAGGGAGACGAGGGCCCTCAAATCCAAACCCTTCAAGAAGCTAGCCCCAAATGACCAGGTGGTTTGCTGGATTCTTGCTGAGGCGGGAGGTTTTGACTCCGCCACCTTGATCAGTTTGGAGTTCAACGCTGGAACTCTCGAAAAGTATATAGGTACGAGTCACTGCCCTAGAAACTTCTGCCTTTATTGCTTTCTATCTGTGTGTGTTTTGCTTCATGGTGTCTCTGACACATTCATCTCCCTTGGTGTAGGTTCGAAAATAAACCAAGAGCGGAGGACGCGACTTACCCGAGCTCTGCGGACTGAGAGCGGGGCTTCGTCTTCTTCCCGTGCTGACTCCGATGGCCACTGAGAAGTGGTTCGTTTGTGTTTTTGTGTGAGTTTTAACGTTTCCCTACTCGCGTTTCTCCCGTCTGTATCGAAAACTGCTTGTAAAATCAACTTTACTATACCACACTTGGTTTCTGTAACGCCACTTTACTTTGCATACGTCTCATATATTGTGCGTTTTTCCTCCGTCATGTTTCTTAGCGGCGCCTGCACTCAGGCGACACCTTTCTTCTTGGCGACGCCTTTCTCCTTGGCGACGCCTTCTTTCTTGGCGACGCCTTCTTTCTTGGCGACGCCTGTCTTCTTGGCGACGCCTTCTTTCTTGGCGACGCTTTCTTTCTTGGCGACGCCTGTCTTCTTGGCGCGCCCTCTTTACTAGCGACGCCTCACGCTACTTCAAACGGAGAAAGATAAGGATTGAAAACCAAGGCACGGTTTTTTCTCAAACTTGTTTTTTCTTTTATTTGGGTGACCTCATTAAAAAACCCCGGAAAGGGAAAAAGAGCGTCCCCTTTAACAAACTGTTACATAGCTGCTTTACATAAGTCAACTAAAATAAAACTTCAGGTTGGCTGCATTCCAACTGCGCGGGATGGGACCCCCTTCTAAGGTCTCTAGGTTGTACGAGCCGTTGCCCTTAGCCTCGGTAACTCTGAAGGGTCCGGTCCACTTGGGAGACAACTTATTCTCCAGCTCGTATGGGATGGCTTTTCTCATCACTAGGTCGCCAATCTGAAATTGTCGTGGCTTCACCTTAGAGCTATACTGTTGCTCTACTCTCCTCTTTACCACTTGGGCTTTTATTCTAGCCTCCTCCCTGGCTTCGTCTAGTAGATCCAGGTTTACCCGCCATTCTTCGTTGGATTCTTCAACCACAAAGTTTTGAAAGCGTGGCGAGCTTTCATGTATTTCTACGGGGATCATCGCATCCGACCCATACACCAAACTGAAAGGTGTCTCCATGGTAGAAGATTGGGGCGTGGTGTGGTATGCCCATACGATCCTTGGTACTTCGTCCGCCCACGCCCCTTTGGCCTTCTCTAACCTCCTCTTTAACCCCCTCAGTAGGACTCTGTTTGCTGACTCCACTTGCCCGTTGGTCTGGGGGTGTTCGACTGATGCGAACACTTGCTTGATACCTTGACGAGGCCGTACCCGCGAGGGCGACGCCTCAATCATCGCCGTGTCTGCCCTCGGCGGACGCTCATACACCATGAACACGCCTCTATTCGTTTTCAGGCTGTTCTCATAGCATTTCCTTGCCTCCTCCTTGATGGAGGAAGGCCCAAGCTCACCACACTATGAAAGCCAAGCTTCCAAGACCAAGACCGTCTAGCCTTCACAAAGAAGCGTCTAGCCTTCCAAAAGGAGCGTCTAGCCTCACAAGGAGCGTCTAGCCTCACAAAGGGAGCGTCTAGCCATGATGAGGAGCGTCTAGGCCAAGGCTACATGAGGAGCATCTATGAAGAGTCCTAGACCGTCTAGCTTCACATACACAAGGGCCAAAGCTACGGTTTGGGAGAGAAAAGGCTTTGTTGCATAAAAGGCCCATTAGGGGTACTTAGTAAGATAGGTAGTGTAGAAAGAACTTTGTAAAGGAAACCTTCTAGAACCTAGGGTTGTGTGGCCGGTCATTGCATGGCACATGGCTTAGAATTTAGATTTAATTTTGGTTTTCTTTTCCTTAGAAATGTAGCTTAACATTTAAGCCCAAATAGCCTATAAATAGGAAGGCTATCTCTTTGTATTGGACAAGTTTAATTGAGTATTGTTATGCTGCCCATTTTGTGCACTAGCTATACTTCTCCTAGAAATCTAGGCTATAAACTTCATTCCTTCACCTTTCTCCTTTGAGCTGGCCTAACCTCTCAAACCCATACTCATCATGCACCTTCAAAGCCAACACAACTCCTAGGAGGGCTTTGTTTCACTCACCCATTGCTTCCGCATCATTTTTACTACTTTGATTCAAGAAGAACACATGAAATGCCATCATTTGGTATCATGAGCTATTGGTTCTTCAAGATGAGTAACTTGTCTTTTTAATTTCAGTTCTTCTTTATTTTCATCTTTGTCATTTCAATTCCTTACTTGTCTTGCTGTTTTTATATTTTAATTTGTTCTTGGTGTGCTTTGTGGAAGATCCAACCTAAGCACTCTTGTTCATTTGATCTTGAACAAGTTCTTGTGCAATTTGTGATAGGATTCCATACACCTTTGTGTTGCTATTTTGTTTTAGGCTTTGAGTCTTTATTGCTTTCATTATTTTGCTTCATATTATGCTTTGAGTCTTTAATTTTCTGAATCTATACATGTTTTGTCAAGTCATGTTCATCCATATTGTCATCAATTCTTAGTAGTCCTATTTTTTGGCTTGATTGTTTCTTGTTTTGGGTCTCTTTATATTGCTTTAATATGCTGTTATTTTGATCCTTTGGTGCTTTTTATTTTTAGTTTGAGTTCATAATTGTGTCTTAGTTCATACACAATTTCCATTCTCACATTTCCATTGTGTTAAGTTTGGTTATCTTGCTGTTTTCTTCCAGTTTTCCAGATTTCCCCTGTAACACCTCTCTGTTCTGGGCTGTTTTGTTTATAAAAAATTTTCCACCCATAGGAAAATTCTGAATCTCTGGAAAATGCAAGTTTAAGGTGTTATAGAAAAGACAAAAAATGAATGAGGTCAAAAGGAGCAACAGAAAAAAAATGATAAATCTCACAAAATCAGAGTGCGAATCTTGAGCGTTACAGCTGGCCTAACTGCACACCAAATTTGCAAAAATTATTAAAACAAAATGGTGCATGCGTTTTAGGTGATTCCAAAGCCAAAATTTAGCAAAGATCCTGAATTTTCTTGTATCCAAATTTCAGAAACAAATTTTACAATTACAGCTCAGCATAAATCGGGGAACAAAACTGTTTTCTGGCCCACAACATTTTCCAGTGGTGCTGTTTTTTTATTTGGTCATCTAATCTAGTGCTTTTCTTTAGGAATTCCTTTTGTGTGCCAACTTTTATTGAGTATCTTTAATTGTTTGCTTTAATTTCTTGAATCTCTTTCTAAGTTGTCATATTATAAATCCTTTTGGTGGTACTGTTTTCTTTCAATTAAATTTGTTTCTTGCTTTTGTTTCTTGACCTCTCTTTTGTGGGTGCTGGAAATTAATTCTCTCTTGGTGCTTATGTGCATGGAAATTGACTTGATTTAAGGTTAAGCCCTTGTGAATAGGTGCTGGAAATTGGAGAATTAAAGCCAACTTTCTAAGGAGGAGTCAAGCTAAGGCCGAAACAAGTTTCTTGAAACAAACACTATAAACACCTAGAAGATGAACAATCAAGACAACAAAGAAAGTGCACTAACCAAAAAGAGGAACAACAAAGGGGGTTTTCTTATCTCCTTTACAACTTGGTTTATTGTTAATTACCTCTTTTAATTTACGTTTTAGACGGTGAGTGTGTCTTCAAGGGCTCAAAGTGTCCAAGAAGCCTCACCTAGGGCCGAATAGCATAGTAATTTTGCTTAGTAATTTGTTGCTTGTTTGAACTTGTATTTCTTTTGTTTTGGTAGAAACGTTTTGCATGTTTAGTATTGTTTAATTTTGTGCTATACCGACTAGTTTTGCTGCATATATAGCTTACATAGTTTTCTTGCTTTTTGATTTCTCAACTTCTTGTGTTCTAAGTGTTCTACTAAGAGAAAATTTTGTGTGAAGTCATTGGAGGAAAGTTTTTGGCAGGGAAAAGGCTTGGTACTTAAGTAGTCCATTGTGACTCACCTCCCTTACCTGGAAAACTCCCTTCTCTAACTTTCCTAAACTTTCTCCAAGTAAAACACTTATATACACAAAGTTTTAGCCATGTCTTCTTCTTCTCACTCTCCAAAGTCTATAGAAAGTGAAGTAAAATCTTTGAAAACTCTTTTAAAAGAAGTATCCCAAGCGGTACAACTAATTTCCTTTAGACAATTGGAGAATGAAAATAAAATTAATGAGTTGGCTAGAGCTCAAGAAGAGAAATCCCAAAAATCTCAAAAATAAAAAAAAACTCATGCATCCCATTCAAAAAGTAATGAGACTCTAGGGGAGGGAAGCCTTAGAATTAATGACTACTACCAACCACCCCCTAGAAGACCTAGGCAAAGGGAGCAAGAGAGTCCAAAGGAAGTAAGGGTAGACCTACCCCATTTTTATGGTAAGGAAGATGTAGAAACCTACCTAGATTGGGAAATGAAAGTAGAGCAACTCTTTGCTTGCCATAGGGTGAGTGAAGAGAGAAAGGTACCCTTAGCAACCCTTAGTTTCCAAGGCAATGCAATGTATTGGTGGACCTCGTTAGAGAGAGACCGACGTCTTCATAGGGAGCCTTCCATAGAATATTGGAATGACCTTAGGGGAGCCCTAAGACGTCGCCACATACCTTCCTACTACCATAGGGAGTTGATGGACAAGCTCCAAAGACTCCAACAAAAGAGCCTAAGTGTGGAAGAGTATAGGCAGAAAATGGAGCTTTACATGATGAGAGCATCCATTAGAGAGGAAGAAACCACCACCATATCTAGGTTTCTAAGTGGGCTCAACCTTGAGATAAGAGATAGAGTAGAACTATTACCCTATCAAGACTTGAATGATTTGGTTCAACTTTGCATTAAAGTTGAACAACAAAATTTGCGCAAAACTTCAAGTCAAAGGGTGGGTTCTTACTCCAACTCTTATCCAAAGAAAGACTTTAAAAGGGAGGGTAGTACACTTAGAGACGAATCCAAAGAGACTACCAAACCCTTAGTGAAAGATGCCTCCACCCCATACATCCGTACTAGGGACAGCAAATGTTTTAAATGTTTTGGAAGAGGGCATGTGCAAGCACAATGTCCAAACCAAAGAGTTTTGTTTTTAAAAGGAGAAAATGAATACACAAGTGGTGAAGATGAACCTAGTACCCAAGAAAAAGGGGAAGGAGAAAGGATAAATCCTTTGGAGGGGGACTTATTGATGATTCAAAGAATCCTCCACAATCAACCTAGTGCATCCATTGAAACACAACGAGAGAACATTTTTCATACTAGATGCAATGTTTTAGAAAATATATGCTCTCTTATTGTGGATGGTGGGTCATGTTGCAATTGTTGTAGCACTAGATTGATTGAAAAATTAAAACTACAAGTAGTTCCTCATCCAAAACCTTACAATTTACAATGGATCAATGAGGATGGAGAACTACGTGTAGACAAACAAGTGGAGATCGAGTTTTCTATAGGCAACTACAAAGACAATGTTTTATGTGATGTAGTACCTATGGAAGCTTGCCACATCTTATTAGGTAGACCATGGCAATTTGATAAGAAAACCACGCATAATGGTCTAACTAACGAGATTTCTTTCATCTACAAGCATAAAAGGTTTGTACTTAGCCCTTTACCACATTCCCAAGTGGTAAAAGACCAAATGCAAATGAAACACAAAAGGGATGAAGAAAAAATAGAAAAAGAAAAAAATTTTGGGAAACAAAAGGCGTGGGAGAATAGTGTTCCTTCCCACAAGGTCATTCAACAAGATAAGCACCTTGGAAATACCATTACAAACATGCTTCTTGTTGAACAACCTAGCCTTCCTTTTTGTAAAGGAACACCTGCAAGCATGAGCACAAAAGAAAGTCTTTAAAAGAAGCTTGCATAGATCAAGAAGGAGAACTCATGGGGCAAAAGAGAGTTGACCAAAATCTAGAGCTTTTAAGAGGAAAACTTTTGTCACCCATGAGCAACAAAGTTCAAAGACATTACTTTAGGTACAACCCTTGTTTTCAAACTACACCTAAAGCAACGTCCCACGAACTCTATCCTCCTTCACCTTTTGTAAAAGATCTTTGGGAAGACACATTCCATTTTGGCGCTTCCTAGGACAACAAAGGGTTTTTCTTTCTTTAAGGATGTGGATAACCTCTTCCTAAGAAATGTGACAAGCCTCCATGATTTATTTTCCAACATAATAGATAGAGCTCCAAAATTTGAAAACATAGCTCTTTCTTCTATGTTTCACGAAATCATGAGAGATACTCACAAATCTTGGGATAAGAATCCTTTCCCTTATAAGCATGCATACAAAGGAGTAATCCACAAAATTACTCATATTTCTCCATTCGAAGTTGTATGTGTTCTATGTCCTCTTGCCTTTATAAAGTTGTTACTCTGTCTTAAAAAGATTATGCCTAAGGGAAAAGTAACTCCTTTTGAAAATTTTAGAAAACATAAGAGGATTAGAGGGCACCTACAACCCTCAAAAGGGAGGTATTGTGAGAAGTTGGCCACAACAAAAGAAAAACAAAAATGGCAACTTCCCACATTTATTTGTTTTTCAAAAGATCACCCTAACTCCTTTGCTTTGTTTCAAGGGTCACATAGATTGACATTTGATCCGGGAGGACACACCTTGACGAAGCAAGAGGCTGCTATCCGAGATCAAGAATGCAAATCTGAGGATAGATCTTCTCAAGCCGGAGGAGATGATGGACACCATCCAGCCACAACCACCCCCTAAGCAAAGCCTTGGATTTGAGGACAAATCCTTTTCAAGAGGGAGGAGATGACGGAGGAAGGCCCAAGCTCACCACACTATGAAAGCCAAGCTTCCAAGACCAAGACCGTCTAGCCTTCACAAAGAAGCGTCTAGCCTTCCAAAAGGAGCGTCTAGCCTTCCAAAAGGAGCGTCTAGCCTCACAAGGAGCGTCTAGCCTCACAAAGGGAGCGTCTAGCCATGATGAGGAGCGTCTAGGCCAAGGCTACATGAGGAGCATCTATGAAGAGTCCTAGACCGTCTAGCTTCACATACACAAGGGCCAAAGCTACGGTTTGGGAGAGAAAAGGCTTTGTTGCATAAAAGGCCCATTAGGGGTACTTAGTAAGATAGGTAGTGTAGAAAGAACTTTGTAAAGGAAACCTTCTAGAACCTAGGGTTGTGTGGCCGGTCATTGCATGGCACATGGCTTAGAATTTAGATTTAATTTTGGTTTTCTTTTCCTTAGAAATGTAGCTTAACATTTAAGCCCAAATAGCCTATAAATAGGAAGGCTATCTCTTTGTATTGGACAAGTTTAATTGAGTATTGTTATGCTGCCCATTTTGTGCACTAGCTATACTTCTCCTAGAAATCTAGGCTATAAACTTCATTCCTTCACCTTTCTCCTTTGAGCTGGCCTAACCTCTCAAACCCATACTCATCATGCACCTTCAAAGCCAACACAACTCCTAGGAGGGCTTTGTTTCACTCACCCATTGCTTCCGCATCATTTTTACTACTTTGATTTAAGAAGAACACATGAAATGCCATCACTCCTGGTCTGACTTGATGACTATCACCTTGCCACTGAGGTCCGACAGCTTCATCTTCATATGATGTGTGGAGGCTACTGCGTTCAGTTGGTTCAACGCCGGCCTGCCCAACAAGATATTGTAAGCGGAGCTAACATTCACGACCAAGTACCGGATGCTTTCGGTATGCGAGGCCTCTCCGTCCGTGAACGTAGTCCTCAACTCCAGGTAGCCTCGGACTTCCACCTTGTTGTCCGCAAACCCATACAGGCACCCTGTGTAGGGCCTCAAAAGGTCGGGGGATAACCGTAACTTATTGAACGTTGACCAGAACATGACGTCTGCTGAACTTCCCTGGTCGACAAGAAATCTGTGCACCTTTCTTCCAGCTGTGACAACCGAAATG
Organism: Phaseolus vulgaris; assembly: GCF_000499845.2. Classification (NCBI taxonomy): domain Eukaryota; kingdom Viridiplantae; phylum Streptophyta; class Magnoliopsida; order Fabales; family Fabaceae; genus Phaseolus; species Phaseolus vulgaris. Next base: position 19,169,827 of record NC_023757.2, read on the forward strand.
ACCACGAGGTCATTGTCGTGCGGCACCACGTCTCGGAGATCCCCTCTCGTGAACACGAGGTCCGACTCCCACGGCTCACCCAAGATCCTTTCTTCGATCGAGTTGACCCCGCGCGCATATTTCTTTCATTGGGAGGCGGTGGGTCCTTCGCCGGAAAATCGTCCAGCTATGGTATGGACCTCGCCGAGAACCGGCGTCTCGTGTGCTTGTTCTTCCGCTGGCGGCGGCAAGGTGGCGGTCGTTGCAGGTTTCGCGACATAATCCTTCAGAAACCCAGTTCTCACCAGCTCATCCAGCTGGTAACCCAGCGACAGGTAGTTATCGATGTGGTGACCGAAAGCCTCGTGGAAATCACACCAAGAGTCTTTCCGAGGCCCCAACACCTTATCAGACTTTGTCGGTCGCCTCAATCTCTCAGCTATATTAGGCACGGCGATCAGGTCCTTCAGTTCCACCACAAAATTGTACCTTGCCGGCCTCGTTCTTTCTCTAGCCGGGCGATCACCTCCCGCTGGACCCCGAGGCTGTGGCTTTCTGGCTTCGTAGGGGCGTCTCCCCTCTGGTTTCTTCCTTCCCGTCGTGGTCTCATTGACCCTGGCGAGTTGAGCTCGCGTCGGTCCTCTTGGGCGCGAGGGTACGACGCTGGTGCGCTTCACGCACACCTCTCCCTCAGAAGCGATATGCTCTACCGCCCGACGCCGTAGTTCAGCAAAAGTCCTAGGGCGGTTGCGAATGATGGATTCACCAAAAGGGCCGGGGCATACGCCTTTCACGAACGCGTATACAATCATAGGTTCCTCTGTCGTACCAACCTTTACTACCTGGGCCCCGAAGCGATTGATGTATTCCTTTAGGGTCTCCCCTTGATACTGTTTCACATCAAACAAATCGTAGGAAACCGGCGGCGGGGCCTTGTTTTCTAGGTATTGTTCCTTGAACAATTGTGACAATTGTCGGAAAGAGGTGATATGGCCGTTCGGTAGGCTGATAAACCAATCCATAGCCATTCCAGTCAAGGTGCTCATAAAGAGCTTGCACTTGGCAGCGTCAGAGCCGCCTACTAGGACCATCTGTGTGTGAAACGCAGCGAGGTGCGTCTCAGGGTCCTCCATCCCGGTGAAGATCACCTTGGGCCTCGCGAATGTGTTTGGGATCACTGCATCCAGAATCTCCTGCGAGAAGGGAGTGGAAAACTCCCTTGGCGGGGAGTGGTTCTCCATCTCGTCACGTTCACGTTGCCCCCGATTATTTCGCAAACCCCGGCGCAACTCCTCATTTATACGATGGAGCTCTTCATTCCTCTCATGCGAGGCTTTGAGATCTGCTTGCATGCGTTCCTGTTCCAATTTCGACTTCGCCATATCCTCTTGTAGCCCCCGCATTATCTCCAGGACCTGTTGCATGGACAGTTCTGCTGGGGCCGCGCGTGTAGTGCCTCGTCTAGTGGCGGCCATTTTCACGGCCTCTCCAAACCTCCTCCAACGTTACAATAACTTGGTAGATCTGCTCAAACTTGTGATGGGACTGATGTTTTATATCAGCCCCACAGTGGGCGCCAAATGTTCCATCCGGTTGACCTGGGACGTCTTCGTGCGCAACCTCAACCGTCAGCTAGGGACTCCTTCCCACTGATTACCTGTGGATTCCTGCAAAGAAGGACAAAAGGGCGCCCTAGCAGCCGTTTGCACTCCGACGCTCAAGTCAGCCAGCAAGAAACACCAAAAACTATGCACCTCCGTATCGGAGCACCGCGTATGGCACTCTGAAGGTGGTAAAAAGGAAACTATTTCTAATGTGTATTTTCTCGTTCTGGCAAAGATCTTTTCCTAGTCCCTCGTCCCTCACCTAAAGGCTCGAGCTAGCAACTGGAGAGTTTCTGGAAAATTTGCCAAAAGTTCGAACCCCGTTCCCAACATTCTCGGCGCTATTTAAACTACCCAAGCATTTAAAGCGCCTTAAAGCGCTTTTAATCATAAAACGTAATGCACTTAATTAACGCGTCTAATTAGAAAACGTAGCGCATTTAAGACTGATCCGATCGGTCATCGGTAGTAGATGACGTCAGCATCAGAGAACTACGTGGACCACTCGCAGGGTGACACGTGGACTAAGTGGCAGAGAGGTAGGGGGACGATCGCCAAGAGAGGTGATCGGTGGTCAGTAGCCAAGTTACCACCGACAGATCAGGCGGCAGAGAGGTCGGGGGATAGATCACCCAGAATGGTGATCGGTGGTCAGTAGCCAAGTGACCACCAGCAGACTAGTTCCCAGACTCGCGCCTGGAGGCAGAGCGCGAGTAGCAAATAAACACTGATCAGTCATCGGGTGTATTGTCATCGGGGTCTCGTGTTACACGCAGTTAAACTGGGACTAAGGTTCCCAGCGAGAGCGTTACGCATGGACCTCGCATGAGCACACCTCAAGGAACCATGCACGAGAGTGGCCTGAGGGAACTAGTAAGCCAGTCAGTGACTGGTGATTCCCTCAACCCATTACGTGCGTGTCATCCGGAAGGGTAAGTTGCCTACACAAAGAGTAACGTTCGGTGAGTGCGCCTAGACCAGCCACACCCGACGTCCACTCCTAAGAGTGTGCAACTTACCCAGATAAGAGAAGCATCCTAAGTTACTCCGCAAGGGCGTAGCTTAGGCGGACAAGGAGAGGCGCTAGAGCCCTTCCAGTAAGTGACACGCGTGTGGTTAGATGTGAGTTGCAGGCCTCCACGTGTCACCATCTGAGAGGGGTGCGGTCCAGACAAAAGAGCACTCCGTACCGCTAAAGGTACAGACAGGCGCAGCCAAGCGCAGACATGCGCAGACTCTCACGCTCCCCATTACTGATTCTGAAGGTACACTTTCTCTGAAAAGCATGACAGGGTTCTGACACATGCCAGAAAAGCATAACAGAATTCTGTTATGCCCAGAAGCAGGAAAAGAGAGATAAAAGGCAGAATCAGAGTGAGAGTGCGGGGGGGATAGACGAAAAACAGAGTGCAAGTTTTACTCACACACACATTTTACTAAGTTTCCAGTTTCTGGTGGTTCTGTTGAACTAACTTGATCGTCGGAGTGCAAACGGCCGCTAGAGGCGCCGTCTGTGTATTTTGCAGGTCACATCTTGAAGCCATCTGAGAGAGAGAGTTCAGAAGGTGATTCTTCAGGAGACGCAGTTGCGAAGACAGGGCAGAAAGTGTTACGAAGCGATTCACCCACGTTCAAGTTGCCGGCAGGATCAACAGCCAACTTAAAATTTTATTTTAGTTGACTTATGTAAGCAGCCATGTAACAATTTAGTTGAAGGGGACACTCTTTTTCCCTCTCGGGGGTTTTTTAACAAGGTCACCCAAATAAAAAAGGAAAAGAAGTTCGAGGAAAAACCTTTGTCTTGGTTTCAGTCTTTATCTTTTTCCCTTTCAAAGTGACGACAGGCATCGCCAAGCATACGCGTCGCCAAGAAAGAAGGCGTCGCCAAGAAAGAAGGCGCCGCCAAGAGAAAGCGTCGTCAAGAAGCGCCGAGCACCGCCAAGAAAGGTGACAGAGGGAAAACGCCCAGTGTATGAAGCGTGTGCAAATGTAAAATAGCATTAAAGAAATCAAGCATGGCACAGTGGAGTCAAAGTTACATGTATGATCGAAAGGAACGGAAGCAAGGTCAATAGGGCAGACATTACAGGCCCAGTGCTCACACAGAAAAAGAAAAAATACAAACGAACCACTCTTCAGTGGCCTTCAGACCTTGGCAGGGAGGAGGACGACGCTTCAGTCTCAGCCCTCAACGCATGGGTGAGCTGTGACCTCCGCTGGGGGTTTATCCTTGAACCTGCACCAAGGGAAACAAGAGCAGTTAGGGCACCATGAGTTAGACCACGTAGAGATCTAATGAAGGTAAAAGGCAGATGTTTCTGAGATAGCCACTCGTACATATGTACTTCTCTAGGGTTCCGGCATTGAACTCCAAACTGATCAGGGTGGCGGAGTCAAAGCCCCCCGCCTCAGCCAGAATCCGACACGCAATCTGGTCGTTCGGGCTTAGTTTCTTGAAGGGTTTGGACTTGAGAGCTCGAGCCTCCCTCACCCAGTACAGCGGGAACCCATCCAGGGCAGAAGGCACGATATCAGAACAGCAGATCTTGAAAAACCTACACTTCCACACCGTGAAGGAGCTTTGGAAGGGAGTCAGGAGAACCCTACCAGGAACGTTGCTGAGGGTCACCCAGAGGTTGTTCCTTTGACGTTTCACCTCGAAAAAGTGAAGAAAGATATCAACCGAGGGCGCACACCCCAGGAACCCGAACAGTACGTCAAAGGCCTTAACAAAAGCCCAGCTGTTGGGGTACAGTTGGGCTGGTGCAGCGTTGATCTCCGTCAGAAGTTTCCTCTCGAACCTGGAGAAGGGCAGACGTACGCCAACGCTCTGGAACACCACCTGATAGAAGTAAAAGAAAGGAATCCCGTCGTTGGCGCATTCGTCCCCACACACCGACTCCCCCAGGGTGCAAGGGAGCACGGTGATGTCATCGTCATGCCTCCTCGCGAAGGCACGGTGATTATAAGAGCACGACTCTCCTTTGTGTTTCCTGATGGCCAGGGTGGAAAGAAGGCACGAGCACTCATCCAGAAGCTCACTTGAAGCCCAGGGATACAGATCTTTATGGTTAACTCTGGGGGAAGGAATGTGAGAAGACATCACGGAACAGTGTCGGAAAGAGAGTTGGAGGGTCGAAAGAGGGTGGTTCTCTGGAAAGGCGGGGTAATACGTTGATTAGAGAAGACACCAGAGCGACTCTTTGAGAGGAGAAAGATGGTCTAAGTATGTTGCGAAAGCACAGAGAAAATGAAGGCAGTTTCAAGATTTTGAAGAATTAAATATTACGGTTAGAGCGCCAAATGACGCGAATGGGTAAACCATGCAACTAAGCCACGTGGCAGAGAATGAGAGGATGGTCCTGGCACCACTGGTTAACACTCAGAGAACGTCGTATCGACAGAATGCTCAGGGGTACGACACGCCGTCGAGAATGGGTCAAAGACTCAAGAGGTGTCAGAACCTAGTCAAGTGGGGGAACGTCCCATCAGCCATACGAAAAGCGCCACGTGGACGGCATGGGCCAAAGTCAGAGCCAACGTCGAAGTAAAGTCAACGGTTTAGCCGCCCCGAACGTCGCCAGTAGAAGGTGCAGATGGCGTTGCCACCATGAGACATCGAGGGCGTCGCCCATACAAGAGGGCGTCGCCGAGAGAGGTGGCGTCGCCAAGAGAGAGGGCGTTACCAAGAGAAAGCATAGCCAAAGTAGAAGGTATTACCATTGTGAAACGTTTGAAGGCGTCGTCAATACAAGTATCAACAGCTTCACCTCCCCGATACCCACAGGTAGGAAAGACTGTGGAGGGAGATGAAATCGAAGGAGTCAAAGCTAATCACTAGCGGCGTCGCCCCCCCGATACCCGCAGGTAGGAAAGACTGCGGAGGGAGGCGAGATCGCCAAAGGCTGTGTGAATTGCTGGCAGGGTCGCCCCCCGATACCCATGGGGAGGAAAGACCGTGGAGGGAACGACCCCTGGAGGGCTTTGAGCTTCCCCAGCAACTGGTGTTTTTAGACACCCTGAGGACGATACGACGCTGCGGTAGTAGGCCTCTCCTCAGGCGTGGGCGCCAGACACCGAGAATCAGGGGACAGGCCGCTTAGGAGTTGGGGACACCCCACGGACGATACGGCGTCGTTAGGCAAGCCTCTCCGTGGGCGTGGGCATTGGTGTGTGGCCTTATCCCGAACGTTTGGGTCCTGGAGTATGCCTCAACTTTTGCGTTACAATAACGGCAAAACCACTGACGCCTTCACGAGGCAGAGGCCTCATAGATACGAAGGCGAAACAAGCCACGAAGGAACGCGACGGGGGGCAAAGCAATCGGAGCACGTCATCTCCCCAGTCAGTCCTTGCACCTCCCCTTCTAGTTTCGCAACCCTAGCGTCCTTGGATGTCAACTGTTTGTCCAGGAATTCCTTCTCCACGCGGAGCTTGTTAGCCTCGGCTTGGAGAAGACTCAAGGCTTCGACCTTCGCAGCCAAGGCGTTCTCTCTCTCGCTTAACTTCTGCCTCCAAGCAGCGTCCAGTTCTTCAAATTTTTTCCGCTGTGCTTCGGAGGCAAGAGTCGCGTCTTGCAGGCCAAGGCTTTGGATTTGGTAGGAAGTGAGCTGGGCCAGCTGATCGACATGCGCCTGTTCAAGTTCGCGCGCGTACGCCTCGGCCCCTTCCCTGCCCTCGTGGGCCAGTTTTAGCAAGGATTGGGAAGCTTCCTCCTTGAGCACCCAGTTTTGTTTCTCCTCCTTCAACGCTCCCACTTCTTGCCTCAGTTTGCGGAGAGCCTCCCTCCCCTTAATAGCGCATCGTGCCTGGGTGCGCCACTTGAATGCCACCGCCAGGAACGCCCCCATATAGTAAGGCATGCCTCCCCCCTTGTGAGGATCAGTCGACGACATTCCTTTAGTGAAACCCTGCGTCAACTCCCTATGGATGGGGCGAGGAATTCGGGGCTTTCGAGAAGTCGAAGTTGGAACTGATGCAGGAGGGCCAGAGCCAGAGGCCTCAGCTGTGTCACGAAGCGGTAACGGCGAGGGCAGGGGAACTGAATCAATCCTTTCCCCTCATTCCTCGTGGGCAGGTGGAGGTGGAGGTGATGTGGCACTTGGAGGATTGTCCCTGAGAGAACTCCCACCAACGGGAGACGCGACTGTCAAGACAGGAACGCCCGTAGCCCGAATCTTCACTGTCAGAATCTACCACCAGCACCCTCTTCCCTTTGTTGGGGCGTGCTGGGGCAGGGGTCGACGCCATGGCCAATGGTACCGCGACAATGGGAGAAGGAGAGGCGGACGGAGGAGGAGTCGGCAGGGAAGCGACGGTTGGCACGGCAGGGGTAACCGCGTCTCCACCCTCTTTGGCGGACCTTGCCTTCTTCAGGAATTTGGCAAGGACGAGTCGCCTCGACGAAGTCATCACTGAACCTGCAGCAACGAGAATAACAGAGCACAGACCAATTCAGATATAGCAGAATGGGAGTATTTATAGCTAAACACATACAGATAACCATAGGGTTTCAAGCGGAGCAAGCGAGTTCATGTAACCACGACAGTTCATGCAGTATAAACAAGCAGGAGCGGATACCGAAGTAGGTGGAGAGTCTGTGGGCATTGAACTCATTGGCGATGAGCTTGGCAGTATCAAAGGCTACCCCAAGCCCCGCCAAGGCTTTGCACACGTCCCGATCAGCGAGAGCAAGTTGGTCCAAGGCCAAGGCCTTCATTGTTATGGGCTTGTCCGTCCAGTATAAAGGAAAGCCGTCCAGGACGGTAGGATCGTGCTTGGTTGCACGTATTTTGAAAAACTTCCCTTTCCACCCTTTGAATGAATTCTGGAAGAGCGTGAGGATGATGCGCCCGGCGACGCCAGATAAGCTCATCCACAGGCTTTTCCCTTGTTTCTTTACCTCGAAAAAATGAAGAAAAACGTCCACGGAAGGAGGGACACCCAGATATCCGCAAAGAATTTGAAACCCCTTACGAAAGCCCAGCTGTTAGGGTGAAGTTGGGCGGGGGCGGTGTTGATCTCGGTGAGCAGCTCCCTCTCAAAGGAAGTGAGAGGCAGACGCAGGCCCACCCTTTTGAGTACCATTTGGTAAAGGAAGAAGAAGGGGTTTCCTCCAGTGTCCCTTGAGTCCCCACAAACGGGTACCCCGGGTTTCACCCGGCATAACAAGACATGGGAGTGGTGAGTTTTATGGAAAGCATTGAAGTTGTAAAGCGCGGGGTCCCCCCTGTGGGCCTCCACGTCTTCAACAGAGTTTAGGGTGGAGCATTCGTCGAGGAGATCGTCCGGGGCCCAGTCATACTCATCTTTGTAGTAAGACCTGGGGAGCGGAGGAGGCGCGCTGGTCTTAGTTTTCGCCATGGATGCAAGAGCTGGAGAGCAAAAGAGAAAAAGAAAGGGTTAAGAGAAAAAGGGTTTGGAGGAGAAAAGGGGAAAAAATGGAGGAATCCTAGGTGAACCCTACCCACACGAGAAAAAGGAGGAACGAGAGGAACGAAGAAGCACAAGAACGACATCCAAAAAATGCAGTAACATAAACAGTCCCAGGCAGTTCATGCAGTAAAGGGAATCATCAAGGAGGGGAAAAACCGTACCTGTAGGGATCGAAGGATGTGGAGAGCGGAAGCACGAAAGAGCAAGGGTCGCGAGAAAAGAAATTCGAAGAAGATGAACAGTGAGGAAAGGCAGAGAAAGTGGATGTAACAGTGGATTCAAGCGCGGGGTTTGGGTAACTTAAACGTTACACCTGCCACTCAAGGGGCGTTAATTGGGACCGTTTGATTGCGCTGCGTGTCAAGGGATTGGGCGCTCAAGGGAAGCGCAAGAGGCTCTTAGAGATGACCGCGTGATGAACCACGTGGCGCCCGATTAAGCGTGACCCAAAAAGTGTTGTTTTCCCGTTTCAGAGGATGTCCAATCAGCCATTAAGAACACCCCAAGGGTTCAGAGAGTGTCACGTCAATGTTTTCAAGGTTGCCACATCAGAAAGAATGACACATCACCGGGTGCCACGTAGATGGCGTGGGCGAGGCCTTAGTCTTTTCGCTGAAGACAAGTCATCAGCTTAAGACTGGGGGGCTTGTGTACCGTCCCGTACCCGGGCGTTGACGAAGTCGAGGTCAAAGTCAACATAAGGCGTCGCCCAGGCGGGGGTGACGCCAAGCATAGGCGTCGCCAAGAGCAAGCGTCGCCAAGAGGAAGCATCGCCAAGATAAGGCGTCGACTAGCAGGGGGTCGCCAAGGTGGAATGACTCAAAAGCAAGGTGACCAAAGTGCCACTCCCCGACACCCACAGGTAGGAAAGACCATGGAGGGGGCGATGCCGTGGGAAGGCCTCAGACCCCTGATAACCAGGGAATAGTGATAAAGAGAAGGAAAAGGTGGCCTCAAGGCCATAGTGACAGCGCCAGTGTAGGGCAGCCCGACTCGTGAAGTACCCCTGCCGCCCCAGAGAAGCCTTTGGGACAGATACGACTCAAGGGGAGGGTCACACCCAGGGTAGCCAGGTGCAGGGTACGAAAGGAAGGCAGATACGCTCTCAAAGTGAGTGACTAGATGACTGGGGCATGAGTTGGCACCCAAAAAGTCACCCCTTGCGCAGTAGCACTCCCAAGCAGGAGGACTCACACGTAGAGACGTCCCCCGATGGGCAGAAACGTCCCCAGATGGGGTCATAGCGTTGTAAGGCTCTCCACGTGTACGACAGCCAGGTCAGAATAGAAACACCCTTCAGTCAGGTACCAGGTAATTAAAGTCATTCAATGCAGTTTCTGTTTCGAGCGTTTCAGGTACTATAAAGGCTCCCAAGCGTTTCAACGTCTTAAATGCGCTACGTTTTCTAATTAGACGCGTTAATTAAGTGCGTTACGTTTTGTGATTAAAAGCGCTTTAAGGCGCTTTAAATGCTTGGGCAGTTTAAATAGCGCTGGGACTGTGGGAAACAGGGTTGGAACTTTTTGGCAAATTTCCCAGAAACTCTCTAGTTGCTTGCTCGAGCCTTGAGGTTACGCACAAGGGACTAGGGAAAGATTTTTGCTAGAAGGAGAAATACACACTAAACACAGTTTCCTTTTACCACCTTCAGAGTGCCATATGCGGTGCTCCGATACGGAGGTGCATAGTTTTGGTGTTTCTTGCTGGCTGACTTGAGCGTCGGAGTGCAAACGGCCGCTAGGGCGCCCTTTTGTCCTTCTTTGCAGAACTACACAGGTAACCAGTGGGAAGGAGTCCCTAGCTGACGGTTGAGGTCGCGCACGAAGACGTCCCAGGTCAACCGGACGGAACAGCTGCCTTTTCCAAGGCTTGATACCTCACTTCTGGGCCTTGTAACACTTTACTGACAAAATAAATAAGCTTCTGGTTTTGACCTTGATCTTGGGCGAGTACCGTGCTCACCGCCTTCTCGGTTACGGCAAAATACAACCTGAGGGGCGTTCCTATATGAGGTTTACACAACACCGGTTGGCTCGCCAAGTAATCTTTAAGCTTCACAAAAGCTTCTTAACATTCCTTTGTCCACACAAACCTATTGTTCCTCTTTAGACATTGAAAATACGGATGACCTTTCTCTCCGCTAGCAGATACAAACCGGGACAGAGCGGCCATCCAACCTGTGAGTTGTTGCACCTCTTTTACTGTAGCAGGGCTCCTCATTGCCAAGATGGCGGCATACTTGTCAGGATTTGCCTCAATTCCACTCTCGGTTAAGAGAAATCCCAGAAACTTTCCTGCCTCAACACCAAAAATACACTTCTCGGGATTCAACTTCAACTTGTACTTAGCTATTGTAGCGAACAGCTCTTCCAGGTCAGCAACGTGCTTGCTTTTCTCCAGGGACGTTACGACCATATCATCAACATATGCTTGTACATTCCTCCCGAGCATGGGCGCAAGCACCTTATCCATCAGCCTTTGGTACGTGGCTCCCGCATTCTTCAGCCCAAAGGGCATTACCTTGTAACAATAACACGACCTCTCCGTCATGAAAGCAGTTTTTTCTTCATCCATGGGATGCATCTTAATCTGGTTATATCTCGAGAAGGCGTCCAAGAAACTAAGAAACTTACACCCTGATGCATTATCTACCAGAGCGTCTATACTCGGTAGAGGGTAAGAATCCTTTGGACAGGCTTTGTTTATGTATCGTCCCGTATCCGGGCGTTGACAAAGACAAGGTCAAAGTCAATGCCAAGAGTCAAAGTCAACACAAGGCGTCGCCTAGATGAAGAGACGCCAAGTACCAGCGTCGCCAAGAGGAAGCGTCGCCAAGGCGAGGCGTCGCCTAGGTGGAGGCATCGCCCAACCAGGGCATCGCCAAGATCAAATATCATTAAGTCAAGGCAGTCACAACACGGTTCCCCGATACCCATGGGTAGGAAAGACCATGGAGGGAGCAACGCCGTAGGAAGGCCTCAGGTCCTGATAATCCGGGGTAGTGATAAAGAGAAGGAAAAGGTGGCTTAAAGGCGATAGTGATAGCTCCAGTGTAGGGCAGCCTAACTCGTGAAGTACCCCTGCCGCCCCAGAGACGCCTTTGGCACAGATACGACTCAAGGGGAGGGTCACGCCCAGGGTAGCCAGGTGCAGGGTACGAGAGGAAGGCAGATACGCTCTCAAAGTGAGTGACTAGATGATTAGGGGCATGAGTTGGCACCCAAAAAGTCACCCCTTGCACAGTAGCACTCCCGAGCAGGAGGACTCACACGTAGAAACGTCCCCAGATGGGGTCATGGCACTGTGAGGCCCTCCACGTGTACGAAAGCCGGGTCAGAATAGAAACACCATTTAGTCAGGTACCAGGTAATTAAAGTCATTTAATACAGTTTCTGTTTCGAGCGTTTAAGGTATGATCCGGTCGGTCATCGATAGTCGATGACGTCAGCAGCAGATAACCACGTGGACCACTCGCAGGATGACACATGGATCAGGTGGCAGAGAAATCAGGGAGGAGATCACCCGGTATGGTTATCGGTGGTCGGTAACCGAGTGGCCACCGACAGATCAGTTCCAAGATAAACGGGGGACACGTGGATCAGGTGGCAGAGTAATCATGGAGGAGATCCCCCAGTATGGAGATCGGTGGTCAGTAACCGAGTGGCCACCGACAGATCAATTGCAAGATAAACACCCGGGGGAGAACGCGAGAAGCAATAGAGCACCGATCAGTTCGTGTTACACGCAGTTAAACTGGGACTGAGATTCCCAGCGACAGCGTTACACATGGACCTCGCATGATCATACCTCAGAGGAAGAAGAGCTCCTCGTCGGTATAGTCGTGCACGACGGTGGCCTGAGGGAGTCAGTAAACCGGTCAGTGATTGGTTACTCTCTCAACCCATTACGTGCATGGCATCGTGAAGGGGAAATCGTGTATGCAGAGAGCAATGCTTGGTGAGTGTGCCTAGTCCAGCCACACCTGGCGTTCTCCTGGGAATGTGCGATTTCACCCAGATGGAAGAAACGCGCTGAGTTACTCCGCAAGGGAATAACTTAGGCGCACAAAGAGATGCGCTAGAGCCCTTCAGGTGGTGGCACGTGAACGGTTAGATGCGAATTTCATGCCTCCACGTGTCAATGTCTGGGAGGGGCGCGACCCAGATAAAGGTGCACTCTGTGTCGTGAAAGGTACAGACAGAAAACCCAGACACCCACGACCCTGACTGTGGTACGTTTTTGTACAAAAGCATAACAGAATTCTGACACACGCAGAGAACAGCGTAGCAGAATTCTGTTAGGCACAGACACAGAGGGAGATAAAAAGGGAATCAAAGAGAAATACAGACACACTTTTTTTTTACACACATTCTTTTCTAGTGATTCTGTGATCTAACTTGAGCGTCGGAGTGCAAACGGCCGCTAGAGGCGCTGTCTGTGTGCTTGCAGGTTGCATTCGGAGTTCCCAGAGGAGGAGGTTCTAAGAGTATTCTTGCAGATAGCACAGTTGCCATAGGCGGGTAAAGCAAGCGACAAGGCAATTCCTCCACGCTCGAGTTGTTGGCAGGATCATTTGGCGCCCACCGTGGGACCCATTTGAATCGAGGTCCCATCCACACTAAAGTTTCTAGAGTTTCTCAAAGTCTTTGCTGAGTGTTTGCGGAGAAAATGAGGACATCGCGCTCCAGTTCAGTTGCGCCATCAACCGACGAAAATGCTGTGTCCATGACGCAAGTGATGGACATGATGAGGACGCTGTAGGAGAACGTGGCTGCATTGCGTTCTGAGCAGGAAAGGATGCACGAGGCGCTGGTGGCCTCGCAAGCAAGGAACAAAGAGCTCAACAGGATCAACGAAGAGCTGCGCAAAGCCCTTCAGGAGCGGGAGGAGCGTGCGGCAGGTGACAGATCTGCACCCCCATCCCCACCACGCAGCTTTCCTATGCCATTTTCCCAAGAGATCATGGACTCGGTAGTCCCGGCTAACACTGTGGCAGTGAAAGCGTCTTTCACTGGGGTGGAGGACCCTGAAGCCCATCTCACGGCGTTTCATACTCAAAAGATGCTCTCAGGGGGCTCAGACGCGGTGTATTGTAAGGTGTTCATGAGCACTTTGAGCGGGACGGCGTTGGACTGGTTCGTCAGTATACCCACTGGCCACATTACCACGTTCCAACAGTTTTCCAAGATATTTGTTGAGCAGTACATAGTGAACAAGGCGCCACCTTTGGTGTCTTACGACTTGTTTGATATAAGGCAGTACCAAGGGGAGTCCTTGAAGGATTTCCTGAACAGATTCGGAGCTCGGATAGTCCGTTTGCCAGGAAAGGACGAAGAGATGCTCGCGCACGCCTTCAAAAAGGGCGTGTTGCCTGGGCCTTTTAGTGAGTCGCTCATCAGGAGCCACCCTGCCACGTTCGCCGAAATCCGACGATGTGCTGTGGCTCACATCGCCGCCGAGAGCGAGGTCACCGAGAAGAGAGGAAATGTGGCCCCAGCTAAACCGCGCACCCAAGCAAGGGTACAACCTCAGAGGGTAATGGAGGTGGCGGCGGGAAAGAGGGATCAAAGGACGCGTCATCCTTACGACCCTAAGAAAAATAAGAGCAAGGGACTAGGGCGCCCCAGGGAGAGTAATCGCCCCCCGAGGTATGAGTTTGTGATGGGTTTGGCTGATTTGATCGCCACCCCAAACATAGCTGCCAGGCTCAAAGTGCCTGAGAAAACGGCGGAGAAGATTTTGGGGCCAAAGCCAGACGCATGGTGCGAGTTCCACAAGAGTTTTGGCCACTCTATCAATTCGTGTTTGGCTCTGGGGCACCAGCTCGCCGAGCTGGTCAAATGTGGTTTCCTGAAGGATTACTTGCTAGAGAAGCAAGCGGACCAAGCATCAGGGGCTCAACCGGCGAGCAGCGGAGGGCAACAGCACGAGGTGCCTATTCACGACGAGATCCACACCATAGCTGGCGGATTCTCTGGCGGGGGGTGCACAGCGTCGCAACGAAAGAGGTATGCGAGGTCGATAATGTCAGTGGAAGTCTTTAAGGATCACTCGCCCGACGTGGACATCACGTTCACCAAGGAGGACCGCAGGGACGTGGTGCCTCACGACAACGACCCTATTGTGATCTTGCTTGTTATGGCGGGAAGGACCGTCCACCGGGTGCTGGTCGACCAAGGAAGCTCAGTAGATGTGATGTTTTGGCCGACCTTTGAGAAGTTACAACTGTCCATTGATCACCTAAGACCATATGGGGGCTGCTTGTACGGTTTTGCCGGCGGCCAAGTGGAGGTGAGGGGGTATATCGAGCTGAGGATGACCTTCACTGACGGCTTGGCCTCACGAACGGAGAAGGTCAGGTACCTTATCGTAAACGCCCCGTCAGCGTACAACATACTGCTGGGGAGGCCAACGCTCAACAGAACAGGAGCTGTGCCTTCGACAAGGCACATAAAGGTCAAGCTGCCGTCTATGGAGGGTATGATCATCACTATTTGCTCCGACCAGAAGAAGACGAAGAAGTGTTACGAAAACAGCCTCAAGAACAAGAGGTATGTGTGCCACGTTAGAGGTTTCCGGATGCGGCGTTAGAGGTGGTCGCCGAAGGCGATATGCCGATGGGGAACGTAGAGGCGAGGTCGGAGAGAAACTGCTCAGAGATCGCCAGAGAAACCGGTATCGCGCGGGCGCTGATCGGCAGCGAGAGGAAACCTGAGCCAGTAGAGGAATGGCTCGAGAAGGAGATCAACGGTAAGGTGTTTAAATTGGGAAGAACCCTGGATAGCAAGACGCAAGACCAGATCGCCGAAGTAATAAGTAGACACTTGGATGCGTTTGCGTGGGATGCTTCAGATATGCCGGGGATCGACCCCGATTTCTTGTGCCATCGTTTGGCAATGGACCCCCAAGTTAGGCCCATCCGCCAAAGAAGAAGAAAATTCAATGAGGAGAAGAGACAGGCGATCAAAGAAGAGACACGGAAACTACTTGCAGCAGGCCACATCAGGGAAATCCAATATCCAGAATGGCTCGCTAACGTCGTCCTGTTCAAGAAGAGCAGCGGAAAATGGCGGATGTGCGTTGACTTTACAGACTTGAACAAGGCCTGCCCGAAGGACTCTTACCCTTTGCCAAGCATTGACGCCCTAATAGACAGTGCATCAGGGTGCAAGCTGCTCAGTTTTCTGGATGCCTTCTCGGGGTACAACCAAATCAGAATGCACCCCATGGACGAAGAGAAGACCGCCTTCATGACCGAAAGGTCATGTTATTGCTACAAGGTAATGCCCTTCAGGTTGAAGAATGCAGGGGCCACGTACCAAAGGCTAATGGACAAGGTGCTCGCGCCCATGCTCGGAAGGAATGTGCAGGCATACGTCGACGACATGGTCGTGACGTCCCTGGAGAAAGACAAGCACGTCACAGACTTGGAAGAGTTGTTCATCACAATAGCCAGGTACAAGCTAAAACTGAATCCTGAAAAGTGCGTTTTTGGTGTAGAAGCAGGGAAATTTCTGGGGTTTCTTCTGTCAGAGAGGGGAATTGAGGCTAACCCCGAGAAGTGTGCCGCCATTTTGGCAATGAGGAGCCTTGCCAATGTGAAGGAAGTGCAGCAACTCACAAGGCGGATGGCCGCCCTGTCTCGATTTGTATCGGCAAGCGGAGAGAAGGGCCATCCACACTTCCAATGTTTGAAGAGGAACAACAGATTTGTTTGGACAAAGGAGTGTGAGGAGGCCTTCGTAAAGCTCAAGGAATATTTGGCGAGCCCTCCAGTTCTATGCAAGCCCCAAAACATAACACCCCTCAGGCTGTACTTTGCCATAACTGAGAGGGCGATCAGCGCAGTGCTAGTGCAGGATCAGGACCAGACCCAAAGGCCTATATATTTTGTTAGCAAGGTGCTGCAAGGCCCGGAGGTAAGGTACCAAGCCCTAGAAAAGGCAGCATTAGCGGTTGTATTCTCGGCGAGGAGATTGCGCCATTACTTCCAGAGCTTCACGGTACTGGTGATGATGGAAGAGGGCCCAAGCTCACCACACTAGGAAAGCCAAAAGACTAAGACTAGCTTCACAAAGGAGCGTCTAGCCTCTCAAAGGAGCGTCTAGTCTTCCAAATGGAGCGTCTAGCTTCACAAGGGAGCGTCTAGCCATGGCTACATAAGGAGCATCTATGAAGAGTCCTAGACCGTCTAGCTTCGCACACACATGAGCCAAGCTACGGTTTGGGAAAAGAAGGCTTTGTTGCATAAAAGGCCCATTAGGGGTACTTAGTAGATAGGATAGTGTAGAAAGCACTTTGTGAAGGAAACATTCTAGAAACTAGGTTAGTGTGGCCGGTCATTGCACATGGCACATGGCTTAGGTTTTACATTTAATTTTTGTTTTCTTTTCATTAGAAAGTAGCTTACCTTTTACGTCCAAGATGGCCTATAAATAGGAAGGCTATCTCATTGTATTTTTCAAGTTTATTTGAGTATTGTTATGCTGCCCATTTTGTGCACTAGCTATACTTCTCCTAGAAATCTAGGCTATAAACTTCACTCCCTTCACCTTTCTTCATAGAGCTGGCCGAACCTCTCTAAATTCATACTCATCATGCACCTTCAAAGCCATCACAACTCCTAGGAGGGCTTTGTTTCACTCACCCATTGCTTCCGCATCCATTTTACTACTTTGATTCAAGAAGAACACATGAAATGCCATCATTTGGTATCATGAGCTTTTGGTTCTTCAAGATGAGTAGCTTGTCTTTTTAATTTCAGTTCTTCTTTATTTCATCTTTGTCATTTCAATTCCTTACTTGTCTTGCTGTTTTTATATTTTAATTTGTTCTTGGTGTGCTTTGTGGAAGATCCAACCCAAGCACTCTTGTTCATTTGATCTTGAACAAGTTCTTGTGCAATTTGTGATAGGATTCCATACAACTTTGTGTTGCTATTTTGTTTTAGGCTTTGAGTCTTTATTGCTTTCATTATTTTGCTTCATATTATGCTTTGAGTCTTTAATTTTCTGAATCTATACATGTTTTGTCAAGTCATGTTCATCCATATTGTCATCAATTCTTAGTAGTCCTATTTTTTTGGCTTGATTGTTTATTGTTTTGGGTCTCTTTATATTGCTTTAATCTGCTGTTATTTTGATCCTTTGGTGTTTTTTATTTTTAGTTTGAGTTCATAATTGTGTCTTAGTTCATACACAATTTCCATTCTCACATTTCCATTGTGTTAATTTTGGTTATCTTGCTGTTTTCTTCCAGTTTTCCAGATTTCCCCTGTAACACCTCTCTGTTCTGGGCTGTTTTGTTTAACAAAATTTTTCTACCCATAGGAAAATTCTGAATTTCTGGAAAATGCAAGTTTAAGGTGTTATAGAAAAGACAAAAAAAGAATGAGGTCAAAAGGAGCAACAGAAAAAAAATGATAAATCTCACAAAATCAGAGTGCGAATCTTGAGCGTTACAGCTGGCCTAACTGCACACCAAATTTGCAAAAATTATTAAAACAAAATGGTGCATGCGTTTTAGGTGATTCCAAAGCCAAAATTTAGCTAAGATCCTGAATTTTCTTGTATCCAAATTTCAGAAACAAATTTTACAATTACAGCTCAGCATAAATCGGGGAACAAAACTGTTTTCTGGCCCACAACATTTTCCAGTGGTGCTTTTTTTTATTTGGTCATCTAATCTAGTGCTTTTCTTTAGGAATTCCTTTTGTGTGCCAACTTTTATTGAGTACCTTTAATTGTTTGCTTTAATTTCTTGAATCTCTTTCTAAGTTGTCATATTATAAATCCTTTTGGTGGTACTGTTTTCTTTCAATTAAATTTGTTTCTTGCTTTTGTTTCTTGACCTCTCTTTTGTGGGTGCTGGAAATTAATTCTCTCTTGGTGCTTATGTGCATGGAAATTGACTTGGTTTAAGGTTAAGCCTTTGTGAATAGGTGCTGGAAATTGGAGAATTAAAGCCAACTGTCTAAGGAGGAGTCAAGCTAAGGCCGAAACAAGCTTCTTGAAACAAACACTACAAACACCTAGAAGATCAACAATCAAGACAACAAAGAAAGTGCACTAACCAAAAAAAAAAAGAGGAACAACAAAGGGGGTTTTCTTATCTCCTTACAACTTGGTTTATTGTTAATTACCTCTTTTAAATTACGTTTTAGACGGTGAGTGTGTCTTCAAGGGCTCAAAGTGTCCAAGAAGCCTCACCTAGGGCCGAATAGCATAGTCATTTTTGCTTAGTAATTTGTTGCTTGTTTGAACTTGTATTTCTTTTGTTTTGGTAGAAACGTTTTGCATGTTTAGTATTGTTTAAATTTGTGCTATACCGACTAGTTTGCTGCATATCTAGCTTACATAGTTTTCTTGCTTTTTGATTTCTCAACTTCTTGTGTTCTAAGTGTTCTACTAAGAGAAAATTTTGTGTGAAGTCATTGGAGGAAAAGTTTTTGGCAAGGAAAAGGCTTGGTACTTAAGTAGTCCATTGTGACTCACCTCCCTTACCTGGAAAACTCCCTTCTCTAACTTTCCTAAACTTTCTCCAAGTAAAACACCTATATACACAAAGTTTTAGCCATGTCTTCTTCTTCTCATTCTCCAAAGTCTATGGAAAGTGAAGTAAAATCTTTGAAAACCCTTTTAAAAGAGGTATCCCAAGCGGTACAATTAATCTCTTTTAGACAATTGGAGAATGAAAACAAAATTAATGAGTTGGCTAGAGCTCAAGAAGAGAAATCCCAAAAATCTCAAAAATCCAAAAAAACGCTTACTCATGCATCTCAAAGTATTGAGTCTCTAGGGGAGGGCAGCCGTAGAATCAATGATTATTACCAACCACCCCCTAGAAGAACTAGACAAAGGGAGCAAGAGAGCCCAAAGGAAGTAAGGGTAGACCTACCCCACTTCTATGGTAAGGAAGATGTAGAGACCTACCTAGATTGGGAGATGAAAGTAGAGCAACTCTTTGCTTGCCATAGGGTGAGTGAAGAAAGGAAGGTACCCTTAGCAACCCTTAGTTTCCAAAGCAATGCCATGTATTGGTGGACCTCTTTAGAGAGAGACCGACGTCTTCATAGGGAGCCTTCCATAGAATATTGGAATGACCTTAGGGGAGCCCTAAGACGTCGCCACATACCTTCCTACTACCATAGGGAGTTGATGGACAAGCTCCAAAGACTCCAACAAAAGAACTTAAGTGTGGAAGAGTATAGGCAGAAAATGGAGCTCTACATGATGAGAGCATCCATTAGAGAGGAAGAAACCACCACCATATCTAGGTTTCTAAGTGGGCTCAACCTTGAGATAAGGGATAGAGTAGAACTATTACCCTATCAAGACTTGAATGATTTGGTTCAACTTTGCATTAAAGTCGAACAACAAAATTTGCGCAAAACTTCAAGTCAAAGGGTAGGTTCTTACTCCAACTCTTATCCCAAGAAAGACTTTAAAAGGGAGGGTAGTACACCTAGAGACGAACCCAAAGAGACTACCAAACCCTTAGTGAAAGATGCCTCCACCCCATACATCCGTGCTAGGGACACCAAATGTTTTAAATGTTTTGGAAGAGGGCATGTGCAAGCACAATGTCCAAACCAAAGAATTTTGTTTTTAAAAGGAAAAGATGAATACACAAGTGGTGAAGATGAACCTAGTACCCAAGAAAAAGGGGAAGGAGAAAGGATTGATCCTTTGGAGGGGGACTTATTGATGATTCAAAGAATCCTCCACAATCAACCTAGTGCACCCATTGAGACACAACGAGAGAACATTTTTCATACTAGATGCAATGTTTTAGAAAATATATGCTCTCTTATTGTGGATGGTGGGTCATGCTGCAATTGTTGTAGCACTAGATTGATTGAAAAATTACAACTACAAGTAGTTCCTCATCCACAACCTTACAATTTACAATGGATCAATGAGGATGGAGAACTACGTGTAGACAAACAAGTGGAAATCGAGTTTTCTATAGGCAACTACAAAGACAATGTTTTATGTGATGTAGTACCTATGGAAGCTTGCCACATCTTATTAGGTAGACCATGGCAATTTGATAAGAAAACCTCACATAATGGTCTAACTAACGAGATTTCTTTTATCCACAAGCATAAAAGGTTTGTACTTAGCCCTTTACCACATTCCCAAGTGGTAAAAGACCAAATACAAATGAAACACAAAAGGGATGAAGAAAAAATAGAAAAAGAAAAAAATTTTGGGAAACAAAAGGCGTGGGAGATTAGTGTTCCTTCCCACAAGGTCATTCAACAAGTCAAGCATATTAAAAATACCTTTACAAACATGCTTCTTGTTGAACAACCTAGCCTTTCCTTTTGTAAAGGAACACTTGCAAGCATGAGCACACAAGAAAAGTCCTTACAAGAAGCTTGCATAGATCAAGAAGGAGAACTCATGGGACAAAAGAAAGTTGATCAAACGCTAGAGCTTTTAAGAGGAAAACTTTTGTCACCCATGAGAAAAGAGGTTCAAAGACATTACTTTAAGTACAACTCATGTTTTCAAACTACACCTAAAGTGAAGTCTCATGAACTCTATACTCCTTCACCTTTTGCAAATGATCCTTGGGAAGATACAAATTTCATTTTAAAACTCCCTAGGACAACAAAAGGTTTTAATTCAATCTTCATGGTTATGGATAAACTCTTCTCTAGAGAAGTGATACATCTTCATGGTTTATTTTCAAGCATAGTATTGAATAGAGCTCCAAATTTCGCAAACCATGATTTGAGGATTTCCTTTGGAAAACTTGCAACTAAGTTGCACACTTTAAATGCTTATCATCCTCAAACGCATGGTCAAAATATTTTTGAAAATATAGCTCTTTCTATTATGCCTAGAATAATCATGAAGTGCACACACAATTTTAGAGATGAGCAAACATACCATCAAGTAGTTCACAAAACTACTTCTACTTTTAAAGTTATGTGTGTTCTCAATCATCTTTCTTCTTTTAAGTTGTTACCATCTCCTATAGGATTTATGCCTCAAGAGAAGGTAACCACAAATGACCATTTTAAAATACAAAAGATGATTAGAGGCCACACACAACCCTTAAAAGAGAAATCTTGTCCAAAGTTGCCAACACCAAAAGACAAACAACAATGGCAACCTAGTAAAATTAATTTGCAAACTAACACCTATGCTTTATTTGATTATTTCTATAGGTGGACGTTTGATCCAGGAGGACAAGCTTTGAAGATACAAGATGCTGCTATCCGAGATCAAGCCTGAAGATCTGAGGATAGATCTTCTCAAAAGAAGGAGGAGATGATGGACACCATCCAGCCACAACCATTCCCCTAAGCAAAAGCATTGGATTTGAGGACAAATCCTTTTCAAGAGGGAGGGGATGATGGAAGAGGGCCCAAGCTCACCACACTAGGAAAGCCAAAAGACTAAGACTAGCTTCACAAAGGAGCGTCTAGCCTCTCAAAGGAGCGTCTAGTCTTCCAAATGGAGCGTCTAGCTTCACAAGGGAGCGTCTAGCCATGGCTACATAAGGAGCATCTATGAAGAGTCCTAGACCGTCTAGCTTCGCACACACATGAGCCAAGCTACGGTTTGGGAAAAGAAGGCTTTGTTGCATAAAAGGCCCATTAGGGGTACTTAGTAGATAGGATAGTGTAGAAAGCACTTTGTGAAGGAAACATTCTAGAAACTAGGTTAGTGTGGCCGGTCATTGCACATGGCACATGGCTTAGGTTTTACATTTAATTTTTGTTTTCTTTTCATTAGAAAGTAGCTTACCTTTTACGTCCAAGATGGCCTATAAATAGGAAGGCTATCTCATTGTATTTTTCAAGTTTATTTGAGTATTGTTATGCTGCCCATTTTGTGCACTAGCTATACTTCTCCTAGAAATCTAGGCTATAAACTTCACTCCCTTCACCTTTCTTCATAGAGCTGGCCGAACCTCTCTAAATTCATACTCATCATGCACCTTCAAAGCCATCACAACTCCTAGGAGGGCTTTGTTTCACTCACCCATTGCTTCCGCATCCATTTTACTACTTTGATTCAAGAAGAACACATGAAATGCCATCAGGTGATGACTGATCTGCCGATCCAGAAGGTTTTGAAGAAGCCCGATGTGGCTGGAAGGATGGTGAAGTGGGCGGTCGAGCTTTCGGAGTTCGACATCAAGTATGAACCCCGAGGATCGATCAAAGGGCAAGTCTTCGCCGATTTCGTGGTCGAGTTGTCCTCCGAAGTGGCACAAAACGCCGAGGGTGACTTTCGTGGGGTACTCTCTGTTGATGGGTCGTCCAACCAGCTGGGCAGCGGGGCTGGGGTCATCTTGGAAGGGCCCAACGGAGTGTTGATAGAGCAGTCATTGAGGTTCGCTTTCAAAGCAAGCAACAACCAAGCAGAGTATGAGGCTTTGATCGCTGGAATCCTGCTGGCTAAGGAAAAGGCGGCGAGAGTGCTGATGGCCAAGAGCGACTCGCTGTTGGTCACGGGACAAGTAACTGGCGAGTTCCAAGCCAAGGACCCGCAGATGGCAACCTACTTAGAGTACGTGCAGGAGCTAAGAAGATCTTTCGCTTCATTTGAAGTGGTGCACGTGCCAAGAGAACAGAATGCCCGAGATGACTTGCTAGCTAAGCTCGCCAGTTCGGCCAAGGGGGGTAGACAGAGGACTGTCATTCAAGAAACTTTGAAAGCGCCTCGAGCATTCGTGGCAGACCACCAAGTTCTCCATGTTTGTAGATCAACGGGAAGACCGACGAGAAGTCATAGATCCCTAACGCAGGAAACTCTGAGGGCGCCGAGGGTAAGAGCGCGCCCAGCAGAAGAAGGGGCAAGATCAATGCAGATTTGCGCTGTCCACGAGCTAGACACGTGGATAACGCCTTACCAACGTTATTTAGCGAATGGTGTGCTTCCAGTTGACTCAACTGAGGCCAGAAAAATAAAGAAGAGCTCCAGCAAGTTTACCCTTATTGACGGCGAGCTGTACAGGTTGGGATTCACACACCCCCTTCTTGTATGTATACACGGAGAGAAGTGCACGAGGATTGTGGCTGAGCTCCATGAGGGAATTTGTGGGAGCCACATTGGAGGTTGATTGCTGGCGACAAGGACTATCCGTGCAGGCTATTACTGGCCCACGATGAGAGAAGATTGCAAGAGATACACCCAGCGTTGCAAGCAATGTCAGCAGCACGCCGATTGGCACAAGGCACCCTAGAAGAGCTGAAGTCGATTCACAGCCCCTGGACGTTCCATACTTGGGGAATTGACATTCTGGGACCCTTCCCCTTGGCGATCAGGCAGATGAAGTACTTGGTGCTGGCGATTGAATACTTCACCAAGTGGATTGAAGCGGAGCCAGTGGCCCAGATCACCGCACACAAGATCGAGAGCTTTGTATGGAAGAACATAGTGTGCCGGTTTGGTGTGCCTAAATGCCTGGTGTCAGACAATGGGACTCAGTTTGCAAGTCACCTCTTGAAAAAGTTGTGCGAAGAGGTGGGGATACAACAGGTGTTTGCATCCGTCGAGCACCCACAGACGAATGGCCAAGTGGAGTCTGCCAATCGGGTGTTGCTGAGAGGTTTAAAGAGAAGATTAGAGAAAGCTAAGGGATCGTGGGCTGAAGAGGTACCCCGCATAGTTTGGGCATACCATACCACTAAGCAGTCAGGAACCCACAAGACCCCCTTTAGTTTGGTTTATGGATGTGATGCGATGATTCCAGCCGAAATCCAGGAAAGCTCGTCGAGATTCCAGAACTTCGTGGCGGAAGACTCAAACGAAGAAAGAAGAATGAATCTGGATTTGCTGGATGAGGTCAGGGAGGAGGCGAGAGTGAAAGCCGAAGCAGTAAAGAGAAGAGTTGAGCGAAGGTACAACTCTAAGGTAACGTCAAGGCAGTTTAGAAGCAGCGATCTGGTGATGAGGAAGGCCCATCAGTATGAGATGCAGAACAAGTTATCACCCAAGTGGACGGGACCGTTCAGAATAACCGAGGCGCTCGGGAATGGCGCCTATTGCTTGGAGACGTTAGAAGGAGGAGCGATTCCTCGCACTTGGAACGCCACACGTCTCAAGTCATATTACAGTTAAAGCCTTGTAAGTAAAGACGAATATGAAGAGATTTGAATAGTTTCTGTTAAAACAATTTCAAGGGGGCACTCTTTTTTCCCTAAGGAGGGTTTTTAATGAGGCCACCCAATAAAGAAGAGTTTTTCAAAGTTTAAAGCTTCTATGTTTGCATGCTTATGGCTTCGAGAGTTTTAGGAAAAAGGCCTTATTACTCGTATGTGATCTAGGGCAACAGTAAAATCGTATTGCATGCTCTCAGTTAAAAGTTTTAAAGTCCCCATCGTTTTTCGGCGATCGGCGGCATCAGTTAAAAGTTTCAAAGTCCCCATCGTTTTTCGACGATCGGCGGCATCAGTTAAAAGTTTTAAAAGACCTCGTCGTCTTTCGGCGATTGGAGGCACCAACAATGATTAAAGACCTCAACGCCCTCGCGCGTCTTAAGGCGAGAAAGAGATAAAGTCCTCCTCGACTTTGTGCGAGTGCAGGCGAGAACAGATTAAAAGACCTCTCTGCACCAGCAGATAGAGGCAAGATTAAAAGTCCTCAGTGCATCCAGGGGGGTGGAGATGTACACCCTGGGCAAGTTGAGGCACCAGATAAAGTCCTTCTCACCTTAGAGTGAGTTCAGGCAAGATAAAGTCCTTCTCACCGAGTGAGTTCAGGCAAGATGAGCTGAAAGGTCAGGGGTGTTTGTGGCCTTAAGTGGCGGGAAGGGAAGGAAAATGCCTTTCCACCTTTAAGTGAAACATCAATATTGACCCAGTAAGACCAGATCATTGTTCTGAAACTCAGGGAGGTAGAGAAGGATCCGAAAGGCGCCTCTACCCCCAGATGAGGGAACAATGATCAGGTCATGAAAAGAAGAAAGGTAACATCGCCAGAACCTTATGGCGTGAAAGTTGAGACAGTGAAGGGGTGGTGCGGCGAGTACCAGATCAGAAGAGTTCCGGGCGATGACAGAAGTAGGGGGGATTTCACTTGGCAGATCAGGTAAACTGTATTTTAATACTAGTTTGAGTCAGAACCTGCTGCCTAGTAAGTGATTTTATGTTAAGATTTGTTGCCTTAAGTTCACAAGTTTTATTGAACGTCATCGCCGAAGAGTTGATAGTTGCTCAAGTTTACTTTGAGTTAACAGTTTGCCAGGTTTGTTATAAGGTTAAACAATTTGCTCAAGTTAAAAGCGGTACATGGAGGGTCAAGTTCAAGTATTGTTGAGTTCACGCAGTTGAGCAAGTTTCGCCAAACAAGGTATCACCTCTGACGATCGATGTCCTCTATGCACTTAGCGCTAGAGCGAAAGAGAAGCAAAGTGAAGTACGAAGAACGATGACTGATGAGTTGTCGGTGGGTACGCTGCCCAAAGAACGATGACTGATGAGTTGTTGGTGGGTACGCTGCTTGAAGAACGATGACTGATCAGTCTTGCCTTGTCGGAGGAAACTTTTCCAAACAAATTCTTACACAACAAGCTGAGGCAGACAGACTACGCCTAGTCAGTCATCCAGTACAAAGCTATGCATAAGAACTGTTAAATACAAAGCTAAGGGAGTAGCTAGTCGTGATCAAGTAGAGGCCAAGATCAAAGGGTACAAGATCGCGCTAAACCTAAGCTAGCTAACAGTTAGTCGTGTGCATAAAGAAAGATGAAGCTCAAGAAAGTACAAGAGAATAAGCTTATAGCTGAAACGAGTATGTATTCACACCAAGTTTTATACAAAGTCCAAGTACAAAAAGTTGTGCAGAAGTATAAATTTACAAAAAAGAAAAAGAGCTCAAGGAGGAGGAATGAGCTTTCTATCCACCACCTCATGATAAATGCAGAACTGTGAGAGGTCCAAATCCGGGAGAACGCATTGGATCTGCTTGAGCGCCAGCTCAAATCCGTCAGCAAGGGCTTCAGCACCCCCGCTCATAAGGTCGGCGTTCTCAGCTTCTAATTTTTGCTTTGAGGCCTCCGCAGCATTCTTCTCGGTGGTAAGGGCAGCAATGGAAGAGGCAGCTTCTTCCAATTGGCCCTTTGCCTCAGACAGCTTGCTCACCACCTCCTCAAGCTTCTTCTCCCCAGTAACGGTCGTCTCCCTGGTAGACTCGAGCTCCCCCACTAGTTGTCAGTTCAGTTGGCGTAGCGAGGAGGTCTCGGCCTCCAGATGGATCACCTTGCTCCGTAGTTGCACCACCTCGCAGTCCAGAGAGTTGACGGCTTGCCCCATCAAGATCTCAGTCTTGATGGTCCCTTGGACCTGCGCTAGGTACTCTCCCCTGGCTTTTTCCACCATACCCCTCATCAGATCTACGGACCCTTGGGCAGCCTCAAAGTCACTTTGCAGTGACTCCTTGTCATGCTCAAGCTCCTTGATCCTTTTCTCCAGGATTAGTTGCTTGCGGTGCTGGGTGGAAAACTCCGGGGAAAGCACTATCTGCTTAGCCAG
Organism: Phaseolus vulgaris; assembly: GCF_000499845.2. Classification (NCBI taxonomy): domain Eukaryota; kingdom Viridiplantae; phylum Streptophyta; class Magnoliopsida; order Fabales; family Fabaceae; genus Phaseolus; species Phaseolus vulgaris. The sequence continues at coordinate 19,196,341 of NC_023757.2, forward strand.
GTGCATGTCCACCTCCTCTTTGTTCCATTCGATAAGCTCCCGGTTGCGAATGAGCTGTCGGACCAAAGCAATGACTCGGCTGAAATTCTCATTGCTAGCTCCAGAGCCGCTTGGTCGCGAGCTGCCCCCACCACCTTCAGCAGTAGCAGTGGAGGTTGGTGGTGGTGCTGGCGATGCAAGAAGTCCCGGGGGACCCCCCGAGTGAGCAGAATCGCCCCCAACAGGTGGAGTGGATTGACCAAGAGCTTGGCCTGCTGGGGGAGGAGATGGAAGGGGAGCTGGAGATGGTGATCGAAGAGCTGGAGATGGTAGTTGTTGGGGAGAGGGGAAGGATGTTGGCGCTGGGGCAGGTTGAGCAGAAGGGGGCGAGGCTGAACCTTCCTCTATCTCCACCACTTCAATCTCCCCAGGCTGAAGGGATGAAGCCCCCCCAACCTCTGGAAGTTTCCTCTTGCGATATACAAGAGGAGAGCCAGAACTCTCCTCTTCGGTTGAGGGGGTAGGAGCAGCAGCAGCAGCTGTGGCAGATGAAGGAAAGGCCTTCGCTAGCCTTCTTCTTTTCCTCATAGGCTCGAGGCCTTCAGCTGGCGCGACCGAGAGAGGAGGAGCTGCGATGGGTTCGGTGGTGGAAGAAGAAGAGCCAATCATCTTGGCACCCTGGATTCGGGCAAGCTCCAGCAATGCCTTCCTCCTTTCCTTCCCTGAAGTCATGTCTTCATCGAAGGAAAAAAGAAGAGTTAGATGGCATAATTATGCAAGTGGGTCAAAATGTATGCAAGTATGCATGAGTGTGTGCCAGTATCCCAAGAGGTGAAAGAAGAAGAGCCTACCTATGTGCTTCTTCAGAGCCAACACATCAAACTCGTGTTTGATGAGGAGAGCTGAGCTGTACTTTGCCCCTAGGAACAACCCACATAGTTCGCGCTCGTAGGGGGCCATGACTTCGAGGCCACGGGGTTTCTTGAATTCTACTCCAGGAACCCAGTAAAGGGGAAACCCCTCGAGCAATGTTGGACTTTGCGGGGTAGCAGATATCATATAGAACCTGCTCTTCCAATCTTTGAAGGATTGCTGATACAGGCCCAAGAGCACCCGTCCAGCAACCCCGTTCAGGCTGACCCAGGACCTATCCCCGGGGTTCTTCGCCTCGAAAAAATATAGGAATACATCTACGGAGGCGTTATGCCCGAAGTAGTTGCAGAGGATCTCGAATGCCCGTATGAAAGCCCAGGCATTCGGATGGAGTTGGCAGGGGGCGACATTTAGCTCCATCATCAGCTCCTTCTCAAAGAAAGTGAAGGGCAGGCGCAACTTCAACCTCTTGAAGATGGCAGAGTAGACGAAGGTGAAGGGCACCCCATTGGTGGCCCTGTCATCCGCACAGATGGGCATCCCTCGAGGAGGAATACGTATACGGATATTAAAATCGTTTTCCCTGTCGACGGCGCGCGAAGGCTCGTCTGGGTCGTTGCTCAGAAAGGATTTGAGGTGACCCTGCGATAGTAGGGTGGAGGTTTCGGCCAGCAACGCCAAGGGAGCCCAGTCGTAGACCCTGGCGTTGTCATGGTAGGAGGTTGCATCGGGTGGTGGCGGCGCCGGTGCACTTGCTGAAGGCTGTGCACCAGAAGACGAGGCGACGATTCGAGCGGTTTGTTTTAAGCGAGCCATTGCGAGATAACTGCAATGGAGAAAAATGAAGGGTCAGAGGAATGGAAGAAGAAGAAATGATGAATGGTTCGGTGAAAAACAGAGGAAGGGAAGAAGAAAGAAATGTCCAGGCGAAAAAGAGGAAGAGGGAGAAGCAGAAAGCAGAGTGAGGGGCGCGAAAACCCTAGCGCGGGTCGAGAAGAGGAAAAACAGAGAAGATGAATGCATGATAATGAAAGGGACGAATGCAATCGGTGAAAAGACCCTAAATAGACCAAGGAAGAAGAAAAACCATACCTTTGAGTGATCGCGAAAGGTTTGGAGGTAGAAAGCTTGAAGGAAGATGGGCGCGCAGAGAGGGAATTCGAAGTGAGCCTGAGAGTGTTGAAGAAGATGATGAAACAGTGGAAACGCGCGCCTATTTGAATAAGGGAAGCGCTAGCGACACTCCACGCTGGCCATTGATGCGGCCACGTGTCGCAAGATTAAGAAAGGAAGTTGTAACGTTAAGAAAGGAAGTTGTAACGTTAAAGGGCAACACGTGAGGTGGCACGTGATGCGGCCCCACTTGCCACGTGGACCGAGAGCGCGACCACTTAGTCTCTTCGCTGAGAACGAGTTCGCAGCTCGAGACTAGGGGGCTTCTGATCCGATCGGTCATCGGTAGTCGATGACGTCAGCAGCAGATAACCACGTGGACCACTCGCAGGATGACACGTGGATCAGGTGGCAGAGAAATCAGGGAGGAGATCACCCGGTATGGTTATCGGTGGTCGGTAACCGAGTGGCCACCGACAGATCAGTTCCAAGATAAACGGGGGACAAGTGGATCAGGTGGCAGAGTAATCATGGAGGAGATCCCCTGGTATGGAGATCGGTGGTCAGTAACCGAGTGGCCACCGACAGATCAGTTCCAAGATAAACACCCGGGGGAGAACGCGAGAAGCAATAGAGCACCGATCAGTTCGTGTTACACGCAGTTAAACTGGGACTGAGATTCCAGCGAGAGCGTTACGCATGGACCTCGCATGATCATACCTTAGAGGAAGAAGAGCTCCTCGTCGGTATAGTCGTGCACGACAGTGGCCTGAGGGAGTCAGTAAACCGGTCAGTGATTGGTTACTCTCTCAACCCATTACGTGCATGGCATCGTGAAGGGGAAATCGTGTATGCAGAGAGCAATGCTTGGTGAGTGTGCCTAGTCCAGCCACACTTGGCGTTCTCCTGGGAATGTGCGATTTCACCCAGATGGAAGAAACGCGCTGAGTTACTCCAAGGGAATAACTTAGGCGCACAAAGAGATGCGGTAGAGCCCTTCAAGTGGTGGCACGTGAACGGTTAGATGCGAGTTGCATGCCCCCACGTGTCACAGTCTGGGAGGGGTGCGACCCAGATAAAGGTGCACTCCGTGTCGTGAAAGGTACAGACAGAAAACCCAGACACCCACGACCCTGACTGTGGTACATTTACGTACAAAAGCATAACAGAATTCTGACACACGCAGAGAACAGCGTAGCAGAATTTTGTTAGGCACAAACATAGAGGGAGATAAAAAGGGAATCAGAGAGAAATACAGACACACTTTGTTTTTACACACATTATTTTCTAGTGATTTTGTGATCTAACTTGAGTGTTGGAGTGCAAACGGCCGCTAGAGGCACTGTCTGTGTGCTTGCAGGTTGCATTCGGAGTTCCCAGAGGAGGAGGTTCTAAGAGTATTCTTGCAGATAGCATAGTTGCCATAGGCGGGTCAAGCAAGCGACAAGGCTATTCCTCCACGCTCGAGTTGTCGTCAGGATCGAGGTACTATAAAGGCTCCCAAGCGTTTCAACGTCTTTGATCCTGCCGGCAACTTGAACGTGGGTGAATCGCTTCGTAACACTTTTTGCCCTGTCTTCGCGACTGCGTCTCCTGAAGAATCACCTTCTGAACTCTCTCTCTCAGATGGCTTCAAGATGTGACCTGCAAAATACACAGACGGCGCCTCTAGCGGCCGTTTGCACTCCGACGATCAAGTTAGTTCAACAGAACCACCAGAAACTGGAAACTTAGTAAAATGTGTGTGTGAGTAAAACTTGCACTCTGTTTTTCGTCTATCCCCCCCGCACTCTCACTCTGATTCTGCCTTTTATCTCTCTTTTCCTGCTTCTGGGCATAACAGAATTCTGTTATGCTTTTCTGGCATGTGTCAGAACCCTGTCATGCTTTTCAGAGAAAGCGTACCTTCAGAATCAGTAATGGGGAGCGTGAGAGTCTGCGCATGTCTGCGCTTGGCTACGCCTGTCTGTACCTTTAGCGGTACGGAGTGCTCTTTTGTCTGGACCGCACCCCTCTCAGATGGTGACACGTGGAGGCCTGCAACTCACATCTAACCACACGCGTGTCACTTACTGGAAGGGCTCTAGCGCCTCTCCTTGTCCGCCTAAGCTACGCCCTTGCGGAGTAACTTAGGATGCTTCTCTTATCTGGGTAAGTTGCACACTCTTAGGAGTGGACGTCGGGTGTGGCTGGTCTAGGCGCACTCACCGAATGTTACTCTCTGTGTAGGCGACTTACCCTTCCGGATGACACGCACGTAATGGGTTGAGGGAATCACCAGTCACTGACTGGCTTACTAGTTCCCTCAGGCCACTCTCGTGCATGGTTCCTTGAGGTGTGCTCATGCGAGGTCCATGCGTAACGCTCTCGCTGGGAACCTTAGTCCCAGTTTAACTGCGTGTAACATGAGACCCCGATGACAATACACCCGATGACTGATCAGTGTTTATTTGCTACTCGCGCTCTGCCTCCAGGCGCGAGTCTGGGAACTGGTCTGCTGGTGGTCACTTGGCTACTGACCACCGATCACCATTCCGGGTGATCTATCCCCCGACCTCTCTGCCGCCTGATCTGTCAGTGGTAACTTGGCTACTGACCACCGATCACCTCTCTTGGCGATCGTCCCCCTACCTCTCTGCCACTTAGTCCACGTGTCACCCTGCGAGTGGTCCACATAGTTCTCTGATGCTGACGTCATCTACTACCGATGACCGATCGGATCACAAGCCCCCCAGTCTCGAGTCGAGAACTCGTTCTCAGCGAAGAGACTAAGTGGTCGTGCCCTCAGTCCACGTGGCAAGTGGGGCCGCCTCACGTGCCACCTCACGTGCTGCTTCTTTAACGTTTGGACTTCCTTTCTTAATCTCGCGACACGTGGCCCCATCAACGGCCAGCGCTGTGCGTCGCTAGCGCTTCTTTCATTCAAATTGGCGCGCCCTTCCACTGTTCCTTCATCTTCTTCATTTGACTCCCAAACTCTCTGCGAACCTCTCTTCTGCGCACCCATCTTTCTTCAAATTCTCTGTGATCCTAAACTCTTACGATCATTCAAAGGTATGGTTTTTCTTTTCGCTGGCCCCTTTTTGGCCATCTTTACCGATTGCATTTATCATTCTAGTCATCATGCATCCATCTTCCCTGTTTTCTTCTTCTCAACCCGCGCTAGGGTTTTTCTCATGTTTCCGCTTTGACTTCTGCCTCCCCTTCTTTCTCCTTTACCTGGGCATTTCTTCCTCATTCCCTCTCTCTGTTTTTCACCGAACCATCCATCACTCTCTCCCTTTCTATTTCTGACCCTTCGTTTTCCTCCATTGCAGCTATCTCTCGATGGCTCGCTTGAAGCAGACCGCTCGTGTCATTGCCTCTTCTTCTGGTGCACAGCCCTCCGCGAGTGCACCAGCTTCGCCACCGCCTGTTGTCACCTCATTCCATGACAACGCCAAGGTCTATGACTGGGCCCCTCTGGCGTTGCTATCTGAAACGTCCATCTTGCTACCTGAGGACCATCTTAACTCGCTTCTGAGCCACGACCCGGACGAACCCTCGTGTTCCATAGACAGGGAAAACGACTTCCACATCCGAGTCCGCATCCCTCCCCGAGGGATGCCCATTTGCGCTGACGACAGGGCCACCAATGGGGTGCCCTTCGTTTTTGTTTACTCCGCGATCTTCAAAAGGTTGAAGCTGCGACTCCCCTTCACCTTCTTCGAGAAAGAGCTGATGATGGAGTTGAACGTCGCGCCCTGCCAACTCCACCCCAATGCCTGGGCCTTCATCCGGGCGTTTCAGATCCTGTGCAACCACTTTGGGCACAACGCCTCGGTGGAGGTGTTCCTTTACTTCTTTGAGGCGAAGAAACCAGGGGATAGGTTTTGGGTCAGCCTGAACGGGGTTGCTGGACGGGTGCTTCTGGGCCTGTACCAGCAGTCCTTCAAAGACTGGAAGGGCAGATTTTATATGATATCCGCCACCCCACAAAGCCCTCATCTGCTCGAGGGGTACCCCCTCTACTGGGTTCCCCAGGTTCAATTTAAAAAACCCAAGGACCTCGAGACCATGGCCCCCTACGAGCGCGAGCTGTGTGGGCTGCTCCTGGGGGCTAAGTATGACTCCGCTCGCCTCATCAAGGATGAGTTTGATGTGGTTTCCCTGAAGAAATATATAGGTAGTTCTTTCTTTGCCGCCCCTTAGGACATTTATACCTCCTCATGCATGCTCTTATACTTTTCACCTTGCTTGCGTCTCTTAGCTGTCTAATTTTCCTCTTTCTTGCCTATGCAGATTCAATGTCAGGGAAAGATAGGAGGTTGGCGGTGTTGGAGCTCGCTAAACGCCGAGCGGCCAAAGGGACTGGCTCTTCCTCTTCCACCACTGAGCCAATCGAAGCCCCTCCGCTCTCGGTCGCGCCAGCCGAAGGCCCCGAGCAAGGGAAGAAAAGGAAAAGACTGGTGAAGGCTTCTTCGCTGGTACCTGCTGCTGCTGCTGCCTCAGTGGAAGAGGAAAGCTCAGGCTCCCCCCTCATTCACCGCCAGAGGAAGAAAGCAGTGGTTGAGGGGGTCTCGTCTCTCCAACCTGGAGGGATAGAGGTGGTAGAGGTAGAGGAAGGTTCACCACCTCCCTCTCCCTCTACTCGACCTGCCCCAGAGCCCGCATGCCCACCCTCTCCTGGCCAAAAATCGCCCCCAATCTCTCAACCGCCAACTTCCCCCCCAGCAGGCCAATCACCTGGTCCATCCGCTCACCCTGCTGGGGGTGTTTCTGCTCAAAACGAGTGTGCCCCGCCTCCAATAACAATCTCCACCGCCAATGCTGAACATGGTGGGTCTGGCTCGCGCCCAAGCAACACTGGAGCCAACCATGAGAACTTCAGCAGAGTTATCTCCATGGTGCGACAGCACATCAGCAATGGGGAGCTCGTCGACTGGAGCGGGGAGGAGATAGACGCACACCTTGCCAAGCAGGTGGTGCTCTCGCTGGAGTTCTCCACCCAGCATCGCAAGCAGAAAGCCCTGGAAAAAAGGGTGAAGGAACTTGAGCACGACAATGAGTCGTTGCACAGTGACCTTGAAGCCGCTCAGGGGTTTGTCGAGCTGATGCGAGGTATGGTGGAAAAGGCCAGGAGGGAGTACTTGCTGCAGGTCCAGGAGACCATCAAGATGGAGATCTTGATGGGGCAGACTGTTGGTCCTCTGGACTGCAAGGTGGCAGAGCTACAGGCTAAGAATTCTTCTTTGCTCGAACGGAGTCAGATGGTGGAGGAGTTACAGGCTGAGAACGCCTCCCTACGCCAACAGGATTCTCAGCGGGTGGAGATGCTCAAGGCCGCCAAGGAGGCAACTGCTGCTGCCGAAAAGAAGCTTGAGGAGGCAGTGGGCAAGCTGTCTGAGGCTGCCTCCTCCCTTGCTACCCTTACCACGCAGAGGGATGCTGCAGAGGCTTCGAGGCGAAGTCTGGAGGCGGAGAAAGAGGACTTGATGAACGTGGGCGCCGATTCCCTCATTGATGGATTCGAGCTGGCGCTCGAGCAAGTCCGCTGCGTCCTCCCAGAACTGGACCATGCGCAATTCAGCATTCATCACTCGGTGGTAGATGGAAAACTTAGGCCTCCTACTCCCTGAATCTCTTCCTTTTTGTAATTTTGACTTCTTCTGTACAAAGTTTCATTTTGTAACCTTATGTTTCTGCACCATTCAACTCTTTGTAACTGACAATTGTATGAACATCTCTGGTGATATACCTTGGTTTCAATTGCTCAATTTCTCTTTGTATTTTCTTTGGACTCCACTTATCTTTATGTGCGCGACTAACTGTTAGCTAGTTTAGGTTCAGCGCGATCTTGGGCTTTACCTTTCCTTTCGCACACGACTAAGTGTTAACCAGCTTAGGCTTAGCGCGATCTGCTTCTCTTACTCTTTGCGCGCGACTAAGTGTTAACCAACTCAGGCTTAGCGCGATCTGCTTCTCTTACTCTTTGCGCACGACTAAGTGTTAACCAACTCAGGCTTAGCGCGATCTGCTTCTCTTACTCTTTGCGCACGACTAAGTGTTAACCAACTCAGGCTTAGCGCGATCTGCTTGATCTCGACTGGCTATTCCCTCAGCTTGGTGTTTAACAGTCCTCGTGCGCTGCTTTGTACTACTAGCCAATTACCGACAACTCATCAGTGATCGCTCTTTAGTCCTTACTTAGCTTTCTCTGTCGCTCTAGCGCTAAGTGCATAAAGGACCTTGACATCGATCGCTCAAAGTGAGGCCTCGTCTTGGGAAAAGGAAGTGTTTCTCGCTAACCCCTTTCCCTTTCCCCGAGGTCATCACCCTTTGGCGGGTTGAGTCGCTCACTCCCTGTCTCACTCCTGGGGTGAGAAAGGTTTTCTGACTGAGAGTCTTACTGGGCCAATATTGGTGCATGCCAAGTGGGTAAGGAAGTTTTGTCAAAACCTTTCCTTTCCCTCTCTTGGTCTTACTAGCACCCCTGGCTTTTCAAACCTTTCTGCTTGCGCTCACACCTGGGGTGAGGAAGACTTAGATCGGTGCCAGTACTTGCGCCTAGGGCAAGTAGGGCCTAACCAATCACCTGCACTTGCACCTGGGGCAAGGAGGATTTTAACTTTAATACTTGAGCACACTTTATATGCTGGAAATTTTTCTTTAATTGGGTGGCCTCGTTAAAAACCCTCTTTAGGGAAAAGAGTGCCCCCTTGTCTGTTCAACTGTTTCCACCACAAACAAAGCATGTGCCTTTTAGCGTGAGAACGCCATTACTGTACAATTTTAACTGAAATAAAATTTTAAATGGGTGGCGTTCCACGTTCTGGGGATTGCTCCTCCTTCCAAAGTCTCTAGGCGATAGGCTCCGTTCTCTAATGTCTCCACCACTCTGTACGGGCCTGTCCACTTCGGGGATAACTTATTCTGCATGTCATTCTGATGCGCCTTTCTCATCACCAGATCACCTTCCTGGAAGCGCCTGGGCCTCACTTTAGAGTTGTGCTTCCGCTCTACTCTTCTCTTCACGGCTTCAGCACTGACTCTGGCCTCCTCTCGCACTTCGTCTAGCAGATCTAGATTCACCTTACGCTCTTCATTGGACTCTTCAGCAACGAAGTTCAAAAATCTGGGGGAGCTCTCCTGTATCTCTACAGGAATCATGGCGTCTGTCCCATAGACAAGGCTGAAGGGTGTCTCATGGGTGCTGGACTATGGGGTGGTGTGGTAAGACCACACAATTCTGGGGACCTCCTCTGCCCAGCCTCCTTTGGCCTTGTCTAGCCTTCTCTTCAGACCCCTGAGCAGCACTCGATTTGCTGACTCCACCTGCCCATTTGTTTGTGGGTGCTCCACTGATGCGAAAACCTGTTGTATCTTTAGCTCTTCACACATCTTCTTCAACTGATGACTGGTGAACTGGGTGCCATTGTCGGAAACCAGCCTCTTGGGTATTCCGAAGCGGCAGACAATGTTCTTCCAGACGAAGTGTTCGACTTTCTGTGCGGTGATGTGTGCAACTGGCTCTGTCTCCACCCACTTAGTGAAATATTCGATGGCCACAATGAGGAACTTCATCTGCCTTGTCGCCAGGGGAAAGGGTCCTAGGATGTCAATCCCCCATGTATGGAATGGCCACGGGCTATGGATGGACCTCAACTCCTCAGGGGGTGCCTTGTGCCAATCTGCGTGCAGCTGACATTGTTTGCATCGCTGAGCAAACCTTATGCAATCTTCCTTCAGCTTCGGCCAGTAGTACCCCGCGCGGAGTACTCTACTTGCCAAAGCGCAACCACCTACATGGCTTCCGCACACCCCCTCGTGCAGCTCAGACATGAGTCTGGTGCATTGCTCGCCGTGTACACAGATCTGCACAGGGTGAGAAAATCCAAATCTAAATAGGCTTCCATCTATGAGAGTAAACTTACTTGAACCCCTCTTTATTCTTTTGGCCTCTGCCAGATCGAGCGGGAGTACACCATCTTCTAAGTATAGCCGGTATGGCGTCATCCAGGTGTGGGGTTCCTTCTCCGCGTGGACCTCCATCGACTCACCGATCTTTGAGGGTCGCGATCTCACCCTCGGCGCTCTCAGCGTCTCTTGAGTCAACGACCGATGACCGATCGTTAGACGCTCCATTGACTTGTATACATGAAGCACCTGGTTGTCTGATACAAACGCGCGCGGCACCTTCAGGGTCTCCTGAATGACAGTCCTCTGCTTCCCCCCTTTGCCTGAGCTGGCCAGCTTGGCAAGCAGGTCTGCTCGGGCGTTCTGCTCTCTTGGTACATGCACTAACTCAAACTCGGCGAAAGACGTCTTCAGGAGCTGCACATACTCCAGGTAGGCTGCCATCTAGGGGTCCTTTGCTTGGAACTCCCCGGTAACCTGCCCGGTGACCAGTAACGAATCGCTCTTGGCCAGCAGATTTCTTGCTCCCATTTCCCTTGCTAGCAACATTCCCGCGATCAGGGCCTCGTACTCCGCCTGATTGTTGCTAGCTTTGAAGGCGAAACGGAGGGACTGCTCGATCAGTACTCCGTTTGGCCCTTCCAGGATGACCCCAGCGCCGCTTCCCTGCTGATTAGAGGAGCCATCCACCGATAACACCCATCGGAAATCTAGCCCTTCTGCAGGTGTCGCGATGGATGATAGCTCGACTACGAAGTCCGCGAACACCTGCCCCTTGATCGGTCATCGGGGCTCGTACTGAATATCGAATTCCGACAATTCTACTGCCCATTTAACCATCCTTCCTGCCACATCAGGTTTCTTCAATACATTCTGGATAGGCAGATCAGTCATCACCACCACTGTGAAGCTGTGGAAATAATGCCTGAGTCTTCTGGCTGAGAATACCACCGCTAGAGCAGCCTTCTCGAGGGCCTGGTACCTGGTTTCAGGGCCTTGCAGCACCTTACTTACGAAGTAAACAGGCCTCTGGGCCTGGTCCTGCTCTTGCACCAGGACTGAACTGACTGCCCTCTCCGTAACAGCAAAGTATAGACGGAAAGGGATGCCTACCTGGGGCTTTCGCAAGACTGGTGGGCTTGCCAGATATCCCTTCAACTTAATGAAGGCCTCCTCGCACTCCTGCGTCCAGAGAAATCTGCTGTTGCGCTTGAGACACTGGAAGTATGGGTGACCTTTCTCCCCACCAGCAGACATAAATCGGGACAGTGCTGCCAAGCGACCGGTGAGCTGCTGCACCTCCTTCACCGTCGTTGGGCTCCTCATCGCCACGATCGCCGCACACTTCTCTGGGTTAGCTTCGATTCCTCGCTCTGTCAAGAGGAAACCCAAGAACTTCCCAGCCTCTACACCGAATATGCATTTCTCAGGGTTGAGCTTCAGCCTATACTTGGCAATGGTGGTGAATAGCTCTTCCAGATCAGCTGCATGATGCTTCTTCTCTTGGGACGTAACCACCATGTCATCTACATAGGCGTGTACGTTTCTTCCCAGCATGGGCGAGAGCACCCTATCCATGAGCCGCTGGTAGGTAGCCCCCGCATTCTTCAACCCAAATGGCATGACCTTGTAGCAGTAGCAAGACCGTTCCGTCATAAACGCGGTCTTGCATTCGTCCATTGGGTGCATCCTGATCTGATTATACCCTGAGAAAGCGTCCAAGAAGCTGAGTAGCTTCCCTCCCGAGGCGCTATCGACTAGAGCATCTATACTGGGTAAGGGGTAAGAATCCTTGGGGCACGCCTTATTGAGGTCAGTGAAGTCCACGCACATTCTCCACTTTCCGCTTGCCTTCCGCACCAGTACCACATTCGCTAACCACTCGGGGTACTGGATTTCTCTGATATGCCCTGCGACAAGGAGCTTCTGCGCTTCGTCGTGGATCACCTTCCTCTTCTCCTCGTTGAATTTCCTTCTTCTCTGTCGCACCGGTCGAACCATGGGGTCCATTGATAGACGATGGCAGAGGAAATCGGGGTCGATTCCTGGCATGTCGGATGATGACCATACAAAGGCATTCATGTGCTTCTCAATCACACCCATGATCAGCCTTCGCTCTTCTTCAATGAGGGATCCCCCCAACTTGAATTTTCTTCCCCTGATGTCCACCTCGACCCATCCTTCAGCTGGGTGGGGCCTCCTCTCACTGGCAATGACCGCTCTCGCGATCCCTGACTCGCGAGGAGTGATCGTGCCTTCCTCCTCTTCCTCGACTTGGGCCACCTGGGAGCCCCCCACCGCAGCGTTCTCCATCCTCTGAGCGCCTTGTGTCTCCCTGACCGCCAATCGCTCTTCGCGCACGCCTGGTGGTGGTTTTGTGGTGACATGGCATACACTTCTTTTTTGCTTCAAACTGTTCTCATAACAGCGTCTTGCCTCAGCCTGATCCGACTTGATGGTTATCACGGCCCCTTCCATCGACGGCAGCTTCAACTTCATATGCCTTGTCGATGGTATTGCGCCCAGTCTATTGAGCGTTGGCCTCCCCAACAGGACATTGTACGCAGAAGGGGCGTTCACCACCAGGTACTTTATCTTTTCCGTGCGGGCTGCCGTTCCGTCGGTGAACATTGTCCTCAGCTCGATGTATCCCCGCACTTCTACCTGGTCCCCTGCAAAACCGTAGAGACAACCAGTATACGGTCTCAACTGATCAGGGGACAACTGTAGCTTGTTGAATGTTGGCTAGAACATGACATCCGCCGAGCTTCCTTGATCTACGAGTACTCTATGCACTCGTCTTCCTGCTGTGATGAGAGAAATGACCACAGGGTCGTTGTCGTGTGGGACAACGTCTCGTAGGTCAGCCTTCCTGAAGACAATGTCCACCTCAGGGTAATGACTCTCATTCACTGCATCTACCGCCATCACAAATCGAGTGTATCTCCTTCTTTGTGAAGCTGTGCATCCCCCACTAGAGAAGCTTCCAGCGATCGTCTGCACTTTCCCATGCACAGGGACTTCATGCTGTTGCTCTCCAGTTTGGGATCCTGACGCGCGATCACCCTGTGGCTCACACAGGTAATCGGCTAGAAAACCAGACTTCACCAACTCTGCCAGTTGGTGTCCCAGCGCCAAACAGGAATGAAGTGTATGTCCAAAGGCCTGATGAAACTCACACCATTCATTCTTCTTCCTTCCGAGTACCTTGTCTGTCTTCTCTGGTACTCGTAGTCTTGCTGCTACGGCAGGAAGGGCGATGAGATCCGCCAACCCCACCATGAAGTTGTATCTTGGGGGCGCGTTATTCTCCCTTGCACGCCCCTTACTCTGGTCTTTGCCTGGTGCATAGGGACGAGGTTTTTCCCGCACCTTCTTCCCCTCTTTGGCCTCATGCACCCTCGCTTGCTGTGGTTTTCCTTGCCCTCCACGCGGTCTGGGTGGTGCAGCACTTCCCCTCTTCTCAGAAACTTCTGTTTCTGCCACTATGTGCGCCACCGCACGCCGTCGGATCTCTGCAAAGGTGCTGGGATGGCTCCTGATGAGAGACTCACTTAAAGGGCCAGGCAGCACTCCCTTCTTAAACGCGTGCACAAGCATATCTTCATCTTTGCTGGGTAGTCTAACCACTTGTGCTCCAAAACGGTTGAGGTAGTCTTTCAGCGACTCCCCCTGGTATTGGCGCACGTCGAACAGGTCGTAGGACACCACTGCAGGTGCCTTGTTGACGATGTATTGCTCGATGAAGAGCTTCGAGAACTGAGAGAACGACGTGATATGCCCTTCTGGTAAACTCACGAACCACTCCATGGCGATTCCGCTCAGTGTGCTCATGAACATCTTGCAGTATACAGCGTCTGAGCCCCCAGACAACATCATCTGGGTGTGGAATGCCGTCAGATGCGCCTCCGGGTCTTCTACCCCTTTGAACGACGCTTTTACCCCCACCAGGTTGGAAGGCACCATGGTTCCCATAATCTCAGGGGAGAATGGCATGGGAAATGCCCTTGGAGGTGAAGGTTGCCTAGACACCCTTTCGTCAACGACGTGCTCCCTCTGCGCCTGCAGCGTTCTTCTCAACTCTTCGTTGACACGATTCAGTTCGTCGTTCCTGCTTTGCGACGCAGCCAACTCCGTCTGCATCCTTTCTTGTTCGACTTTCGACGCTGCAGCGTTATCCTGCAGCGTGCGCACCATTTCCAGGACCTGCGCCATTGTCACAGCTCCTTCATCAGCGGATGGCGCAGGTGATGGTTGTCTGTTTCTAGGCATCTTCTCTATCAGAGAAACTAATAAAACTCTGGTGAGCTTTAACACCGTGGTATGTATGGGACAACGATTCACTCGCGCTCCACGGTGGGCGCCAAATGATCCTGCCGGCAACTTGAACGTGGGTGAATCGCTTCGTAACACTTTCTGCCCTGTCTTCGCGACTGCGTCTCCTGAAGAATCAGCTGCATTCCAACTGCGTGGGATGGGACCCCCCTCCAATGTCTCTAGGTTGTACGAACCGTTGCCCTTAGCTTCGGTAATTCTGAAGGACCCGGTCCACTTGGGAGACAGCTTATTCTCCAGCTCGTATGGATGAGCCTTCCTCATAACTAGGTCGCCAATCTGAAACTGTCGTGGCTTTACCTTAGAGCTATATTGTCGCTCTACCCTTCTCTTTACGGCTTCGGCCTTTATTCTGGCCTCCTCCCTGGCTTCGTCCAGTAGGTCCAGGTTCACCCTCCTTTCTTCGTTGGATTCTTCCGCCACGAAATTTTGGAAACGTGGTGAGCTTTTGTGAATCTCAACTGGGATCATCGCGTCCGACCCATACACTAAGCTGAAAGGCGTCTCCATGGTGGAAGATTGGGGCGTGGTGTGGTATGCCCACACGATCCTTGGCACTTCCTCCGCCCACGCTCCTTTGGACTTTGTGTGCAGTGATCTGGGCCACGGGCTCCGCCTCTATCCACTTGGTGAAGTACTCGATGGCGACGATCAAGTACTTCATCTGTCTTATCGCCAGCGGAAACGGGCCTAGGATGTCGATCCCCCAGGTGTGGAAAGGCCATGGGCTGTATATGGATCGCAGCTCCTCTGGCGGCGCCTTGTGCCAGTCTGCGTGTTTTTGGCATTGCTTACAACGCTGGGCGTGTCGCACGCAATCTTCCTTTACCGTTGGCCAATAAAAACCTGCGCGCACTACCTTAGAAGCTAAGGACCTTCCTCCTACATGGCTCCCACAAATGCCTTCGTGGAGCTCCGCCATTATTCTGGTACACTCGTCGCCGCTCACGCATGTTAAGATAGGGTGAGTGAAACCGTGCCTGAATAACACTCCGTCTACCAGGGTGTACCTTGCGGCATTTCTCTTAACTTTCTTACCTTCTTCAGGCTCCACTTGGAGAACCCCATCCGCTAGGTACCGCTTGTATGGCGTCATCCAGGTGGCTCCTTCGGCTAAAACATGTATCTGCGCTCGCCTCCCTCCTTCGGGCGTGTCCGTGTATACGCTAATGTGAGGCGCCTTCAACGTATCCTGAGTCAAGGAACGATGACTCCTTGGCCTTCCTCTCGCGGTGCTTATATGGAGGACATCCACCCTGTTATCCTCTATGAATTTCCTCGGAGCCTTAAGCGTCTCTTGGATTACAGTCCTCTGCCTGCCCCCCTTGCCTGAGCTGGCCAGCTTGGCGAGCAGGTCAGCTCTGGCATTCTGCTCCCTTGGGACATGCACCAGCTCAAGAGCACTAAAGGCTCCCTTTAGCGATTCGACGTACCTTAAATACGCCGCCATATGCGGGTCTTTCGCTTGGAACTCACCCAACACTTGCCCCGTAACCAGTTGAGAGTCACTCTTCACTAATAGGTTCCGCGCACCCATTTCTCTGGCTAAAAGCATTCTTGCAATCAGGGCTTCATACTCAGCCTGATTATTACTGGCTTTGAAAGCGAAGTGCAGGGCCTGCTCGATCAGTACACCGTCTGGTCCTTCCAAGACTATTCCCGCACCACTGCCTTGCTGGTTGGAAGAGCCATCCACTGAGAGCGACCACTGTGAGCCTGCCTCCACCTCCTGTTCGCCTCCGGGCGAGAGTTCTACCACGAAATCTGCGTATACCTGCCCTTTGATGGACCCTCTGGGCTCATACTGGATGTCAAATTCTGAAAGCTCCACCGCCCAGCGCACCATCCTTCCCGCCACGTCGGGCTTCTGCAGCACCTTCTGTATAGGGAGGTTTGTCATCACTACCACCGTAAAGCTGTGGAAGTAATGACGGAGCCTCTTGGCTGAAAACACCACTGCCAGCACTGCCTTCTCCAACGCCTGGTATCTCGTCTCCGCGCCTTGTAAGGCCTTGCTTACAAAATAGATGGGCATTTGAATCTGGTCCTACTCCTAGACCAGCATACACATTCCTCCCTAGCATGGGCGCCAGGACGTTGTCCATTAGCCTTTGGTATGTGGCGCCCGCATTCTTCAAGCCGAAAGGCATCACCTTGTAACAGTAACTGCTAGTTTCCGTCATGAATGCGGTTTTGCTTTCATCTCTCGGGTGCATTTTAATCTGGTTGTAGCCCGAGAACGCATCCAGGAAACTTAGCACCTTGCAGCCGGAGGCGCTATCTACCAACGCGTCAATGCTAGGCAGCGGGTACGAGTCCTTCGGGCACTTCTTGTTTAGGTCAGTGAAGTCCACGCACATCTTCCACTTCCCATTCACCTTCTTTACCAGGACGACGTTGGCTAGCCACTCGGGGTATTGGATTTCCCTGATGTGGCCAGCCCTCAGCAGCTTCTGCGTTTCTTCGCGTACCACCAGCTGCCTCTCTTCATTGAATTTTCTCCTCCTTTGGCACACGGGGCGAACCGTGGCGTCCATGCTGAGGTGATGACATAGGAAATCAGGGTCGATGCTGGGCATGTCCGAGGCATACCACGCGAAGGCGTCCAAATGTCGTGAGATCACCTCTGCCGCCGTCTCCTGCTCTTCTTGGCTCAGCAGACGCCTTAGTTTAAACGTCTTGCCGCCAATGTTCCTATCCACCACGTTAGTCGCTTGTTGGTCCCTGTTGTTATCCTGAATGGGCGTTGCCTCTTCCGCTGGCGCCGTGTGGTCGGGACCCTCCTCCATGGGTGTGTCTGCTTCGGGTGTCGCCCCCACGGGCGTGGCCTCAACAGGCGTTGACCCGGAGGGCATCGCCTCTATCATTGTCGCGTCGACACTTGGCAGACGCTCAAACACCATGAACACGCTTCTTCTCGATTTTAGGCTGTTTTCATAACACTTCCGCGCTTCCTCCTGATCCGACTTAATAACTATTACTTTGTCGCTGAGGTCTGGCAGCTTCATCTTCATATGACGCGTGGAGGATACCGCGTTGAGCCTATTCAGCGCCGGTCTCCCCAACAAGATGTTGTAGGCAGAATGGGCATTCACGACCAAGTATCGTATGCTTTCGGTGCGTGAGGCTTCCCCATCTGTGAAGGTCGTCCTCAACTCCAAGTAGCCTCGGACTTCCACTTGGTTGTCTGCGAACCCATATAGGCAGCCTGTGTAGGGCCTCAGAAGGTCAGGGGACAAACGCAGCTTGTTGAATGTCGACAAGAACATAACGTCTGCTGAACTTCCCTGATCGACCAGAACCCTATGCACCTTTCTTCCGGCAGTGACAACGGAGATGACCACCGGGTTGTTGTCATGCGGTACAACGTCTCGGAGATCCCCTCTCGTGAACACGAGGTCCGACTCCCATGGCTCTCCCGAGATTCTCTCTTCAATTGAGTTGACCCCCCTCGCGTATTTCTTTCGCTGGGAGGCGATGGGTCCCCCGCCGGAAAAACCTCCAGCAATGGTGTGGACCTCGCCGAGAACTGGCATCTCGTGCGCTTGCTCCTCTGTTGGCGCCGGCAGGGCGTTGGTCGCGGCGGGTTCTGCGACGTAATCCTTCAGAAACCCGCTCCTCACCAGCTCATCAAGCTGATAACCCAACGAGAGGCAGTTGTCAATATGATGACCGAAAGCCTCGTGGAATTCGCACCAGGAGTCTTTCCGTGGCCCCAACACCTTGTCAATTTTCGCCGGTCGCCTCAACCTCTCAGCTATATTAGGCACGGCGATCAGGTCCTTCAGCTCCACCACAAAGTTGTACCTCGCCGGTCTTGCCCTCTCTCTGACTGGACGATCCCCTCCTGCTGGACCTCAGGGCTGGGGTTTCCTGGTCTCATAGGGGCGTCTCCCCTCTGGCTTTTTTCTCCCCGTCGTGGTCTCGTTGACCCTGACGGGTTGAGCCCGTGTCTGCGCTCTCGGGCGCGAAGGTACTGTTGAAGATGGTTGCTGCCCCTTCAAGATTGTGTTTGATGAAGACCTATATGTAGTGTTTGATGAAGTCTCATATGTACATTTCTCTTGTATTTTACTTTGCTTTAAGTGTGTCTTAGTTAGTGCTTAGAGGTTGTCTAAGAGTAGCTTTTTGCTGAGTAACTCACCTCATAACCACTGGCCATGTGTTAAGAACAAGCATAAGTTTTCTAAAACTGTTTTTCACATGTTTTACACAAAAACACGTTTTACTGCATAAAAATAAATCTGTTCTTTTCTAAATAAACAGATTCATTTTCTTCACTGATGCCTTGGCTAAAGTCTTGTAAAAATTGGATTTTGTGCATCAGGTATTTTGACTAAGTCTTCTTCTTTTCAAAACGACTGAGTTTCAAATAGTTAAACTTCCTCTGTTTTCGTTTTGAAAAATAAATCTGTTCATCTGTAAATGAATAGATTCTTTTTGCCTCTAGTGCCATGTCAAGCTTAAACGTTTTTCTGTTTTATCTCAGCACCAGAATGGTTGACTAAGTCTTCTCACTTAACAAATTCTCTAACTGCTTTTGAAAATAAATCAGTTCATTTTATTTTCAATCTGTTCATTTTATAACAGCTTTAACTATTTTTTAAAATTCTGTTATAAGCTGGCTTTCTATAAAATGCAAACTTGTTTCTGAGTTTAATAACGATTCAAACAGCTCATACATTTGCGAAAAACAAGTTTTGACAGCAGAGAGTTAAGTGATTTCAAAGAATTAGCATTTGTTCTTCAAAGATTTCAAAAATCACAAAGTGCTTGTTCTTGGTTTGGTTCCAAAAGCTTGGTGTGAGGTGCAGCTACTGTTCTAGCAATCTTGCCTACTGGTTTAAGGCAGATCTGTGTATCCTCAATCAGGTGTAGTCGTTTCACATCGCTTTCTTGTAATAGTTTGGTTGAACACTCTTCTTGATAGGTGTTCTTGAAGAGTGGGTGTGTGTGTATGCTGAAATAGGTTTTTTCAGCAAGAGTACCTAAGTTCTTGTAGGTTTCAAGAACAGTGGGAATTGTACTTGGTTGTACTGTGTGTTAGTGATTTCCACTTGTTGTTGGTGAAGACTGGATGTAGCTCAGGCTGAGTGAACCAGTATAATTGCTTGTGTTCATTCTCTCTTTCTCTCTGCAATTTCGTTTCTGCATAATTGATAAAACAGCAAAGAAATAAATTTGGTCAATTGAAAATAAATCTGTTCTTTCTGGGCACTGTGCATACTGTTCTTGATTTCTGAAAAAGGTGTTTGAATCTGATAAGAACATATATAATCTGCTAAAAACCATTGGAACAGATTGACTGTGATAGGCTGCTCAAGAAACTGTAAATGCTATTGATTGAACCTTAAACAAATTGCTTAAAGTTGAAGCTTGCTGTTATGTGATTCATTGTTCTTAATTTCTGGAAAATTGCTTGACATCAAGAAGAACACTCATAGTCTGTTAAAAGCCACTGGAACAGCTTGTTTGCAAAGGTCACTCAATTAATTAGCATACTATAAATTAAAGCTTGCTGTTTTGTGTTCCACTGTTTTTCAAATCTGATATTTGTGTGTGTGCTGCTGAAAATTCTCACTGCATAATCTTGTGATTAACCTTGCTGTATTAAAAGCGTTTCAAACAGAAAAACAGTGCTGAAATAAATCTGTTCATTTTCACATAAATCGATTTATTTTCTGAAAAACTGGGTTAAACATTGTTTCTGCGAAGAAGTTTTAAAAGGTCAATTCACCCCCCCTCTTGAACTTTGGCACTATTAAACCCAACAATTGGTATCAAGAGCTAGGACTTGTATTTTAATCAAGTTTGTTTGTAATAATGTCTGAGTTCAATGTGCTTTTTGCTGAAGGTTCTGCTGTTAATAGACCACCTATGTTTAATGGAATGAATTATGCATTTTGGAAAGTTAGAATGAGAATTTTTATGGAATCCATTGATGCATTAATTTGGGAAGCTGTGGTCAATGGACCTTATGTGCCAATGCAGGTTGTCAAGGATGAACAAGTGGAAAAGCCAAGATCAGAATGGAATGAGACCGAAAGGAGGAAGGCTTAACATGATCTTGTGGCCAAGAACATCATAACCTCTGCATTGACAATGGATGAGTTCTTCAGGATATCTCAATGTAAGTCAGCTAAGGACATGTGGGAAGTCTTAGAAGTGACTCATGAGGGTACTGAAGATGTGAAAAGGTCAAGGAAACATGCACTCATCCAAGAATATAAGCTGTTCAGAATGCAACCCGAGGAGAGCATTGCTGATGTGCAGAAGAGATTCACCCACATTGTGAATCACCTCACTGGTTTGGGAAAAGAATTTGACAGAGAGGAGCTTAACATAAAGATATTGATGTGCCTCGACAGAAGCTGGCAACCAAAGGTGACAGCTATCTCTGAAAGCCGTGATCTGTCAAAGTTGGGAACTGCTGCACTGTTTGGAAAGCTGATGGAGCATGAGCTAGAGCTCAAAAGACTCAAAGAGCAGGAAACAACAGAGAGAAAACCCAAAGGTCTTGCACTGAAAGCAACTGAATTGGATGAGATCAAGGAAGAAAAGGAAGATGCTGAAGATGATGATACAATCAGCCTTCTTACAAAAAGATTCAGCAAATTCCTGAGGAAGAAAAGCAAAAATAGGAACCAGCAGAAAAGAAGGTATCCTAAACCCAATGATTTAAATTCCTCTAAATATACTTGCTTTGGATGTGGCAAAACAGGGCATATCAAAACAGATTGTCCAGACAATCAAACTAAGGACAAATCTGCCAGCAAGAAATTTGAAAGGAACAAAGGAAGAAGAGCCTACATCTCATGGGAGGAAAATGAAGTATCCTCAACCAGCAGCTCTTCAACAGAAGATGAGGAGAACAATTTGTGCTTCATGATGAAGGATGAGGAGTCAAGCTCTGAATCAGTAAGTAATTTTTCTGCTGATTCTGATAACTATGATGATTTGCTTGCTGCCTTCAAGGAAACACATGATGAAGCCAATAGGCTAGCTGTAATATGTAATAAGCTGCAAAAGGTAAATAATGTGCTTGCACCTAAAGTGAAAACACTTGAGGAAGAATTGCATAAGGCCAAAACAGATTTGGTAAGCCTTGAACTGACTTGCTTGCATGCCTCTATTAAAAACTGTGAAAACTGCAAAAGATTGGAAAAACAAGTGGAATATTTGCTGAAAACCCTTTCCAATTTCACCAAGGGCAGAGAAAACCTTGAGTCTCTCCTTGGATCACAAAATGTTGTTTTCAATAAGAATGGACTTGGTTATACCCCTGGAAATACAACCAATGTCAAAAAGCTTTCAAGTTTTTTTGTTCCAGCAAAATCAGTTTTTTCAGCTTTTAACAGTGGCAAAAAGGCATCTCATGTAACCTGTTTTTACTGCATGAAATCTGGTCATACATCTAGGTCTTGCATTGCTAGAAAACATCTTGTGCCTAAGAACTTAGCTAAATGGCTACCAAAGAGAAGGTGTTAATCTGTGCTGGACCCTATACTGAAAATGGTACCATTTGTATATTTTTTATTCTGTTTTGCAGATTGGAAGCAAGAAAAACCAGTGGTACTTGGACAATGGCTGTTCCAAGCATATGACTGGAGATCTTACAAAGTTCACCAGCTTAAAGCTCAAAGCAGAAGGACATGTGACCTATGGTGATAATAACCGAGGGAGGATTTTGGACAGAGGAACTGTTGGAACAGGGAATTCAACAACCATTGAGAATGTGCTGTATGTAGAAGGACTCAAGCATAGTCTTCTCAGCATAAGTCAGCTTTGTGACAAAGGATACAAAGTGAATTTTGAGTCAAGTGGCTGCACAATCTCAAGTAATTCATCTAGTAAGGCACTGTTTACTGGTAAGAGAGTGAATAACATTTACTTGTTGAATATCATGGAAACTAACTCTTCAAATGAGTGCTTGCTGTCCAGAAGTGATGAGTCTTGGTTGTGGCACAGGAGGTTAGCTCACATACACACAAATCACTTGAATAAATTGAAATCTAAAGATTTAGTTTCTGGTTTACCTAACATTAAATTTCAGGATAACAGGCTTTGTGATGCTTGTGTGAAAGGTAAACAAATCAAATCCTCTTTCAAGTTAAAGGATAGTGTCTCTACCAAAAATCCATTGGATGTGTTACATATGGACTTATTTGGTCCATCTAGAGTTGCTAGCTTGGCTGGAAATTTGTATGCTTTAGTTGTTGTGGATGATTACTCTAGATTTACTTGGACTCTATTTCTTGCACATAAACATGATGCTTATTCTGCCTTTAAGAGATTAGCAAAAATTCTGGAAAATGAAAATGGTTGCTGCATTAAATCAATTCGAAGTGATCATGGGGGAGAGTTTCAAAATGCTAAGTTTGAGAGGTTCTGTGAGAAGCATGGGATAGCTCATACTTTTTCAGCCCCTAGGACACCCCAACAAAATGGTTTAGTTGAAAGGAAAAATAGATCACTAGAGGAACTTGCTAGAACTATGTTAAATGAATCTAAGCTTCCTAAGTATTTTTGGGCTGATGCTGTTTATACTGCAGGTTATGTCTTAAATAGGACCTTAATAAGACCAATTCTTAAGAAAACCCCATATGAATTGTATAAGGGCAGAAAACCTAGTGTAAGTCACCTTAGGGTATTTGGGTGTAAATGCTTTGTATTGAATAATGGCAAAGAAAATCTTGGTAAGTTTGATGCTAAATCTGATGAAGCTGTACACATTGGTTATGCTTTGAATGGTCATGCGTATAGAGTCTTCAATAAAAGGTTGCTCATAGTAGAAGAATCAATGCATGTTGTTTTTGATGAAACTGATCATAGTGTATCTAAAACTGCTGCTGATGAACCTGACAGTAATGAATTTAAATCTGTTTTAAATCAAAATGAATCGATTCATTTTGATACTGCTGATACACATGCTCTACAAGAATCTACTGCAGCTGCAGGTTTGCCAAAAGAGTGGAAAACCCCAAGAGACCTAACCCTTGATAATGTCATTGGGAACATTGAGAAAGGAGTGTCAACTAGAAAGTCCTTGAACAATTTCTGTGAAGCAATGGCTTTTGTATCTCAAGTTGAACCCAAGAATTTGAAGGAAGCTCTCAAGGACAGTAACTGGATTTTAGCTATTGATCCTGCCTGTTGACCAGAACACTGGAAACTGCCTCGTCAAAGGATTGACGTGTGCACCGCTTCGAACTTCTGTTCCTCTTCGAGATCCACCTCAAGAACCTGCAAAGAAACAGCGCGGCGCCGCTGCGGCCGATCGCACTCCAACGCTCAAGTCAGTGACAGTATCACCAAATACTAAGAGAACAAGAACCGTGCAAATCCTCTCTCACAGTCAGCTCTAACTCGCAAGCGTAAAGAGTATAAACTGAACGTGCGTACCTCAGAAAGTTTGTTAAGAACTCTTATATACCTGGTAGCTTTCTCTCTCCTGGCAGTTACAGATTTGGACACGTGGCTCGCATCCAACTGTACACGTGCCATCATCTGGAGGCTCATTGACTTGGCGCTGCTTCTACTCTCATTTTGGCTAAGTTACTTATGCATGGTACTGCCCAGTGCATAGCTAACTTGGGAGTGCGATCTCTACTGGAACTGGCGAGTTAGGGGCCTTCATACACCTTCCCTGTGGTCTCGCCGGCCGCCTTCATAACCTGTTTCTCCTTCATCTTCAGCGATGTGCTTGCTCTGGCGATCTCCAATGATCAGGTCGCCTGAATCTATATCTGGCGAGTTCATCTTTAGCCTGGTGATCGCCGATTCTGGTAAGCTGGAAATCGGAACACGCCAATATAACAACTGGCGACTACACGAGCCCCCCGACTTCCTTCCCTTCTGCCAACCTGGCGCCTTGTCAACACGCCTATACTGTAGCAGGATGCCACGTCATCACACCCGACCACCAGGGCGGTACACAAGCCCCCCAGTCTTAAGCGAAGACTTGTCTAGCGAAAAGACTGAAAGAGCCTACGTCAACACCAATCTGCGTGGCACTAACGCAAAATTCCAAGCGGTTGTACCTTCTGCTGCTCTGACGCTCCACCAAACCCCTCACTCATCGCTCGACACGTGGCTTCATCAACGGCTCTCTTCAGTTGCCGTTTGCGCTTCCTAAAACCATTTCGAAAAACCCTTAAACCCATTTCGCTCCATTGTTCCATCACTTTCTTCGTGCTTGTAACGCTCTAACTTCCTTCTGCGAAAACTCTCGACGCTCTCCAACACTCTAGATCACCATCTTCCTCCTTCGTCTTCCTGATCATCGAAAGGTAACTACTTTCCTTCATCTGCTGGTTTTTCTTGCATTTTCACCGATTTGCATCATCCTGTAACTGCTTGGTGCATACGCTGTGGGTTGTTTTTCCATTTCTCCTTCTGTGTAACTTAGGGCTTCGTCAATCGTCGCAACGAACCTACATTCGTTCGTTTTTCACCTTCCTTCTATGATCGAGTCAGCCTCTGTAACCCCCTGATCATTTTTCCTTTCTTCTTCCTTTGCAGCTGCTATCATGACTCGCACAAAGATTACCCCGAACCCTCCTCCTTCAGCACGAAACCTTCCTTCACAAGCACACGACCCAACACAAGTTTGTGGTGCTTCATCTAAGCAGGCTGAGAGGCCTGCGTCTTCCCAACCTGCCCTGGCCCAGGCGACTCCACCTAACGCTGGAGGAGCCCCCGTTCCCCTGCCCAACTTCAAAAATTTGTATCCCTGGGCCAACTCGACCCTTCTGAGGGAGACATCCTCTGTGAACACTGCGGGAGCAGTTTTGCGGCTGACCAAGGGGGACGAGATCTATCAATCGTTTCACAAGGAGCACGACGAGAAGATGATGGTGCTGCCTTGCCCCGCCGATCTGCCCGTGTGTGCTGATGACAAAGTAAGCGCCGACGGGCCCTTCTGCTTTGTCTATACGACTCTATTCAAGAAGGTCAAGCTCAGGTTCCCCTTCACCCGATTCGAGAGGGAACTTCTGACCGAGCTCAACATTGCTGCCGCCCAGCTTCACCCCAACAGCTGGGCGTTTGTTCGAGCTTTTCAAGTAATGTGCGCCCACCTGGGGTTGCCCGCGTCGGTGGACGTGTTCTTATTCCTTTTTGAAGCCAAGCACCCAGGAGAACGCCTGTCGGTCAGCTTGAACGCGATTGCTGGGAGGTCCATCTTTGCCATCTTCCAGCAATCGTACAAAGACTGGAAGGGGAAGTTCGTCCAAGTACGTGCGAACGACAAGGACGCCTCCCTTCTCGACGGCTTCCCCTTGTACTGGGTGGACAAGGGGAAGAAGGAGTCCAAGAGCTGCTTCAGGAGGCCCAGAAGTCCTGACAGCATGGGAGCATTGGACAAAGACCTTTGTCTCTTCTGGAAGAAGGTGGCGGACGCCAATATAACATTCCTTACCACCACCTTGATATGCTTCGAATTCTATGAAGACCAGCTAGAAATTCGAATAGGTTAGGATACCTAAATTATTGCTTTGATACTGCTTCTTGTTTAGCTGTTTCTGGGCGTCTTGTGCGTTATGCACAAGACTTTGGTTTTTCCTTTCCTGCACATATCATCTGCTTTGCTGTTTATTACCTTACACACTTATCTTTTCCTTCTTTGAGTTAACTCATGCACTTTCGTTTCATGCAGACAACATGTTGGGAAAAAACATGCTTGCTGAACTGAAGGCGCTCGCCCGAAACCACGGGTTGGCGACCGGTTCTCAAACGGTGCCCAACTCGGTGGTGGAGACCGCCATTGTCCAAGGGCGATCACCACCCAAGGAACCTGCCCAGCGCAAGAAATTGGTCCTCAAGAGACCCAAAAGGAAAGCCCCTCAAGTCATCCATGAGGAGGAAGAAGAGGATGACGAGGTCACCGAGGATGGCCTCGTTACGAAGAGGAAGAGGGTGGCACCTTCTTCACCACCCGCTCCACCCCCTCTTCCATCCTCAACACCACCATCGACGCCTGCTCCTCCTCCATGATCGCCACCCCCACAGGCTCCTGCCTCTCCAGTCCAAGCGGCTCCACTGGCCACTGCGCCACCTGCAGCTGAGGCCCAAGAGCCAAACTTCCTGGAGGACCCCCCAAGCGCTTCAACGCCATATGTGTCAGCTGGAGGGGGTCCCCCTTCAAACGCTTCAGCTGCAGAAGATGCTCCAATCGGGGATGAGGTTGCTCATACCTCTCCGATTCTAATCACCGAATCCCCGATTCCGTCGCCACGCCAGGAAGCAACCACTGAAGAACCTGCTAAGGAAGGTGGCGGCGAGAACCCACAACAAGCCCACCTGGTGCCTCTCCAAGCCGCAAACCTTCCCCTTGAAGTCACAAGGATGTGGGAGCCTCTTACTGCCAAGCTGAAAACCATAGCAGAGGATATCCCAGCGATCATAACCAGGGTGGTGGAAGGCTCAACCAGGAGGCTCCAAGACGACCTCTTCAACCTCAAAACCAAAAACAGCACCATGAGGGTCGAGGTGGAGAAGTTGTCTTTCAGCCTGACGCTCGCAGAAATCGAACACTCCTGAGTGGAGGATGCAATGAATACCGAGCTCAGGCTGGCGCGCAAGGAGGCCACTGACCTTCGCCACAAAGTTCGCCAACTTGCCCAAGAGAAGGTCGAGCTGGAAAGCAAAATTGTGCCTCTTCGCGCCAGGGCGGTCGACCTGGAGGCTCTCATGAAAGCTGACGCCGCTAAGGTGCAAAAACTGGAGCAGAGGTCGATCGACCGAGAGAAACTACTTGGGCAAGTAGAAAAGGCGAGGGACGACGCCATGGCTGATCTCGTCGAGGCCAACAAAGAGAAAGGAAAGGTGACTGCGGAGTTGGCCCAAGCACAATCGGAATCCAAGAAGGTTACTGAACACCTTCTCCAGGCTCAAGAGACCAACGAACAACTCAAAAAACAGGTTGAAGAGCTGGAGCAGCAGAATAAAGAGCTAAAAGAGCAAACTGAAGACCTCAAGAAGCGGATTGAGGAACTTCAGGGGCAAATTGAAGAACTCAAGCTAAACTCTGCTCAGATTCTGGCCGCTGGATTCGAAGCTGCTCGGGAACAATTCGCTTGCCTATTCCCCGATCTGGATCTCAGCATGGTGTTGCTGAACAATGAAGTAGTAGATGGAAAAGTCGTTCCCGCTGAAGACTAATCAACTCTTCTTCATCTGCTACTTTATTGATTTCCCTTGTATTATTCTGTAAAAACTCGTGTATGTGTGCCTTTAACAAATACTTATCTCAATGACAAAGTTTGGGTATTCCCTCTCCTAACTTCTTTAAGCGCTTTAACCTTCTTTGCATGTTTAACTTTGTCGGATTTAACTTGATAATTTAGCAAACACGACTTTTGACTTAACTGCTTCGAACCACTTCAAACTTAAGCAATTATCACTTTAACCAACTTGTACTCTTAAGGCAACTAACCTTATCGTGAGAATACCCTTCAAGCGACGAACTGTAACTCAGTTGCTGGCTTAAACACGCTCCACCCGACCTGCTTCATCAAACAGGTCTTTTAACCTTCTCGCCGCTGTTTGAACTCATCCCGATCGCCAAGAACTCTTGGCAATATCAGCTTCTTTCTGGCCTCATGCTTTGGCAATTGTTTCTTGATCTAGGGGTAGAAGCGCCTTTTGGGATCCTTCTTTACCTCCCTGAACTTCAGAACAAAAGACCGGCTAACTAGGCGTTCTCTTCGAACCTACCTTAGCTACCTTCCAAACTTCTTCCACCCTCTACACCATACCTGAACTCGTTCGAGACGAGAAGGATTTTATCTTGCCTAAGCTCGTACGTAAGCGAGAAGGTCTTTAACTCGCCTGAACTCGCTCATCGGCGAGAAGGTCTTTAACTCGCCTGAACTCGCTCAACGGCGAGAAGGACTTTAACTTGCCTGAACTCGCTCAACGGCGAGAAGGACTTTAACTTGCCTGAACTCGCTCAACGGCGAGAAGGACTTTATCTGGTGCCTCAACTTGCCCAGGGTGTACATCTCCTCCCCCCTGGATGCACTGAGGACCTTTTCTCTTTCTCGCCTGTGCTCGCTCGACGGCGAGGAGGTCTTTATCTTGCCTCTACATTGCCCCAGGGGTTACATCTTCTCACCCCCAGAAACATGGAGGACTTTAACTCTTTCTCGCCTGCACTCGCTCGACGGCGAGGAGGTCTTTTACTTGCCTCAGGACGCGCGAGGGCGTTGAGGTCTTTAAAACTTAACTGGTGCCTCCAATCGCCGAAAGACGATGAGGACTTTAAAACTTAACTGGTGCCTCCAATCGCCGAAAGACGATGAGGACTTTAAGACTTAACTGGTGCCTCCAATCGCCGAAAGACGATGAGGACTTTAAAACTTAACTGGTGCCTCCAATCGCCGAAAGACGATGAGGACTTAAAAACTTTTTAGAAAGCACGCGGTATATCTTTACTTGCCTTAAATCACGTACAAGTGACAAGGTCTTTCTTCAAAACTTTTGGAAAATAGCACACATGCAATCTGAAAACGCCTTATACCTCGAAAACTCTTCTTTTATTGGGTGGCCTCATTAAAAACCCTCCTTAGGGAAAAAAGAGTGCCCCCTTCAAACTGTTTCATCAGAGACATTGTATTATGACTTTGTGTTTGTCTTTACTTACAAAGCTCTTAACTATAGTACAACTTCAGGTGTGTGGCGTTCCAGGTGCGAGGAATCGCCCCTCCTTCCAGCGTCTCTAAGCGGTAGGCGCCGTTCCCGAGCGCCTCGGTTATTCTGAACGGTCCAGTCCACTTGGGTGACAGTTTATTCTCCATCTCGTACTGGTGGGCTTTCCTCATCAGCAAGTCGCCTTCTCTAAACTGCCTTGGCATCACCTTTGAGTTGTATCTTCGTTCGATCCTCCTCTTCACCGCCTCAGCCTTCAGTCTCGCCTCTTCCCTGACCTCATCCAGTAGATCCAGGTTCAGCCTTCTCTCTTCATTCGAGTCTTCCTCTACGAAGTTCTGGAATCTCGGCGAGCTCTCCTGGATCTCTACTGGAATCATGGCATCACACCCATAGACCAAGCTGAACGGGGTCTCATGGGTTCCTGACTGCTCGGTGGTGTGGTACGCCCAGACTATACGGGGCACCTCCTCAGCCCAACTTCCCTTGGCTTTCTCAAGCCTTCTCTTCAAACCTCTCAACAACACCCGATTAGCTGACTCCACCTGGCCATTTGTCTGAGGGTGTTCGACGGATGCAAACACTTGTTGAATTCCCACCCCCTCACAAAGCTTTTTCAACAGGTGGCTTGCAAACTGCGTCCCATTGTCCGACACCAGGCGTTTAGGCACTCCAAACCGGCACACGATGTTTTTCCACACGAAACCTTCGATCTTGTGTGCGGTGATCTGGGCCACTGGTTCTGCTTCAATCCACTTGGTGAAATACTCAATCGCCACCACCAAGTACTTCATCTGCCTGATCGCCAGCGGGAAAGGTCCCAGGATGTCGATTCCCCAAGTATGAAACGGCCAAGGGCTATAGATCGACTTCAGCTCCTCGGGAGGTGCCTTGTGCCAATCGGCGTGCTGTTGGCATTGTTTGCAACACTGGGCATACTTCTTGCAATCTTCTCTCATTGATGGCCAGTAGTAGCCTGCACGGAGAGTTCTCGCGGCCAGAGCTCGACCCCCAACGTGGCTTCCGTATATACCTTCGTGGAGCTCTGCCATGATTCTCGTGCACTTCTCGCCGTGTATGCATTCCATGAGCGGGTGAGTGAACCCAAACCTGTACAGATCGCCATCGATCAATGTGTACTTGCTGGAATTTTTCTTTACCTTCCTGGCCTCTGTCGGATCCAGTGGGAGGAGGCCATCTGCCAGGCACCGCTTGTACTGTGTTATCCAAGTGTCTGGCTCATGGGAGGCGCAGACCTGCATCACATTCATCTTCTCCCCTCGACATGCTCTAGTTCTCGGCGATCTCAGAGTTTCTTGCGTCAAGGACTTTTGGCTTCTCGCTGCTCTCTCCGTCGACTTGCTTATTTGAAGGACCAGGTGATCTGCTACAAATGCCCTTGGCGTCTTCAGAGTTTCTTGAATCACCGTCCTCTGCCTACCCCCCTTGCCTGAGCTGGCGAGCTTAGCAAGCAAGTCAGCTCGGGCATTCTGCTCTCTGGGCACATGTACTACTTCAAAAGAGGCAAAGGAACTCTTCAATTCCTGCACATACGCCAAGTAAGCCACCATTTGTGGATCTTTAGCCTGGAACTCGCCTGTTACTTGCCCCGTGACCAGCAGCGAGTCACTCTTAGCCATCAGCACCCTAGCTCCCATCTCCTTGGCCAGCAAAATTCCGGCGATCAGCGCCTCATACTCTGCTTGATTGTTACTGGCCTTGAAGGCGAATCTCAACGATTGTTCGATCAGCACGCCGTTGGGTCCCTCCAATATGACTCCAGCACCGCTGCCCTGCTGGTTCGACGATCCATCCACTGAAAGTACCCACCGGAAATCGTCCCCTTCAACCCGCGTCGCCTCTGATGAGAGTTCAACCACGAAATCTGCAAAGATTTGCCCCTTGATCGGGCCTCGGGGCTCATATTTAATATCAAACTCTGACAACTCCACTGCCCACTTCACCATTCTTCCCGCAACGTCAGGTTTCTTCAAGACCTTCTGGATGGGCAGGTCGGTCATCACCAGTATTGTGAAGCTATGGAAGTAGTGGCGCAACCTCCTCGCCGAAAACACCACAGCCAGCGCAGCCTTCTCCAGGGCCTGATACCTCGTTTCTGGGCCCTGCAACACCTTGCTCACAAAATAAATAGGCTTCTGAGCCTGGTCTTGATCCTGGGCGAGCACCGCACTCACCGCCCTCTCAGTTACAGCAAAATACAACCTGAGAGGGATCCCCACCAGCGGTTTGCACAGAACCGGCGGGCTCGCCAGATACTCCTTCAGTTTGACGAAAGCTTCCTCGCACTCTTTCGTCCAAACGAACTTATTATTGCGCCGCAGACATTGAAAATAGGGATGCCCCTTTTCTCCGCTAGCTGACACGAAGCGAGTTAGGGCTGCCATCCGACCTGTTAGCTGCTGGACTTCTTTCACCGTAGCTGGGCTCCTCATCGCCAAGATGGCGGCACACTTGTCTGGATTGGCTTTTATTCCTCTTTCAGTCAAGAGGAAACCCAAAAACTTTCCAGCCTCCACGCCGAAAATGCATTTCTCCGGATTCAGCTTCAATCTGAACTTGGCGATCGTCGTGAATAACTCTTCCAAGTCTGCAACGTGCTTGCTTTTTTTCGGCGAGGTCACGACCATGTCATCGACGTATGCTTGCACGTTCCTTCCCAGCATTGGTGCAAGTACTCGATCCATCAGCCTCTGGTACGTGGCCCCCGCGTTCTTCAGCCCAAACGGCATCACCTTATAGCAATAGCACGATCTCTCCGTCATGAAGGCTGTCTTCTCTTCATCCATGGGATGCATCTTGATCTGATTATATCCTGAGAAGGCATCCAGGAAACTCAGCAACTTACACCCTGCAGCACTATCGACCAGGGCATCTATGCTTCGTAAAGGATATGAATCCTTTCGGCAAGCTTTGTTTAGGTCGGTGAAGTCGACGCACATGCGCCATTTCCCGTTACTCTTCTTCACCAGCACGACATTTGCCAACCATTCAGGGCACTGGACTTCCCTGATGTGGCCTGCGGCGAGGAGTTTCTGTGTTTCGTCCCTGATCGCCTGCCTCCTCTCCTCGTTGAACTTTCTTCTCCTTTGTCGCACCGGTCTCACCAAATTGTCCATCGCCAGATGATGGCACAAGAAGTCGGGATCAATCCCGGGCATGTCCGAAGCGGACCATGCAAACGCGTCCAGATGCCGCTCAATCACCTTGGCGATCTGGTCCTGGAGATCGACCTCCAGAGATCTTCCCAGCTTGAAGATTTTTCCTCCGATCTCCTTTTCGAGCCACTGCTCGACAGGTTTAGGCCTGGATTCTCTGGCGATCACCGCCCTGGCGATTCCCTGCTCCCTTGCTTCCTCAGGGCGATTCCGCGCCTCTTCCTCCTCCAGGCCAGCATTCTTCTCCCCCAGCTCAGCGTCTACCATCTCTACATCTCTTCCGACGGCCTCCTCTGTTACCGTCGATCTGGGCTTCACACCGGGAGGTGGGGTGGTTGTTACATAACTCACTGATCTTTTGTTTTTCAAGCTATTCTCATAGCACCTTTTCGCTTCTTTCTGATCAGACTTGATCGTGATCACCACCCCTTCCATGGACGGCAACTTCACCTTCATGTGCCGAGTCGACGGAATGGCGCCTATCCTCTTAAGCGTGGGCCTTCCCAACAGGATGTTATATGCTGAAGGGGCGTTTACGATGAGGTACTTGATTTTCTCCGTCCTCGACCCAGCCTCATCTGTAAACGTGGTTCTCAGCTCTATGTATCCCCTGACCTCCACCTGGTCGCCAGCGAACCCATACAGACACCCTCCATAGGGCCTTAGCTGGTCAAGGCTGATGGAGGAGGGCCCAAGCTCACCACACGATGAAAGCCAAGCCTCCAAGACTAGACGGTCTAGCCTATAATGAGGAGCGTCTAGACTCAAAAAGGAGCGTCTAGCCCATGAAGAGGAGCGTCTAGGCCATGATGAGGAGCGGCTACATAAGGAGCGTCTAGGCCATGATGAGGAGCGGCTACATAAGGAGCGTTTAGGCCATGATGAAGATTCCTTCTAGACCGTCTAGCTTCACATACACATGGGTCAAAGCTACGGTTTTAGGAAGAGAAGACCTTTGTAATTGTTACATAAAGGCCCATTAGGGGTGCTTAGTAATTAGAGTAGTGTAGAAAGCATATTTGTGTGAAACATTCTAGAAAGACTATGGAGGGGGTGAGCATAAAAACTAGACACACCCCTCCCCATGTGCACCCATGTGCCATGTGCACCCATGTGCTTCACATTTACATTTCATTTGGCTAGCATTAGGGTTGCATTATGGTCCTCCTTAGCCTATAAAAGGAGGAGCCTACACCTTGTATTTTAAAGTTTATTGTGAGTAAGGTTATGCTGCCAATTTTGTGCACAAGCTTTACTTCTCCTAGAAATCTAGGCTCTACACTTCAATCCTTTCACCTTTTTCCCTTGAGCTGGCCGAACCACTCAAACACCATACTCATCATGCACCTACAAGGCCAACACAACTCTTAGGAGGGTCTTGATCATCTCACCCATTGCTTCCGCACCTTATTTTCTACTTTGATTCAAGAAGAACACATGAAAATGCCATCATTTGGTATCAGAGCGTCTAAAGATGAATGAACCCACACATAACTTTAAAAGTAGAAATATAAGTAGCTCTGATACCAAATGATGGCATTTTCATGTGTTCTTCTTGAATCAAAGTAGAAAATAAGGTGCGGAAGCAATGGGTGAGATGATCAAGACCCTCCTAGGAGTTGTGTTGGCCTTGTAGGTGCATGATGAGTATGGTGTTTGAGTGGTTCGGCCAGCTCAAGGGAGAAGATGAAGGAATTGAAGTTTAGAGCCTAGGATTCTAGGGAGAAGCAAAGTTGAGCACAAATGGGCAGCATAACTTTACTCACAATAAACTTGAAAATACAAGGTGTAGGCTCCTCCTTTTATAGGCTAAGGAGGACCATAATGCAACCCTAATACTAGCCAAATGAAATGTAAATGTGAAGCACATGGGTGCACATGGCACATGGGTGCACAAATGAGCACATGGGGAGGGGTGTGTCTAGTTTTTATGCTTACCCCCTCCATGGGCTTTCTAGACCAACCTTGGTAAATTTAGAGGTTTTTTTAGAAACTCTAAGTTTACCTAGGTTGGTGTTTTAGGTGCCAAAATTAATTCTAAGAAAATTACAAATAAAGTTCCTATGCTAATTTTGACAAGAAATTAAAGTCTACTCTACACTAGAGTTTATGGCATTTGAACATGTAAAAGAACGTCTTCTTGGATCCTCTTGGCCATAACTCTATGGTTGGCCCAAATCTACCCTTTGGTGGGCTTGCATGTGGGCTTGTGCTTGGGCCTCTTCCATCATCAATGATGGCATTTTCATGTGTTCTTCTTGAATCAAAGTAGAAAATAAGGTGCGGAAGCAATGGGTGAGATGATCAAGACCCTCCTAGGAGTTGTGTTGGCCTTGTAGGTGCATGATGAGTATGGTGTTTGAGTGGTTCGGCCAGCTCAAGGGAGAAGATGAAGGAATTGAAGTTTAGAGCCTAGGATTCTAGGGAGAAGCAAAGTTGAGCACAAATGGGCAGCATAACTTTACTCACAATAAACTTGAAAATACAAGGTGTAGGCTCCTCCTTTTATAGGCTAAGGAGGACCATAATGCAACCCTAATGCTAGCCAAATGAAATGTAAATGTGAAGCACATGGGTGCACATGGCACATGGGTGCACAAATGAGCACATGGGGAGGGGTGTGTCTAGTTTTTATGTTCACCCCCTCCATGGGCTTTCTAGACCGGCCTTGGTAAATTTAGAGGTTTTTTTAGAAACTCTAAGTTTACCTAGGTTGGTGTTTTAGGTGCCAAAATTAATTCTAAGAAAATTACAAAGAAAATTCCTATGCTAATTTTGACAAGAAATTAAAGTCTACTCTACACTAGAGTTTATGGCATTTGAACATGTAAAAGAACGTCTTCTTGGATCCTCTTGGCCATAACTCTATGGTTGGCCCAAATCTACCCTTTGGTGGGCTTGCATGTGGGCTTGTGCTTGGGCCTCTTCCATCATCAAATGATGGCATTTTCATGTGTTCTTCTTGAATCAAAGTAGAAAATAAGGTGCGGAAGCAATGGGTGAGATGATCAAGACCCTCCTAAGAGTTGTGTTGGCCTTGTAGGTGCATGATGAGTATGGTGTTTGAGTGGTTCGGCCAGCTCAAGGGAAAAAGGTGAAAGGATTGAAGTTTAGAGCCTAGATTTCTAGGAGAAGTAAAGCTTGTGCACAAAATTGGCAGCATAACCTTACTCACAATAAACTTTAAAATACAAGGTGTAGGCTCCTCCTTTTATAGGCTAAGGAGGACCATAATGCAACCCTAATGCTAGCCAAATGAAATGTAAATGTGAAGCACATGGGTGCACATGGCACATGGGTGCACATGGGGAGGGGTGTGTCTAGTTTTTATGCTCACCCCCTCCATAGTCTTTCTAGAATGTTTCACACAAATATGCTTTCTACACTACTCTAATTACTAAGCACCCCTAATGGGCCTTTATGTAACAATTACAAAGGTCTTCTCTTCCCAAAACCGTAGCTTTGACCCATGTGTATGTGAAGCTAGACGGTCTAGAAGGAATCCTCATCATGGCCTAAACGCTCCTTATGTAGCCGCTCCTCATCATGGCCTAGACGCTCCTTATGTAGCCGCTCCTCATCATGGCCTAGACGCTCCTCTTCATGGGCTAGACGCTCCTTTTTGAGTCTAGACGCTCCTCATTATAGGCTAGACCGTCTAGTCTTGGAGGCTTGGCTTTCATCGTGTGGTGAGCTTGGGCCCTCCTCCATCATCCCCTCCCTCTTGAAAAGGATTTGTCCTCAAATCCAAAGCTTTTGCTTTTGAGGGGGCTTGTTGTGGCTGGATGGTGTCCATCATCTCCTCCTTCGGGAAAAGATCTATCCTCAGATTTGCTAACTTGATCTTGGATAGCAGCCTCTTGCTTTGTCAAGGTGTGTCCTCCTGGATCAAATATCAACCTATGAGAATCTTGAAACAAAGCAAAGGAGTTAGAGTGAGTATTTGGAGAACAATTAATTGTGTGAAGTTGCCATCTTTGTTTTTCTCTTGTTTTGGTCAACTTCTCACAATGCTTCCCTTTTGATGGCTGTAGGTGCCTTCTAATCCTCTTATGTTTTCTAAAATTTCCAAAAGTAGTTACTTTTTCCTTAGGCATAATCCCTTTAGGAAATGGTGACAACTTTAAAAAGACAAGAGGACTATGTTCACATACAACTTCAAATGGAGAGATATGAGTAATCTTGTGGACTACTCCATTGTATGCATGCATAAAAGGAAAAGGATTCTTATCCCAAGAATTGTGGGTGTCCTTCATGATTTCGTGAACCATAGAAGGGAAAGCTATGTTTTCAAATTTTGGAGCTCTATCCCTTATTTTTGAAAATAAATCATGGAGGCTTGTCACTTTTCTTAAGAAGAGTTTATCCACTTCCATGAAGAAAGACTCAAGACCTTTTGTTGTCCTAGGAAGCTCTAATATGAAATTTAGGTTTATGTCTTCCCAAGGATCATTTGCAAAAGGTGAAGGAGTATAGAGTTCATGAGACATCGCCTTAGATGTATTTTTAAAACACGGAATGTATCTAGGGTAATGTCTTTGAACATCTTTTCTCATGGGTGACAATAATTTTCCTTTTAAAAGCTCTAGAGTTTTATCAACTCTAATTTGACCC
Organism: Phaseolus vulgaris; assembly: GCF_000499845.2. Classification (NCBI taxonomy): domain Eukaryota; kingdom Viridiplantae; phylum Streptophyta; class Magnoliopsida; order Fabales; family Fabaceae; genus Phaseolus; species Phaseolus vulgaris. The sequence goes on from NC_023757.2 coordinate 19,232,976, forward strand.
ATGAGTTCTCCTTCATGAAGAATTTCTCTTTTATGTGTGAAGGTAGTCTCGTTGATACAACCTTTGTTCATGGAAATTTCAATTCGTTGCAAAGGTTGTCTCCATAAGACATGACAAGTTTCTTTAGGCACTACTTCACATAAAAAATTGTCTTTGTAGATGCCTATAGATGACTTGACCTTCACTTGGTGATATCTTGGCATGTATGTAAAATAATCTACTATATTTTTATCTATGCAAGCCTTTTTTAAGGATTCTTCTTTTTTTTTCTAGACTTGCAAGTGTTCCTTTACAAAAGGTAAGGCTAGGTTGTTCAACAAGAGGTATATTTTCAAATGTATTTTCAACTTTTCCTTCTTGTTGAATGACCTTGTGGGAAGGAACACTCTTCTCCCACGCCTTTTGTTTCCCAAGGGTTTTCTCTTGCTTTTCTATTTTTACATTTTCTTCACTCTCACTAGCTTCTTTTTCTTGGCTACTATTCTCATCTTTGTCCCTTAAGATCATAGATCTTTCATTGAAACATTGAGATGCTAATTGATCATTGCCAAGGTATTCTAAACATGGAATTTCTCTAGCTTGAGTGTGAGAGATATGCTTGGTTAGGTTTTCTTGTCTCTCTTTCCTAGCTCTCCTAGGGAATTGTTGATGATATTCATGTTTCCTAAGACTTTCTTCCCCAAGATAATCATGATGTTTAGAGCTAGATGCATGAGAATGTAATTTTTTTGAAAATTGAGACTTCTCATTCTTTGCTTTAGTCAATTCATTAGTTTTGATCTCATTCTCCAATTGTTTAGATGAAATTGATTGAATATCCTTAGTAAGTTGTTTCAAAAGAGATTTCAAGGATTTCACCTCACTTTTAAGAGATTTAGAGGAGTGAGAAGACATGACTAAAGCTTTGTGTGTAGAAGTATTTTACCTTGAGAAAAATCTAGGGAAGTCAAAGAAGGTACTCTTCCAGGTAAGGGAGGTGAGTCACAGTGGACTACTTAAATACCAAGCCTTTGCCTTAGCCAAAAACTATCCCTCAATGTCTTCACACAAAGCTTTCTCTTAGTAAACCACTTGAAACACAATTAAGTTGAGAAATCAGATTTTAATGCAAGAAAACAATGCATGCTAACTAATCAACAAAGCTAGACGGTTCAAATTTAATCAAAACTAACCATGCAAACGTCACTACTAAAGCAATAGAAAAACAATTACAAACAAGTAACAATTACTAAACAAGAATGCTATACTATTCGGCCCTAGGTGAGGCTTCTTGGACACTTTGAGCCCTTGAAGACACACTCACCGTCTAAAACGTAATTAACAAGTTAATTAACAATAAACCAAGTTGCAAAGGAAATAAGAGAACTCCCTTTGTTGATCCTCTTTTGATTAGTGCACTCCCTTGTTGTCTTTGATTGTTGATCTTCCAAGTGTTTGTAGTGTTTATTTCAAGAATGTTTGTTTCGGCTTTGACCTTGTCTTCTCCTTAGAATGATGGCCTTTAATCCTCCAATTTCCAGCACCTAGAAAAGGGCTAAACCTTAACCAAATCAAGTTCCCATTCACATAAGCACCAAAGAAGAATTAAATTCCAGCACCCAAATTAGAGGTCAAAGAACAAAAGCAAGAAACAAATTTAATTGAATAAAACAGTACCACCAAAAGGATTTAGATTGTGACAACTAGAAAGAGAGTCAAGAAATTAAAGCAAACAATTAAAGGTACTCAATAAAAGTTGGCACACAAAAAGAATTCCTAAAGAAAAGCACTAGATTAGATGACCAAATAAAAAAACAGCACCACTGGAAAATGTTGTGGGCCAGAAAACGTGTTTGTTCCCCGATTTATGCTGATCTGTATTTTTGGAATTTGGCTCTGAAATTTGTTATGCAAGATATTCAGGATCTTATCTAAAATCTGGCTTTGGATTCACTCAAAACGGATGCACCATTTGTTTTTAATAAATTTTGCAAAATTGGTGTTCGGTTAGGACAGCTGGAGCGCTCAAGATTTGCACTCTGATTTTGTAAGATTTATCATTTTTTTTCTGTTGCTTCTTTTGACCTCATTCTTTTTTTGTCTTTTCTATAACACTTTAAACTTGCATTTTCCAGAAAATCAGAATTTTCCTATGGGTGGAAATATTTTTCTGGGTTAAAACAGCCAAAACAGAGAAGGTGTAAACAGGGGAATCCTGGAAAACTGGAAAAAACAGCAAGATAACCAAAATTTAACACAATGGAATTGTAAGAACGGAAATTGTGTAAGAACTAAGACACAATTATGAACTCAAACTAAAAATAAAAAGGCACCAAAGGATCAAAGAACAACAGATTCAAACAATTTAAAGAGACCCAAAAGCAAGAAACAATCAAGCCAATAATAGGACTACTAAGAATTGTTGACAAATATGGATTCACATGACTTGACACAACATTTATAGATTCAGAAAATAAAGACTCAAAGCATAAAATGAAGCAAAATTAAGAAAGCAACAAGGACTCAAATTCCTAAAAGAAAAACAGCCACTCAATGGTGTAAGGAATCCTATCACAAGCTGCACAGAATTTGTTCAAGATCAATTGAACAATTGTGCTTTGGTTGGATCTTCCATAAGCACACCAAGAACAATTTAAAAAGTAAAAAACCGCAAGACAAGTATGGAATTTAAATGACAATATGAAATAAAGAAGAACTGAAAATTTAAAAGACCAAGCTACTCATCTTGAAGAACCAAAAGCTCATGATACCAAATGATGGCATTTTCATGTGTTCTTCTTGAATCAAAGTAGAAAATAAGGTGCGGAAGCAATGGGTGAGATGATCAAGACCCTCCTAAGAGTTGTGTTGGCCTTGTAGGTGCATGATGAGTATGGTGTTTGAGTGGTTTGGCCAGCTCAAGGGAAAAAGGTGAAAGGATTGAAGTTTAGAGCCTAGATTTCTAGGAGAAGTAAAGCTTGTGCACAAAATTGGCAGCATAACCTTACTCACAATAAACTTTAAAATACAAGGTGTAGGCTCCTCCTTTTATAGGCTAAGGAGGACCATAATGCAACCCTAATGCTAGCCAAATGAAATGTAAATGTGAAGCACATGGGTGCACATGGCACATGGGTGCACATGGGGAGGGGTGTGTCTAGTTTTTATGCTCACCCCCTCCATAGTCTTTCTAGAATGTTTCACACAAATATGCTTTCTACACTACTCTAATTACTAAGCACCCCTAATGGGCCTTTATGTAACAATTACAAAGGTCTTCTCTTCCCAAAACCGTAGCTTTGACCCATGTGTATGTGAAGCTAGACGGTCTAGAAGGAAGCCTCATCATGGCCTAAACGCTCCTTATGTAGCCGTTCCTCATCATGGCCTAGACGCTCCTTATGTAGCCGCTCTTCATCATGGCCTAGACGCTCCTCTTCATGGGCTAGACGCTCCTTTTTGAGTCTAGACGCTCCTCATTATAGGCTAGACCGTCTAGTCTTGGAGGCTTGGCTTTCATCGTGTGGTGAGCTTGGGCCCTCCTCCATCAAAGGGGCAACTCCAGTTGCGTGAAAGTCGGCCAGAACATCACGTCTGCCGAGCTTCCTTGGTCCACCAGAACTCTGTGGACCTTTCTTCCCGCCGTAATCAACGAAATGACTATGGGATCGTTGTCATGAGGCACAACGTCCCGAAGATCCTGCTTGGTGAACGTAATGTCCACTTCCGGCGAGTGATCTTCAAACATATCCACTGCCATCACCGATCGCGCATACTTCTTCCTCTGCGGTGCGGTGCATCCACCACCTGAGAAACCCCCTGCAATGGTGTGGATCTCCCCGTGGATAGGCATCTCATGTTGCTGGGCTTCTCCACCCGCTGGCTGGGAACTCGACGCTCCCCCCGTCCTCCTGTCCAGCAGATAGTCATTTAGGAACCCGCTCTTAACCAGATCGTCGAGCTGATATCCCAAAGACAAACTCGAGTCCAAAGTGTGGCCAAAACATTGGTGGAACTCACACCAGGCATCTGGCTTTGACTCCAGCACCTTGTCGCCCACCTTCTCAGGCGCTTTTAACCTAGCAGATATATTAGGAATGGCGATCAGATCCGCCAGCCCCATGACAAATTTGTGCTTAGGCGGGCGATTGTATTCCCGGCGTGCTGGTTGCTGGCGTGCTTGGCTCCTTCCCTTGTTTCTCCTATCGTAAGGATGGCGAGTCCTCTGGTCCTTTCTGGCCGCCGCCGCTGTTTCAAGCACCCTCTGCGGCTGGATCCTGGTCTGGGCGCGTGGCTTGGCGGGAGCCACGCTGCCTCTCTTCTCGGCGACTTCATTCTCGTCGGCGATGTGAGCCACCGCAAGTGGCCTGACTTCTGCAAACGCCGCGGGGTGAGCCCTGATCAAGGCCTCGCAGAATGGTCCTGGCTGCACGCCCTTCTTGAATGCATAGACCAGCATCTCTTCATCCTTGGCCGGCGATCTGACCATCTGCGCCCCAAAGCGATTCAGGTAGTCTCTGAGGGACTCTCCCTGGTACTGCCTTATATCAAACAGATCATAAGACACCCTGGGCGGTGCCTTATTCACGATGTACTGCTCAACAAATATCTTCGAGAACTGTTGAAAATTGGTTATGTGGCCGTTAGGCAGGCTCACAAACCACTCCATCGCCGTTCCCTGGAGCGTACTCACGAACATCTTGCAGTAGACGGCGTCTGACCCTCCCGACAGCATCATCTGCGTATGGAACGTGGTCAGATGAGCCTCTGGATCCTCCACGCCGGTAAAGACAGCCTTAACCGGAACCACGCTCGTGGGAATAGGCGTGTCAGTAATCGCCTGAACAAAAGGCATTGGGAAAACACGAGGTGGCGTCGACGGCGCCACCTCTTCAGCAGAAGAACGCCCTTGGTGCTCTTGAAGAGCTCGACGCAGCTCCTCAGTCACTTTGCTGAGCTCCTCGTTCCTGGCGCGAGAGGCGACCAGGTCCTCATGTATTCTCGCCTGCTCTACGCGCGAGGCTTCCACAGTTGCCTGTAACGAACGCATCATCTCTGCCATCTACGCCATGGTCATGGCGGCGGCGCCTTCGTCAGCAACAGGCGCAACTGGACTTGAACGATTACTTCTCATTTTTCTCATGAACTCAGCGAATCTCGGAATGCAGCGAACGACACTTCAACCACGATCGAACCAGCGTTCAATCGGAGAAAACAGTGCGAAACTGCGCAAGAAAACTCAAGAACACCGTAAGCCTTCAAAGAAAACCACAACTCCACCAGACACCAACGCTTCCCCGCGGACAACCAAACGACCGACAGAACCCGAACTTCCACCAAACAGATTACGTGTAAACAGCAGGAAATCTCACTCCACCAACCGAAAAGCGAAACGAACGGTGTAAAACGTGAATCCACCGAACGAAACTCAAGCAAACAGCGAACGATGGTTGCACCAGCACACAACCACACAGAAAACTTCGAAAACTTCCAAAAACTCACGCTGTGGATGGGAACAAGTTTTACACGGCCCCACGGTGGGCGCCTGATGATCCTGCCTGTTGACCAGAACACTGGAAACTGCCTCGTCAAAGGATCGACGTGTGCATCGCTTCGAACTTCCGTTCCTCTTCGAGATCCACCTCAAGAACCTGCAAAGAAGCAGAGCGGCGCCGCTGCGGCCGATCGCACTCCAACGCTCAAGTCAGTGACAGTATCACCAAATACTAAGAGAACAAGAACCGTGCAAATCCTCTCTCACAGTCAGCTCTAACTCGCAAGCGTAAAGAGTATAAACTGAACGTGCGTACCTCAGAAAGTTTGTTAAGAACTCTTATATACCTGGTAGCTTTCTCTCTCCTGGCAGTTACAGATTTGGACACGTGGCTCGCATCCAACTGTACACGTGCCATCATCTGGAGGCTCCTTGACTTGACGCTGCTTCTACTCTCATTTTGGCTAAGTTACTTATGCATGGTACTGCCCAGTGCATAGCTAACTTGGGAGTGCGATCTCTACTGGAACTGGCGAGTTAGGGGCCTTCATACACCTTCCCTGTGGTCTCGCCGGCCGCCTTCATAACCTGCTTCTCCTTCATCTTCGGCGATGTGCTTGCTCTGGCGATCTCCAATGATCAGGTCGCCTGAATCTATATCTGGCGAGTTCATCTTTAGCCTGGTGATCGCCGATTCTGGTAAGCTGGAAATCGGAACACGCCAATATAACAACTGGCGACTACACGAGCCCCCCGACTTCCTTCCCTTCTGCCAACCTGGCGCCTTGTCAACACGCCTATACTGTAGCAGGATGCCACGTCATCACACCCGACCACCAGGGCGGTACAGCTATGCAAGAGGAACTGAATCAGTTTGCTCTTAATGAGGTCTGGACTCTTGTTCCTAGAATACCTGAGATGAATGTTATTGGAACAAAATGGGTATTTAGAAACAAAATGGATGAGCATGGAGTGATCACCAGAAACAAGGCTAGGCTTGTAGCTAAAGGGTAGAATCAAGAAGAAGGAATAGACTATGATGAGACATATGCACCAGTGGCTCGGTTAGAAGCTGTTAGACTGCTGCTTGCCTTTTCCTGCATCAAAGGGTTCAAGCTATTTCAAATGGACGTGAAGAGTGCATTTCTGAATGGCTATATAAATGAAGAGGTATTTGTCTCACAACCACCAGGTTTTGAAGACCATCAACATCCAGAATATGTGTTTAAACTCCAAAAGGCTCTCTATGGACTCAAGCAAGCTCCTAGGCAATGGTATGAGAGGCTAAGTGACTTTCTCCCCTCACAAGGCTATGACAGAGGCACATCAGATAAGACCTTGTTCATTAAGAAGAAAGGAGATGACTCAATTCTAGTCCAAGTATATGTGGATGACATCATTTTTGGATCAAACAATGGAGAATTGTGTGAAGCTTTCGTGAAAGTCATGAAGAGTGAGTTTGAAATGTCAATGATGGGTGAGTTGAACTATTTTCTAGGCTTGCAGGTCAAACAACTCAAGGATGGCATTTTCTTGAGTCAAGCAAAGTATTGCAAGGATTTGCTGAAGAAATTTGAAATGGACAAGTGTAAACCAATCAACACACCCTTCTCAACAAGCTGTCATTTGGATCATGATGAAGCTGGAATTTCTGTTGATGAAACCAAATACAGAGGACTCATAGGATCACTGTTGTATCTTACTGCCAGCAGGCCAGATATAATGTTTGCAGTGTGCATGTGTGCAAGGTTTCAATCTGCTCCTAAAGAATCACACTACAATGCTGTCAAAAGGATTTTGAAGTATTTGCAAGGAACTAAAGAAGTTGGCTTGTGGTATCCAGGTAACATTTCATTAAGCTTAACTGGATATTCTGATTCAGATTTTGCAAGTTGCAAAATTGATAGGAAGAGCACAAGTGGAACCTGTCATTTGCTTGGATCAAGCTTGATCTCATGGCAATGCAAAAAGCAGGCTTGTGTAGCTCTTTCCACTGCTGAAGCAGAATACATTGCAGCAGAGAGTTGCTGTGCTCAAACTATATGGCTAAGACAACAATTGAATGATTTTGGTATCTTACTTAACCATATACCTCTGCTGTGTGATAATACAAGTGCAATCAACTTAACCAAAAATCCTGTCATGCATTCAAGAACCAAACACATTGAAATAAGGCATCATTTTCTAAGAGAACACATATCTAATGGAACATGTGATATTAAGTTCATTGGTACTGATTTACAACTTGCTGATTTGTTCACAAAACCATTAGCCAAAGATAGGTTTAATTTTCTGCTTAATGAATTGGGTATTATAAATGTCAATTGTACCTAGCAGTAAAAAATTAAATCTGTTTATTCACAATTAAATGTGTTTATTTTCTGCACTGATATGCATTGATGACTAGGAAAGAGAAATTCTGATATTTGACTGCTTGACTGACTTAGTGGGCATTAACCTTTGTACCTTTGACGGTTTTGGTCATGGTTATGTAACCGATTTGATGGTTTGGGTGCTCAATAAGAGTTTGAGTGTATGCATCGTGACCCTAAAGATTTGGTGCATATTTTCAAAGATTCTCTGCACAAATTCAGAAGCATAATATCTTCATGCATATCCACTCATAACTGCCATATCAATCCATTTATTCTGCTATAAATCTGTGTGAATACTTGCTACCCACATTGGCCATTCTCTTTCTATTCTCACCATTTGAAATCAAGAAAAGCATTTAGGTTCAAACATGGCTTCGTCTTCAAGACAAAAACAGAAAAGCAAGGGAAAGCAAACCACTTCTCAAGGTGTGTTAGAAGGATGGTTCGCTGGAAATGAAGAAGGCATCAATGCCTACATTCATGAAACAAGCAGGAAGCAGATCAACATACCCAAGGTGCTGGATTTCAACTGGCTGAAATCTGAAAAATTGGTAGAAACAAGGGTTGTGTTGAAGCACTAGAAACTGAAAAAGATGCTGGAATTAACGGGTAATGTTTATCCTGACTTGGTTAAGGTGTTTTATACTAACCTCACATTGGATGGGAAGAATGTTGTCTCTTATGTGAAAGGAATCAAGATGAAGATCACAAGTGAGGTGTGGAATTATGTGGCTGGAATAAAATATGCTGGACTGAAAGTAGGGAAAGGAAATACCAGTGGAATTTCAGAATTCAACAAGCTGCAATATTACAAAAGTTGCATGAGGAATCCTACAGAGAGTATAAACAGGTTCCATGCAGGGCATTTGAACCTCACTCCACGTCTAGTTGCATACATCATAGCTTGGCAACTAATTCCAAGAGGAACAAACCATGCTGTCCTACATGAAGAGGATCTCATTCTCCTATATTGCATCATGAACCAGATTAAGGTAAACTGGGTGTTCATTGTCAATGAACACATGCTCAAGTCAAAAAGGTTGGCTGATTACAGATTTCCCTATGCTATTCTTGTTTCCAAATTAATTGATTACTTTGGTATTGATGTTACAAATGAGAGAAATGATCCTATCAAAGCTGTAAGTGAGATTGATACTTCAACTCTCACCAAAATGGGTTTTCACAAAATTGAAAACAAGTGGGTGGTTCTCAAGGAGAAGGACTCTCAAGCAGAACATGAGGATGAGGATGAAGCTATTCCTATGGATGATGACTCACCTGCTGCCCAATCTGAACATGAGGAAGTTGCTGCAAATGCCATAGTTGCCTATCAAAGTCCAGAATACCGTGGAGAACCAATGTCTATGTTTGAGAGGCAAGTGCTGTACCGTCTTGATGTCATGTCTGCAGAACAAAGGGCACACTTTGAGGCTACTCATGCAAGGTTCCAACACCTTGATAATCAGATTGAAGGAGTTCAGGCACAACTTGCAGAGCTTTACTACAAGGATCAGTAGTTTTCTGTTTTTAATGCTTTCATTATCAGTTTTCAAGTTTCTGTAATGCTGAACAATTTGGTTTTATGTTTCTGAACTATTGTGGTTATGGTTTCTGCTTTATATCCCTTTATTCCCTATGCTTATATGCTGTTTGATGAATCCAAAGGGGGAGAAAAATAGCTCACCATGCTAGGTGAAGCTAGCTGAAACAGGGAGTTAATTCTGCACTTTAAAACCATGCCTTATGTTATGCAATACTGCTGTTTTTTCTGGTTTAAAATCTGGTGCAGTGCAGGTGCAATTCTGGTTTAAAATGCAGTGCAGGTACTTAAAGCAACAATGCTATGAGGTTAGCTATGGGGATTTGTCTCCATCAAACAAGGGGAGATTGTTGAAGATGGTTGCTGCCCCTTCAAGATTGTGTTTGATGAAGACCTATATGTAGTGTTTGATGAAGTCTCATATGTACATTTCTCTTGTATTTTGCTTTGCTTTAAGTGTGTCTTAGTTAGTGCTTAGAGGTTGTCCAAGAGTAGCTTTTTGCTGAGTAACTCACCTCATAACCACTGGCCATGTGTTAAGAACAAGCATAAGTTTTCTAAAACTGTTTTTCACATGTTTTACACAAAAACACGTTTTACTGCATAAAAATAAATCTGTTCTTTTCTAAATAAACAGATTCATTTTCTTCACTGATGCCTTGGCTAAAGTCTTGTAAAAATTGGATTTTGTGCATTAGGTATTTTGACTAAGTCTTCTTCTTTTCAAAACGACTGAGTTTCAAATAGTTAAACTTCCTCTGTTTTCGTTTTGAAAAATAAATCTGTTCATCTGTAAATGAATAGATTCTTTTTGCCTCTGGTGCCATGTCAAGCTTAAACGTTTTTCTGTTTTATCTCAGCACCAGAATGGTTGACTAAGTCTTCTCACTTAACAAATTCTCTAACTGCTTTTGAAAATAAATCAGTTCATTTTATTTTCAATCTGTTCATTTTATAACAGCTTTAACTGTTTTTTAAAATTCTGTTATAAGCTGGCTTTCTATAAAATGCAAACTTGTTTCTGAGTTTAATAACGATTCAAACAGCTCATACATTTGCGAAAAACAAGTTTTGACAGCAGAGAGTTAAGTGATTTCAAAGGATTAGCATTTGTTCTTCAAAGATTTCAAAAATCACAAAGTGCTTGTTCTTGGTTTGGTTCCAAAAGCTTGGTGTGAGGTGCAGCTACTGTTCTAGCAATCTTGCCTACTGGTTTAAGGCAGATCTGTGTATCCTCAATCAGGTGTAGTCGTTTCACATCGCTTTCTTGTAATAGTTTGGTTGAACACTCTTCTTGATAGGTGTTCTTGAAGAGTGGGTGTGTGTGTATGCTGAAATAGGTTTTTTCAGCAAGAGTACCTAAGTTCTTGTAGGTTTCAAGAACAGTGGGAATTGTACTTGGTTGTACTGTGTGTTAGTGATTTCCACCTGTTGTTGGTGAAGACTGGATGTAGCTCAGGTTGAGTGAACCAGTATAATTGCTTGTGTTCATTCTCTCTCTCTCTCTGCAATTTCGTTTCTGCATAATTGATAAAACAGCAAAGAAATAAATCTGTTCAATTGAAAATAAATCTGTTCTTTCTGGGCACTGTGCATACTGTTCTTGATTTCTGAAAAAGGTGTTTGAATCTGATAAGAACATATATAATCTGCTAAAAACCATTGGAACAGATTGACTGTGATAGGCTGCTCAAGAAACTGTAAATGCTATTGATTGAACCTTAAACAAATTGCTTAAAGTTGAAGCTTGCTGTTATGTGATTCATTGTTCTTAATTTCTGGAAAATTGCTTGACATCAAGAAGAACACTCATAGTCTGTTAAAAGCCACTGGAACAGCTTGTTTGCAAAGGTCACTCAATTAATTAGCATACTATCAATTGAACCTTAATCACTTGCTTGAAATTAAAGCTTGCTGTTTTGTGTTCCACTGTTTTTCAAATCTGATATTTGTGTGTGTGCTGCTGAAAATTCTCACTGCATAATCTTGTGATTAACCTTGCTGTATTAAAAGCGTTTCAAACAGAAAAACAGTGCTGAAATAAATCTGTTCATTTTCACATAAATCGATTTATTTTCTGAAAAACTGGGTTAAACATTGTTTCTGCGAAGAAGTTTTAAAAGGTCAATTCACCCCCCCTCTTGAACTTTGGCACTATTAAACCCAACAGGTACAACGCTGGTGCGCTTCTCACACACCTCTCCTTCAGAGGCGATATGTTTTACCTTCTTTGTATGTTTAACTTTGCCGCGTTTAACTTAGCGATTTTGCAAACACGACCTTTGGCGTAACTGCTTCGAGCCGATTCAAACTTAAGCAACAATCGCTTTACACAACTTGTACCCTTGAGGCACTAACCTGATCATAAGAAAAGTTTCCAAGCAACGAACTGTAACTCAATTATCGGTTCAAACAACGTCCCATTCGACCTGCTTTATCAAACAAGTCTTTCAACCTTCTCACCGTCGTTGGAACTTTTCCCGATCGCCAAAACCTCTTGGTAACACCAGCTTTTCCCAGCCTCATGCTTTGGCAGTCATTTCTTTATCTGGGCAGAAATGCCCTTTGGGATCTTCCTTTACCCCCCTGATCTTCAGAGCTGAAGACCGGCTGGCTAAGCGTTCTCTTCGAACCTACCTTAGCCACCTTTCAAGCTTCTTCCGCCCTCTTCGCCATACCTGAACTCGTTCAAGACGAGAAGGATTTTATCTTGCCTATACCCGCATATAAGCGAGAAGGTCTTTAACTCGCCTGAGCTCGCACAACGGCGAGAAGGACTTTATTTGATGCCCCAACTTGCCCAGGGTGTACATCTCCTGATGGAAAAACGATCTTCTTCTAGTAATGATCTTTGTAATTTCTTCTTTGGATGAATGATGAAGGAGATATGATGAGCGGAAGCATTAAAGAAACTCAAGAGGAGTTTCCATGGATTGAAGTGGAGTAGGAATTTGTAAGAGTGAGAGGTGAGGCCAACTCACTAGGAAAGAGTCTAGGCTAAGTCTTGAAGGAGACTAACCTAGGGAGAACTTAAGAACAAGTAGAATGGCCAAAATTAGGCAACATTTCATTACTAATTCCAAGTTAAAGAAATACATGTATAAGAGACTCCTATTTATAGGATAAAGTCTCTCAAAAACTCTCAAATGAGAGTGTGACAAGTGTCACCACCTTATTGGTGCAAATCCTCTCCATTAAGAAGAAGACATGTGGAGACTCATGTCTTCCTTGCCTACATTTCTATTTGGACCCCTCTTTTACTATTTTACACATTACTTTGTTTTCTATTTACATCTTTCTCTACTTTGGCCCAAAATACAAGGCCCAAAACTTCCTAACTACTCTATACAATTTTTACAAGGCTAAGAAGAAGAAAAAGACTTTACAAACTCTTCATTAAAGCTCGATCTTCGTCTATCTTCTTGGCCGAAAGTTTTGAGGCTGGACGGTTTCCATCATCCCCTCCCTCTTGAAAAGGATCTGTCCTCATATCTGAATGATGCTCAATGACAGCAACCTCTGTTTATTTGATGGTTTCCTCCTGGGTCAAATGTCAATCTGCAATAAACATCAAACAAACATGAGATAAATTTCATTTTTAGAAGAAAATTAAAAGAAAAGAAAACTAAACAAAAATAAGTCCCCTTTTCTTTAAAATTCTTTTTAAAGAAAAACATAAGGCCCATTTCAAAAATATTTTTGTTCACTTTGTGTTGTTTATTGCCCAAGCTAGGCAACAACATCACAAAGTGTTGTTTTTGATATTTTTGTGAAGAAGAATGAGCATTATATAATTGAAAAGAAGAGTTCAAAGTATTGCAATCCCCCTTTAAGGATTCTTTCTCAACCATGCTTTCAGGGGGTGTCATAAAAGACTCTTCTTCTTTGTGGGTTTCCTCTTCTTCTTCCTTTTCAATCAAACATTCTTCTGTATTTTCTGTGGAGGAAATATTTATATCTATATTTGGTTCAGCTCCAAACATAGATTTTTCTTCAAGCACATCCTCACAAGGGTTTTCTAGAGAAGATAAAATGTTATCGATATCTGATTCAACTCGAAAAAAAGAGTTTTTTGTACTTTCCTTTTTCTCATTCTCTTCTTTCTTTCTGACAAGAGCTTGGTATTTTTCTCTAAACTCCTTTTCTCTTCTAACATATTCTTTTTCTCTGTATATAAAATTTCTTCCTTTTTCTACAAGCTCTTTCATTTCTTCTCTAAGCTTTTTCTTTTTCACATATGAAGGTGGAACAAACTTTCTTCTCATACACATCTTCAATTCATCCCAATTCAATATTTCTGATTTTCTACCAATTCTAACATCTGCTTCCCTTTGTATCCACCAAGACCTAGCATATTCTTGAAAACTTAGAGTAGCCATGGAAAATTTTCTAAATTCATCTAATTGATGTTTTTCAAAGATTTGATCAACTTTTGTTTCCCATTCTAAATATGCTTCAACATTTTTATTTCCATCAAAGTAAGGAATGTATACTTCAGACTCAGTAGAATAATATAAACTTCTAGGCTCAAAACACATCCCTTCCTTTTTATTATAATGAGGATTATAAATCTTTCTACTATGACAAGAAGTATTCATAGACATATTAAGCTTTGTATTTAAAAGATTTTTCACAAGAAGGAAAGTGAGTTTAGCACACAAGGTAAATTCCCAGGAAAGAGAGGTGGGTCACAATGGACACTCTTAAGTACCAAGTCTTTCCTAGCCAGAACTTATCCCAATGCACTTCACAAATCTCCTTCCAATGAAAACTTCTTCAACACAAACAAAGAGTTTTCTAAAGAAAGAAACTAAAAGAAAGCTTTTAAAATCTAAGAATTTAAATTGCAAAAATTTAAACTAGACGACTCCTAATGGTGAGGCTTGTAGGCACTTGTGAACCTTCAAGACACACTCACAGTCTAAAGCATGTATCTAATAAGAAAATTAAAGAAAACTTGTAGGAGATGGAAGAACACCAAAGGCTCTTCCAAGACACCTAAAGTAAAGATAATGGCCAAATTACAAAACTATTGAAATCACACAAAATTTTTAAAAAAATAATCTTCAAAGTTCTCTTCTCTTTTCTCACAAGTGTTTCTCTCCAAGCCTTTACTTGTTTGTCCTCCAAAGGTGAGTACCCCTTGCAAAGTCCTTTGCCTTCTCTTAGGATGCTACCTAGAAGTTAGCTCAATTCTCACAAAGAACAAATTCAAGGTATATTCCACTTCAAGAGGTCAATAATAAAAGCAATAAAAGCTCAATTTGAAGAGTGAAACTCAAAGGAGATGAGAGATGACAAACACAAAGATTATCCATAAAATCAAGACAAGCAAGAAATTAAAGGTTTTCAAGAAAGTAAGCACTCAAAAGAAGCACCTAAAGATTGGCACTAGAATTGGATTAAAAAAAGAAAAACAAAGAATGATGAAAATTCTTAGTAGACCATGAAATCCAAAATGTTGCTGCCCAATGTAGCTTGGTCCAAAGAACTCAATTCTCGCGGGTCCCGCGCTAAGGAACTCCAATTGCCAAATTTCTCACCAAAATTTACGCTCCCTCATTATTCAACAAATTCCAATTTGCTTTCACTGATTCTACTTTAATTTCTTCAATTAATTGCACACCTTGCTAGTACTTGATTCACCTGCACCTTCGGCACACCATTTCTCATCAAATTCTTCAAATTTACGGACCCCACAATTCACTGCATCAGCTTCAATCAATTTGTAATTCACAAATTGAATTCAAATGTAGACATACTTTTTTTTATTTAATTAAAATCTGCACCAAAATGATCAACAATTTCAAGCAATCAAATCTGAATCAGAACAGCTAGTATGAAGACCTACGTTTCTCAATTACAATTTCAAAATTCACCAACAGCTTCACTTTGCCAATTTCACAAGCTAAACCGGAAAATTCTGCATCAAGACTTGCACCAGTAAAATTCTTGCTTCAACAAAATTGAACCAATTTAGTTTACGCACTTTGCTTTCTCTATCTCACTTTTCTTGCATTCAATGAGGCAATTTTAATTAAATCTCTGGATCAATACACCAACCAATTATGCACCGGAATTTTACTCAATTAAGCATTGCATCGTAAACACCAATTATGAACCAAATGATGCAAACAATTCAAGTCATCATACTACATCACAACATCGTGATCAATTCATAAACAGTTTCAATGCACAAAATTATACCACCAAATTACACTAATCAAAAGATTAAAATTGTGCAGCTGCGAACTATTCAACAATATACACCAATTATGTGCAGGATTTTGTACCAAAATAGCCAAACCATAAAACTTCTGCACCCAAATCTACATCAAAACAATTACTACACTGTTAAATCAATTGCCAATAACTTGTTTATGTTGAATTAGTTGTTGGTCCAATTGAATCACCACAGGAAATCCTTCAATCCAGTATAGAACACCAAGTGTTTGATGGAATGCCTATTCCAACTACTCAACACAAACTACACTGAATCAAAATTACACCGTCTCAGATCAACCACTCCACTACTCAACTTCTCTTATTTCGAAGATTAACAGAACAGAACAATTGTAATTAAAATTGCACGTAAATGTAATTGAACGCACCTCTTCAATTCACAGAAACTGAAAGCCACTGGACTTCGCTACACCTTCAACTCACACAATTCTAATTCATGCTTATTGAACAAACACATTGGCTGCAATGAATCAATTCATACGAAACACTACAGTTCCTTTTTGGTTAGTGCTCGCTGAATCTCAAATTCTCCAACAAATCGCTTCAAATCGATCGTCTTCTCCGTTAACCGGTTTCGCCGGAAAACTGAAACTCCTCTGTTACTGATTCTTCCAGCAACGCACCAAATCTCAAGCAAATTCTGATTTCGGCGGTTCAAATCTCCTTACCGCAATATCTCATTCAGTGTTCTCCAATCACTTGATTTAAAAATCGTTCCAGAGAATGAAGAATGTAGATGAAAACGCACCGGAAACTCACAGTTTCAACGATTTAGGTCGCCGGAAAACACAACTCCTCGCTGATTTAGGTCACTGGAAACCGCAAAAACCTCTGTCCACTGATTATGTTCGCCGGAAGCCGCAAAACCTCCTTACACCAATTTCGTTTGCCAAAAACCGCAAAACACCTCCGTTCGTGATTCCTCCAACACCACACCGCTTCAATTAGATTTCACACCGAACAAATTCTTCGTCAAACTTATGTTTCTCACCTTCGCACCAAACTCAGCTCACACGTTTTCAAAATCACATCAAGAATGAAGAACAAGATGAACGGATTGAAAACGCATATGAACGTGAACGTGCAACAGATTTTCGTGAAATTTTGACAATACAAACGGATTCGGAACTGCTATTCGCACCACAGATCCAATGAGATCTCACAAACAAGTCCAAACTACTCTTC
Source organism: Phaseolus vulgaris (assembly GCF_000499845.2). Lineage (NCBI taxonomy): Eukaryota > Viridiplantae > Streptophyta > Magnoliopsida > Fabales > Fabaceae > Phaseolus > Phaseolus vulgaris. The sequence goes on from NC_023757.2 coordinate 19,249,792, forward strand.
ACACCTGGAAATTTCTTTTAGAACCACGAACAATTTTCGGAAAATTTTTCGAGAATTTTCGAAAATGAATTTTGAGAGAGTAATAATGGAAACCTAACTCAAAGAAAATTGCTAATGATCTAGTAGCAATTTATGAACTCAAAAATGAAAATCAAAAGCACTCAAGAGCTCTAATCTATGAAGAAATTTGAAAAAAAAACCTTCAAAAAGTTCAACTAATGGAGTTTATGACAAATTTTGACTAAACATGACTCTAGACAAAACATATATGATTATAAAATCAAAATGACTCAATTATATGAAAATTTCACCGAACAAATTTGAAGAAAACTCAAAAAATTCAAAAGCACACATGAACATGAACACAAGAACACCTAAAAGCACATACATGAAGGTTCAAGTAAGAACAATTAATTTGAACCGAACAAAAAGACAAAAAAACACAAAATCAATCGGTAAACATTCAAGACAATCAAGAACATTATGAACAACACGGAATTTAGAAAAAAATAGAAGAAGATCTTACAACCATAGCTCTGAATACCAAATGATGGAAAAACGATCTTCTTCTAGTAATGATCTTTGTAATTTCTTCTTTGGATGAATGATGAAGGAGATATGATGAGCGGAAGCATTAAAGAAACTCAAGAGGAGTTTCCATGGATTGAAGTGGAGTAGGAATTTGTAAGAGTGAGAGGTGAGGCCAACTCACTAGGAAAGAGTCTAGGCTAAGTCTTGAAGGAGACTAACCTAGGGAGAACTTAAGAACAAGTAGAATGGCCAAAATTAGGCAACATTTCATTACTAATTCCAAGTTAAAGAAATACATGTATAAGAGACTCCTATTTATAGGATAAAGTCTCTCAAAAACTCTCAAATGAGAGTGTGACAAGTGTCACCACCTTATTGGTGCAAATCCTCTCCATTAAGAAGAAGACATGTGGAGACTCATGTCTTCCTTGCCTACATTTCTATTTGGACCCCTCTTTTACTATTTTACACATTACTTTGTTTTCTATTTACATCTTTCTCTACTTTGGCCCAAAATACAAGGCCCAAAACTTCCTAACTACTCTATACAATTTTTACAAGGCTAAGAAGAAGAAAAAGACTTTACAAACTCTTCATTAAAGCTCGATCTTCGTCTATCTTCTTGGCCGAAAGTTTTGAGGCTGGACGGTTTCCATCATCTCCTCCCCCTGGATGCACTGAGGATCTTTTCTTTCTCTCGCCTGCGCTCGCTCAACGGCGAGGAGGTCTTTAATTGGCCTTGGCTCGCACAACGGCGATAAGGACTTTATCCGGTGCCTCAACTTGCCCAGGGTGTACATCTCCTCCCCCCTGGATGCACTGAGGACCTTTCTCGCCTACACCCGCTCAACGGCGAGGAGGTCTTTAACTGGCCTTGGCTCGCACAACGGCGATAAGGACTTTATCCGGTGCCTCAACTTGCCCAGGGTGTACATCTCCTCCCCCCTGGATGCACTGAGGACCTTTCTCGCCTGCACCCGCTCAACGGCGAGGAGGTCTTTAACTGGCCTTGGCTCGCACAACGGCGATAAGGACTTTATCCGGTGCCTCAACTTGCCCAGGGTGTACATCTCCTCCCCCCTGGATGCACTGAGGACCTTTCTCGCCTGCACCCGCTCAACGGCGAGGAGGTCTTTAACTTGCCTTTACGTTGCCCCGGGAGTTACATCTTCTCGCTCCCAGAAACACGGAGGACTTTTCCTCTTTCTCTCCTGCACTCGCTTGACGGCGAGGAGGTCTTTCATCTGGTGCCTCCGATCGCCAATAAACGATGAGGACTCAAAACTTAACTGGTGCCTCTAATCGCCGAAAAACGATGAGGACTTTAAAACTTAACTGGTGCCTCTAATCGCCGAAAAACGATGAGGACTTTAAAACTTTTTAGAAAGCACGCGACATATATATTTTCTTGCCTCAAATCATGTACAAATGACAAGGTCTTTCTTCAAACTTTCGAAAATAGCACACATGCAATCTGGAAACACCTTATACTTCGAAAACTCTTCTTTTATTGGGTGGCCTCATTAAAAACCCCCCTTAGGGAAAAAAGAGTGCCCCCTTGAAACTGTTTTAACAGAGACATTATAATATAACATTTGTGTTTGTGTTTACTTACAAAGCTCTTAACTATAGTACAATTTCAGGTGTGTGGCGTTCCAGGTGCGAGGAATCGCCCTCCTTCCAGCGTCTCTAAGCGGTAGGCTCCGGTCCCGAGCGCCTCGGTTATTCTGAACGGTCCAGTCCACTTGGGTGATAGTTTATTCTCCATCTCGTACTGGTGGGCCTTCCTCATCACCAGATCGCCTTCTCTAAACTGCCTTGGCATCACCTTAGAATTGTACCTTCGCTCGACCCTTCTTTTCACCGTCTCAGCCTTCAGCCTTGCCTCCTCCCTGACTTCATCCAGCAGATCCAGGTTCAGCCTTCTCTCTTCATTCGAGTCTTCCTCTACGAAGTTCTGGAATCTCGGCGAGCTTTCCTGGATCTCCACCGGAATCATGGCGTCACACCCATAGACCAAGCTAAACGGGGTCTCATGGGTTCCGGACTGCTCGGTGGTGTGGTACGCCCAGACTATACGGGGCACCTCCTCAGCCCAACTTCCCTTGGCTTTCTCAAGCCTTCTCTTCAAACCTCTCAACAACACCCGATTAGCTGATTCCACCTGGCCATTCGTCTGAGGGTGCTCGACGGATGCAAACACTTGCTGAATTCCAACCCCTTCACAAAGCTTCTTCAACAGGTGGCTTGCAAACTGAGTCCCATTATCTGACACCAGGCGCTTAGGCACTCCAAACTGGCACACGATGTTCTTCCATACAAAGCCTTCGATCTTGTGTGCGGTGATCTGGGCCACTGGTTCTGCTTCAATCCACTTGGTGAAGTACTCAATCGCCACCACCAAGTACTTCATCTGCCTGATCGCCAGTGGAAAAGGTCCCAGGATGTCGATTCCCCAAGTATGAAACGGCCAAGGGCTATAGATCGACTTCAACTCCTCGGGAGGTGCCTTATGCCAATCGGCGTGCTGCTGGCACTGTTTACAGCATTGGGCATACTTCTTGCAATCTTCTCTCATGGATGGCCAATAGTAGCCTGCACGGAGAGTCCTCGCGGCCAGAGCTCGACCCCCGACGTGACTTCCACAAATTCCTTCGTGGAGCTCTGCCATAATTCTCGTGCACTTCTCGCCGTGTATACATTCCAGGAGTGGGTGAGTGAACCCAAACCTGTACAGATCGCCATCAATCAATGTATACTTGCTGGAATTTTTCTTTACCTTCCTAGCTTCTGTTGGATCTAGCGGGAGGAGGCCATCTGCCAGGCACCGCTTGTACTGTGTTATCCAAGTGTCTGGCTCATGGGTGGCGCAGACCTGCATCACGTCCACCTTCTCTCCTCGACAAGCTCTAACTCTCGGCGATCTCAGAGTTTCTTGCGTCAAAGACTTGTGGCTTCTCGCTGCTCTCTCCGTCGACCTGCTTATCTGAAGGACCAGGTGATCTGCCACAAATGCCCTCGGCGTCTTCAGAGTTTCTTGAATCACTGTCCTCTGCCTACCCCGCTTGCCTGAACTGGCGAGCTTAGCAAGCAAGTCAGCTCGGGCATTCTGTTCTCGGGGCACATGTACCACTTCAAAAGAGGCAAAGGAACTCTTCAATTCCTGCACATACGCCAAGTAAGCCGCCATTTGTGGATCTTTAGCCTGGAACTCGCCTGTTACTTGCCCTGTGACTAGCAGCGAGTCACTCTTAGCCATCAGCACTCTGGCTCCCATTTCCTTGGCCAGCAGAATCCCGGCGATCAGCGCCTCATACTCTGCTTGATTGTTGCTGGCTTTGAAGGCGAATCTCAACGATTGTTCGATCAGCACGCCGTTGGGTCCTTCCAATATTACTCCAGCACCGCTACCCTGCTGGTTCGATGATCCATCCACCGAGAGTACCCAACGGAAGTCGTCACCTTCAACCCGCGTGGCCTCTGATGAGAGCTCGACTATAAAATCTGCGAAGATTTGCCCCTTGATCGGGCCTCGAGGCTCATACTTAATGTCAAATTCTGACAATTCTACTGCCCACTTCACCATTCTTCCTGCAACGTCAGGTTTCTTCAAGACCTTCTGGATGGGCAGGTCAGTCATCACCAGTATTGTGAAGCTGTGGAAGTAGTGGCGCAACCTCCTCGCCGAAAACACCACAGCCAGCGCAGCCTTCTCAAGGGCCTGATATCTCGTTTCTGGGCCCTGCAACACCTTGCTCACAAAATAAATAGGCTTCTGAGCCTGATCCTGGTCCTGGGCGAGCACCGCACTCACCGCCATCTCAGTCACAGCGAAATACAACCTGAGAGGGATTCCCGCCAGTGGTTTGCACAGAACCGGCGGGCTCGCCAGATATTCCTTCAGCTTGACGAAAGCTTCCTCGCATTCTTTCGTCCAAGCGAACTTGTTATTGCGCCGCAGACATTGGAAATAGGGATGTCCCTTTTCTCCGCTCGCTGACACGAAGCGAGATAGGGCTGCCATCCGACCTGTCAGCTGCTGGACTTCTTTCACTGTAGCCGGGCTTCTCATCGCCAAGATGGCGGCACACTTGTCCGGGTTGGCCTCTATCCCCCTTTCAGTCAAAAGAAAACCCAAGAACTTTCCAGCCTCCACACCGAAAATGCATTTCTCCGGGTTGAGCTTCAACTTGAACTTGGCGATCGTCGTGAATAATTCTTCCAAGTCTGCCACGTGCTTGCTCTTCTCCTGCGAGGTCACGACCATGTCATCGACGTAGGCTTGCACGTTCCTTCCCAGCATCGGTGCAAGTACTCGATCCATCAACCTCTGGTACGTGGCCCCCGCGTTCTTCAGCCCAAACGGCATCACCTTGTAGCAGTAGCACGACCTCTCCGTCATGAAGGCTGTTTTTTCTTCATCCATGGGATGCATCTTGATCTGATTATAGCCCGAGAAGGCGTCCAGGAAACTCAGCAGCTTGCACCCTGCAGCACTATCGACCAGGGCATCAATGCTTGGTAAAGGATACGAATCCTTTGGGCAAGCTTTGTTCAGATCGGTGAAATCGACGCACATGCGCCATTTCCCGTTACTCTTCTTTACCAGCACGACATTTGCCAACCACTCAGGGTACTGGACTTCCCTGATGTGGCCTGCCGCGAGGAGTTTCTGGGTCTCGTCCTTGATCGCCTGCCTCCTCTCTTCATTAAATTTCCTTCTTCTTTGTCGCACCGGTCTTACCATGTTGTCCATCACCAGATGATGGCACAAGAAGTCGGGATCGATCCCGGGCATGTCCGAAGCGGACCAAGCAAACGCGTCCAGATGCCGCTCAATCACCTTGGCGATCTGGTCCTGGAGATCGACCTCCAGAGATCTTCCGAGCTTGAAAACTTTCCCCCCGATCTCCTTCTCGAGCCACTGCTCGACGGGTTTGGGCCTGGATTCTCTGGCGATCACCGCCTTGGCGATTCCCAGTTCCCTCGCTTCCTCGGGGCGATTCCGCGCCTCTTCCTCCTCCAGGCCAGCCTCTCTCTCCCCCAGCTCAGCGTCTACCATCTCTACATCCCTCCCAGCGATATCCTCTGTTGCCGGCGGTCTGGGCTTCACACCGGGAGGTGGGGTGGTTGTTACATAGCTCACGGACCTTTTGTTTTTCAGGCTATTCTCATAGCACCTTTTCGCTTCTTTCTGGTCCGACTTGATCGTGATCACCACCCCTTCCATGGACGGCAGCTTCACCTTCATGTGCCGAGTCGATGGAATTGCGCCTATCCTGTTAAGGGTGGGCCTTCCCAACAGGATGTTATATGCCGACGGGGCGTTTACGATGAGGTACTTGATTTTCTCCGTCCTCGACCCAGCCTCATCTGTAAACGTGGTTCTCAGCTCAATGTACCCCCTGACCTCCACCTGGTCACCAGCGAATCCATATAAGCACCCTCCATAGGGCCTCAGCTGGTCAAGGGGCAATTCCAGCTGCGTGAAAGTCGGCCAGAACATCACGTCTGCCGAGCTTCCTTGATCCACCAGAACTCGGTGGACCTTCCTCCCTGCTGTTATCAACGAAATAACTATGGGATCGTTGTCGTGAGGCACAACGTCCCGAAGATCCTGCTTTGTGAACGTAATGTCCACCTCCGGTGAGTGATCTTCAAACATGTCCACTGCCATCACCGATCGTGCATACTTTTTCCTCTGCGATGCGGTGCATCCACCACCTGAGAAACCCCCTGCAATGGTGTGAATCTCCCCGTGGATTGGCATTTCGTGTTGCTGGGCTTCTCCACCTGCTGGCTGGGAACTCGATGCTCCCCCCGTCCTCCTATCCAGCAGGTAGTCGTTTAGGAACCCGCTCTTAACCAGGTCGTCGAGCTGGTATCCTAAAGACAAACACGGGTCCAGGTTGTGGCCAAAGCACTGGTGGAACTCGCACCAGGCGTCCGCTTTTGACCCCAGCACCTTATCGCCCACCTTCTCGGGCGCCTTCAACCTAGCAGATATGTTAGGGATAGCGATCAGGTCCGCTAGTCCCATGACGAATTTGTGCTTAGGCGGGCGATTGTATTCCCGGCGTGCTGGTTGTTGGCGTGCTGGCGGTTGGCGCGCTTGGCTTCTTCCCTTATTTCTCCTATCGTAAGGATAACGAGTCCTTTGGTCTTTTCTGGCCGCCGCTGCCGTTTCCAGCACCCTCTGTGGCTGGATCCTGGTCTGGGCGCGTGGCCTGGCGGGAGCCACGCTGCCTCTCTTCTCGGCGACTTCACTCTCGTCGGCGATGTGGGCCACCGCAAGTCGCCTGACTTCAGCAAACGTCGCTGGATGAGCCCTGATCAAGGCCTCGCAGAATGGCCCTGGCTGCACGCCCTTCTTGAAGGCATAGACCAGCATTTCTTCATCGTTGGCCGGCGATCTGACCATCTGCGCTCCGAAGCGATTGAGGTAGTCTCTGAGGGACTCCCCATGGTACTGCCTTATGTCAAACAGATCATAGGACACCCTGGGCGGTGCTTTGTTCACAATATACTGCTCCACAAAGATTTTCGAGAATTGTTGAAAATTAGTTATGTGGCCATTAGGCAGGCTCACAAACCACTCCATCGCTGTTCCCTGGAGCGTGCTCACGAACATCTTACAGTAGACGGCGTCCGACCCTCCCGACAGCATCATCTGTGTGTGGAACGTGGTCAGATGAGCCTCTGGCTCCTCCACGCCGGTAAAAACAGCTTTAACCGGGACCACGCTCGTGGGAATTGGCGTGTCGGTAATCGCCTGAATGAAAGGCATTGGGAAAACACGAGGTGGCGTCGACGGTGCCACCTCTTCAGCTGAAGAACGACCCTGCTGTTCCTGAAGAGCTCGACGCAGCTCCTCAGCTACCTTGCTGAGCTCCTCGTTCCTGGCGCGAGAGGCGACCAGGTCTTCATGTATCCTTGCCTGCTCCACGCGCGAGGCTTCCACAGTCGCCTGCAATGAGCGCATCATTTCTGCCATCTGCGCCATGGTCATGGCGGCGTCGCCTTCAGCTGCGACGGGAGCCACGGGACTGGAACGATTGCTTCTCATCTTTCTCATTAACTTCAGCGAACCACAGAAATACAGCAAATAACACTTCAACCACAAACGAATCAGCGATCAATCGGAGAAAACTCAAGAAACTGCGCAAGAACCCAAGAACACCGCAAACCTTCGCAGAAACCCACCAAAGAACTCGAACTTCCACCAGACAGATTGCGCGCAAGCAACAAAAGACCTCACTCCACCGATTGAAAGCCAAACAAACGGCACAAACACAAACTCACCGAACGAAACTCAAAGAAACTGCAAACGACGGTTGCACCAGCACACAACCGCGCAGAAAACCTCGAAAACTTCCACGAACTCACGCTGTGGATGGGATGATGATCCTGCCTGTTGACCGGAGCGCTGGAGAATGCCTCGTCAAGGGATCGACGTGCGCGCCGCTTCTCACTTCCGTTCCTCCTCTGGATCTATCTCAAGAACCTGCAAAGAAACGACACGGCGTTGCTGCGGCCGATCGCACTCCGACGCTCAAGTCAGTGACGGTATCACCAAATACTAAGAACTGGAACCGTGTAAACTCTCTCTCTCACAAACAGCTCTGTCACTCGCAAGCGTAAAGTGTATGAACTGAATGCGCGTGTACCTTAGAAAATCTGTTAAGAACTCTTATATACCTGGTGGTTTTCTCTCTCCTGGCAGTTACAGACCTGGACACGTGGCTTGCATCCAACTGTACACGTGCCATCATCTGGAGGCTTCCTGACTTGGCGCTGCTTCTACTCTTATTTTGGCTAAGTTACTTATGCATGGTACTGCCCAGTGCATAGCTAACTTAGGAGTGCGATCTCTACTGAAACTGGCGAGTTAGGGCCTTCATACACCTTCCCTGTGGTCTCGCCGGCCGCCTTCATAATCTGCTTCTCCTTCGTCTTCGGCGATGTGCTTATTCTGGCGATCTCCGACTGCCTGGTCGCCTGAGTCTACATCTTGGCGACTTCATCTTCAACCTGGCGATCGCCTATTCTGGTAAACTGGAAATCGGAACACGCCAACTTAACAATCGGCGACCACACGTGCCTCCCGACTTCCTTCCTATCTGCCAACCTGGCGCCTTGTCAACACGCCTACACTGTAGCAGGATGCCACGTCATCACACCCGTCCACCAGGGCGGTACAGGTGTCCTCCATTTGTGCCTCCACCTCTTCTTGATCTTGTTGATTGGCCTCCATGTCCTCTTGAGCTTGATCTCCATCAGCAGGGGTACTTCACGAGTCGGGCTGCACTACACTGGCGTTGTCACTATGGCCTTGAAGCCACCTTTTCCTTCTCTTTATCACTATTCCCTGGTTATCAGGGGTCTGAGGCCTTCCCACGGCGTCGCCCCCTCCATGGTCTTTCCTACCTATGGGTGTCGGGGAGTGGCGTTGTGGTCACCTTGCTTTTGAGTCATTCCACCTTGGCGACACCCTGCTAGTCGACGCCTTATCTTGGCGATGCTTCCTCTTGGCGACACTTCCTCTTGGCGACGCTTCCTCTTGGCGACGCCTGTGCTTGGCGTCACCCCCACCTGGGCGACGCCTTACATTGACTTTGACCTCGACGCTAACTTTGACCTCGACTTCATCAACGCCCGGGTACGGGACGGTACAGCGGCTCTGACGGTTGTGTTTTCAGCAAGGAGGTTGCGTCATTACTTCCAGAGCTTTACGGTGTTGGTAATGACTGATTTACCCATCCAAAAGGTTTTGAAGAAGCCGGATGTAGCCGGAAGAATGGTAAAATGGGTTGTGGAGTTATCAAAATTTGATATTAAGTATGAGCCCCGAGGACCGATCAAGGGACAAATCTTCGCTGATTTTGTGGTTGAACTCTCTTCCGAAGTGACGCAGAGTGAAGGGAATGACTTCCGATGGGTTCTCTCAGTGGATGGGTCATCCAACCAGCAGGGTAGTGGTGCTGGAATCATTTTGGAAGGTCCCAACGGTGTTTTGATAGAACAATCCTTGAGGTTTGCCTTCAAAGATAGCAATAATCAAGTAGAGTTTGAGGCATTGATCGCTGGAATTTTGTTGGCAAAAGAAATGGGAGCAAAGGTGCTGGTGGCCAAGAGTGACTCGTTGTTGGTCACTGGGCAGGTAACAGGCGAGTTCCAGGCCAAGGATCCGCAAATGGCGGCTTATCTAGAGTATGTGAGAGAGCTAAAGGGGTCCTTTGCCTTGTTTGACGTAGTACACGTGCCAAGAGAGCAGAACGCCCGAGCTGACTTGCTAGCCAAGCTCGCCAGTTCGGGCAAGGGGGCCAGACAGAGGACCGTTATACAAGAAACATTGAAGGCACCTCGAGCGTTTGTTACAGACCATCAGGTTCTTCAAGTAAGCAAGTTGACGGAACAAGAGCAAAGAGTCATAGATCCTTGACTCAGGAGACTTTGAAGACGCCGAGAATTAGAGCATGTCCAGTGGGAGAAGTAAAGATGATGCACATTTGTGCTATCCATGAGCCGGACACGTGGATAACACCGTACCAGCGCTACATGGCGGATGACGTGCTCCCACTCGACCCGACAGAAGCTGGAAAAATAAAAAAGAGTTCCAGCAAGTTTACTGATGGAGGAAGGCCAAGCTCACCTCACCATGGAAGCCAAGACCCAAGACTAGACCGTCTAGAACCATGTGAGGAGCGTCTAGACTCAAGAGGAGAGCGTCTAGCACATGATAAGGAGCGGCTACAAGAGGAGCATCTAGGAGGAAGCCTAGACCGTCTAGGACCTATCACTAGGTCCATGACCAAACACCTTCACGCACAAATGGGTCTAGCTACGGATTGGAGGGAGAAGAACCTATACATGTTACATGGAGGCCCATTAGGGGTGGCTTAGTAATTAGTGTAGTGTTAGAAAGCACAAACTTGTCTTATATGTTATTTACCCTAGATTTTGTGCACATTATAGAACATTGGCTCACATGACCGGCCATGTGGTCCATGTGCCATGTGCCTTCACATTTCCATTTCATTTTGCTCACATTTCATGTGGAATTAACTTAGGATTTACGCCTCCTTAGGCTATAAAAGGAGATGCCTAGCTCTTGTATTTTCAAGATTAATGAGAGTAATGTTATGCTGCCAACATTGTGCCATACATTGCTTTTGCCTAGTTTCTAGGACCTAATCTTCATCTTCATCACCTACCATAGGGTTGGCCGAACCTCCCTCTTTCCATACACATCATGCACCTTCAAGATCACCATAGCTCCTAAGAGGATCTTGCACATTTCAATCCATAGCTTCCGCACCCTTGATCATGATTCCGAGAAGAGCTCCATGAATTTGCCATCATTTGGTATCATGAGCATAGGTTCTTCAAAGATGAGTAGTTCTTGGTCTTTTTCATTTTGAGTTCTTCTTTATTTCATGTTGTTCATCTTCTTTTCATACTTGTCTTGCTGTTTTTAATTTTTTACTTTGTTTTGGTGTGCTATTTGGAAAATCCAATCGGTGCACTTTGCCTAGTTGATCTTGAGCAATCCTTGTGCAATTTTTGGTATTCCTTACACCTTTGAGTTGCTATTTTTATTTTAGGCATTTGAGTCTTTATTGCAATTGTATTTGGTTCATTTTATGCTCTTTGAGTCTTTTAATTTCTGAATCTATATGTGTTTTGTCTAGTCATGTTTTTCCAAAATGTCATCAAATCATAAGTAGTACTTTATTTGGCTTATTTGTTTCTTGATTTTGGTCTAAATACTTGTTTTGAATCTGCTGTGTTTTGATCTTTTGGTGCCCTTTATTTTTAGCTTGCGTTCATATTTGTGTTTAGATCTACACAAATTCCTTTTCATCAATTCCATTGGGTTTATCTTTTGGTATCTTGCAGTTTTTTCCAGTTTTTACAGAATCCCCTGTTTTACATCACTCTGTGCTGGCTGTTTTGTTTAAGAAAATTATTTCCCTACATAGGAAATTTTTTATTCTCTGGATTATGCAAGATTGAGGTGTTGCAGAAAAGACAAAAAAAGAATCAGCTCAAAAGAGTCAATAGAAAAAAATGATAAATATTTTAAAAATAGTGTGCAAATCTGGGCGCTACAGTTGGCGTAACTGAACACTGAATTTGAAAAATTTATTAAAAGAAAATGGTTCATGCGTTTGGAGTGAAACCAACGCCAGAATTTAGTTAAGATCTTGAATATTTTGCATATAAATTTTCAGAATCAAATCTTAAAGGGGCATCTCAACATAAATCGGGGAAAATCACGTTCTCTGGCCCACAACAATTTTTCAGTGGTGCTGTTTTTTGATTTTGAAATCTATTCTAGTGCTATTCTTAGGATTCATTTTCTGTGCGTACCTTTATTTGCTTGTCTAATATTTCTTGGAACTCTTTCTAGTTGTCACAATCTAACTCCATTTGTGTGGTACTGTTTTTCCAATTAACTTGTTTTTTGCTTTCATTCTTTGGCCTCTAAATTTGGTGCTGGAAATGATTCTCAATTGGTGCTTATTTGAGTGGAAATTTGACTTCAGTAAGGTCTAGTCTTCTTGATAGGTGCTGGAATTGGAGAATTAAGTCCTTAATTCTAAGGGGAACAAAAGCAAAGGCAGAAACAAATACTTCTCAAAACACCACAAACACTTGGAAGGCCCAACAAGAAAAGACAACCAAGGAAGTGCCAATAGCAAAAAAAGATCAACAAAGGGAGTTTTCTTAATTTTCTTTGCAACTTAACCTGTGTTAATTACTTCTTTAATTACGTGATTAGACAATGAGTGTGTCTTCAAGGGCTCCAAGTGTCCAAGAAGCCTCACCTAGGACCAACTAGTGTAGAGTTTTCTAATTAGCAATTGTTAATTGTTTTAATTACTTTTCCTTGCTTAATTAGCTACGCTTTTCACTTGTGTTGCCTTGTTTAAGCTTTGTTAATTCGTCTTGCTTGGTTAATTAGTTAGCTTGCATTGTTTTCTTGCATTGAAATCTGATTTCTCAAATTAATTGTGTTCTAAGTGGTTTACTAAGAGAAAACTTTGTGTGAAGACATTGAGGGATAGTTTTTGGCTAAGGCAAAGGCTTGGTATTTACGTAGTCCTTTGTGACTCACCTCCCTTACCTGGAAAACTACCTTCTTTGACTTTCCTAAATTTTCTCAAGGTAAAATACTTGTATACACAAAACTTTAGCCATGTCTTCTTCTCCTCACTCTCCAAAGTCTATTGAAAGTGAAGTAAAATCTGTGAAAACACTTTTGAAAGAAGTTTCACAAGCTGTGCAAATGATTTTTTTTAGACAATTGGAGAATGAGACTAAAATTAATGAGTTGGCTAAAGCCCAAGAAGAGAAATCACAAAAATCACAAAAATAAAAAAAATCTCATACTCATGCATCTAAAAGTAATGAGTCTCTAGGGGAGGGGAGCCTTAGAATCAATGACTATTACCAACCACCCCCTAAAAGAAATAGGCAAAGGGAGCAAGAGGGGCCAAGGGAGATTAGAGTAGACCTACCTCACTTCCATGGTAAGGAGAATGTAGAAATCTACCTAGATTGGGAGACGAAAGTAGAACAACTCTTTGCTTGCCATAGGGTGAGTGAAGAACGCAAGGTACCCCTAACCGCCCTTAGCTTCCAAGGCAACGCCATGTATTGGTGGACCTCTCTCGAAAGAGAAAGACGTCTTCATAGGGAACCTCCCATTACATATTGGAATGACCTTAGGGGAGCCCTAAGACGTCGTCACATACCATCCTACTACCATAGGGAGTTGATGGACAAGGTCCAAAGACTCCAACAAAAGAACATGAGTGTGGAAGAGTATAGGCAGAAAATGGAGCTCTACATGATGAGAGCATCCATTAGGAAAGAGGAGGACACCACCATAGCTAGGTTCCTTAGTGGCCTATCACTTGAGATAAGAGATAGGGTAGAACTCCTACCTTACCAAGACTTGAATGACTTGGTTCAACTATGCATTAAAGTTGAACAACAAATCTTGCGCAAAACTTCAAGTCAAAGGGTGAGTTCCTACTCTAGCTTTTATCCCAAGAAAGAGTTTAGAAGGGAGGGTAGCACATCAAAAGAAAAACAAAAAGAACCTACCAGACCCTTAACCAAAGAAACCTCCACCCCACCCATCCGAGCTAGAGATGTTAAGTGTTTCAAGTGCTATGGTAGAGGGCATGTGCAAGCACAATGCCCAAACCAAAGGACTTCGTTTCTCAAGGGTTTAGGTGAATACACTAGTGGCGAGGATGAGCCTAGTGAGAGAGAGGAGGGGGGAGAGGATGAGAGGGTAGCTCCACTAGAGGGAGAATTACTTATGATTAGGAGAACCCTCAACAATCACCCTAGCACATCCATCGAAACACAAAGAGAGAACATATTCCATACAAGATGCAATGTTTTAGAAAACATATGTTCCCTCATTGTGGATAGTGGATGTACCGTCCCGTATCCGGGCGTTGACAAAGTCAAGGTCAGAGTTAACGTCGGGGTCAAAGTCAACATAAGGCGCCGCCTAGGTGAGGCGACGCCAAGTGCATGCATCGCCGAGGCGGGGCGTCGCCAAGAGGGAGCGTTGTCAAGGTAAGGCGTCGCCTAGGTGAAGGCATCGCCAAGTCAAGGCGTCGCCCAGCTAGGGCGTAGCCAAGGTCAAATGTCACAAAAGCAAGGCAATCACAGTGTCGCTCCCCGATACCCATGGGAAGGCCTTCAACCCCGATAACCCGGGGTAGCAATAAAGAGAAAAGAAAGGTGGCTTTAAGGCCATAGTAATAGCGCCAGTGGAGAGCAACCTGACTCGTGAAGCGCCCATGCTGCCCCTGAGACGCCCTTGGGGTAGATATGACTCATGAGGAGGGTCACGCCCAGGGTAGCCCGGTGCAGGGTACGAGAGGAAGGTAGATACGCTCTCAAAGTGAGTGACTAGATGTTTGGGGGCATGAGTTGGCACCCAAAAAGTCACCCCTTGCGCAGATGGACTCCCAGGTAGGAGGACTCACACGAGGAAATACCCCCAGATGGGGTCACGGCGCTGTGAGGCCCTCCACATGTACAGCAGCCAAGTCAGAATAGAAACGTCATTTTGTCAGGTACAAGGTAATTAAAGTTATTTAATACAGTTTCAGTTTCGAGCGTTTAAGGTACTATAAATGCTCCCAAGCGGTTTAAACGTCTTAAATGCGCTGAACGTTTTATAATTAAATGCGCTTTAAGGCGCTTTGAATTCTGGAGTAGCTTAAATAGCGCCTCGAATGTTGGAAACGGGGTTGGAATTTTTGGCAGAATTTCCTAGAACACACTCTAGTTGCTTGCTCGAGTCTTTAGGCTACAGACAAGGGACTAGGGAGAGAGGTTGTTTGCCAGAAGAAGAAAATATACACTATACACAGTTTCTTTGACCACCTTTAGAGTGCCATTCACGGTGCTCCGATACACAGGTGTAGAGTTTTCGTGTTTCTTGCTAGCTGACTTGAGCGTCGGAGTGCAAACGGCCGCTAGGGCGCCCTTTTGTCCTTCTTTGCAGGAATCCACAGGTCACCAGTGGGAAGGAGTCCCTAGCTGACGGGTGAGGTTGTGCACAAAGACGTCCCAGGTCAACCGGTCGGAACATCTGGCGCCAACCGCGGGGCCGATTTAAAACATCAGTCCCATCACAAGCAACGAAGATCTATCAGAGCCACCATAACGTTGGCAGAAGTTGGAGGAAATAGTGAAGAATGAGGGCCACCACTAGACAAGGTACCGCACGCGCGGCGAGTGAGGAAATGTCCATGCAGCAGGTACTGGAAATGATGCGGGGGCTGCAGGATGAGATGGCGGAGTCGAGGATGGAACAAGAACGCATCCAGGCGGATCTCGCAGACTCGCGCACGAGAAACGAAAAGCTCCATCATGTCAATGAAGAGTTGCACCGGGATTTGAACTATAACCAAGGGCAACGTGAACAAGATTGGACCGAGCGTCTCACCCCACCAAGGGAATTTTCCATACCCTTCTCATAGGAGATTCTGGATTCGGTGATCCCCAACACGTTCGCGAGGCCCAAGGTGATCTTTACCGGGATGGAGGACCCCGAGGCGCATCTCACTGCATTCCACACGCAGATGGTATTGGTAGGCGGCTCCGATGCTGCGAGATGCAAGCTCTTTATGAGCACATTGACAGGGATGGCAATGGATTGGTTCATCAGCCTTCCAAATGGCCATATCACCTCCTTTCGGCAGTTGTCGCAGCTGTTTAGGGAGCAATACTTGGCGAACAAGGCCCCGCCGCCAGTTTCCTGCGACCTGTTTGACGTCAAACAGTATCAGGGGGAGACCTTAAAGGAATACATCAACCGCTTCGGGGCCCAAGTGGTAAAAGTTGGTACTTCGGAGGAGCCTATGATTGTGTATGCCTTCAGGAAAGGCGTGTGTCTCGGCCCTTTTTGCGAATCTATTATTTGCAATCGCCCAAGGACCTTTGCTGAAATACGGCGTCGGGCGGTGGAACATATCGCCTCCGAAGGAGAGCTGTGCGAGAAGCGCACCAGCGTCGTACCCTCACGCCTGAGAGCGCAGACGCGGGTTCAGCCCGTCAGGGTCAACGAGACCACGACGGGGAGGAAGAAGCCAGAGGGGAGGCGCCCCTATGAGACCAGAAAACCCCAGCACCGGGGTCCAGTAGGAGGGGATCGCCCGGCCAGAGAGAGAGCAAGGCCGGCGAGGTACAACTTTGTGGTGGAGTTGAAGAACCTGATCGCTGTGCCTAATATAGCCGAGAGGTTGAAGCGATCGGCGAAGACTGACAAGGTGCTAGGGCCTCGGAAAGACTCTTGGTGCGAGTTCCACGAGGTTTTCGGTCATCACATCGATAACTGCCTGTCGCTGGGTTACCAGCTAGATGAGTTGGTGAGAAGCGGGTTTCTGAAGGATTATGTCGCAGAACCCGCCACGACCGCCGCCCTGCTGGCGCCAGTAGAAGAGCAGGCGCACGAGATGCCTGTTCTCGGCGAGGTTCATGTCATTGTTGGAGGCTTTTCTGGCGGAGGACCGACCGCCTCCCAGCGAAAGAAATACGCCAGGGGGGTCAACTCAATTAAGGAAAGAATCTCAGGTGATCCATGGGAGTCGGACCTCATGTTCACGAGGGCAGATCTGCGGGATGTCGTGCCGCACGACAATGACCCCGTGGTCATTTCCATTGTCACGGCGGGCCGAAAGGTGCACAGGGTTCTAGTCGACCAGGGAAGTTCTGCAGATGTCATGTTCTGGTCGACATTCAACAAGTTGCGGTTGTCTCCCGACCTTTTGAGGCCTTACACAGGGTGCCTATATGGGTTTGCGGATAACCAGGTGGAAGTCCGAGGCTACTTGGAGTTGAGGACAACGTTCACAGATGGAGAGGCCTCGCATACCGAAAGCATCCGGTACTTGGTTGTAAACGCCAACTCCGCCTACAACATCTTGTTGGGCAGACCGGCGTTAAATAGGTTGAAGCTGCCAGATCTCAGCAGCAAGGTAATTGTCATCCAGTCGGATCAGGAGGAAGCGTGGAAATGTTACGAGAATAGCCTGAAAACGAAGAGAGGCGTGTTCATGGTGTTTGAGCGTCCGCCAAGTGCAAACATGACGATGATTGAGGCGACGCCCGCTGGGTCAACGCCTGACGAGGCCAGACCCATGAGGGCGACGCGCGAGGCAGATACGCTCATGGAGGAGGGCCCTGACAACACAGCGCCCGTAGAATAGGCGGCGCCCGTTAAAGATAATAGCAGGGATCAGCAGGTGGCTAACGTGCTGGAGAGGGAGATTGGTGGCAAAACGTTTAAGCTGGGGCATTTGCTGAGCCAAGAGGAGCAGGATGAGGTGGCAGAGGTGATTTCACGCCATTTAGATGCTTTCGCATGGTCTGCCTCAGATATGCCCGGCATCGACCCTGATTTCCTATGTCATCACCTTAGCATGGACGCCACGGTCCACCCCGTGCGCCAGAGAAGGAGAAAGTTTAATGAAGAGAGGCAGCTGGTGGTAAGGGAAGACACGCAGAAGCTGCTGAGTGCTGGTCACATCAAGGAGATTCAATACCCTGAATGGCTGGCCAACGTCGTCCTGGTGAAGAAGGCGAAAGGGAAGTGGAGGATGTGCGTGGACTTCACAGACTTGAATAAAGCGTCCCCTCAATCATCGTCGTGTCTGCGCTTGGCGGGCGCTCATACACCATGAACACGTCTCTCTTCGTTTTCAGGTTGTTCTCATAACATTTTCGCGCCTCCTCCTGGTCCGACTTGATGACAATCACCTTGCCACTGAGATCTGACAACTTCATCTTCATATGGCGCATGGAGGCCACTGCGTTCAACCGATTCAACGCCGGTCTGCCCAACAATATGTTGTAGGCGGAGTTGGCGTTTACGACCAAGTACCGGATGCTTTCGGTACGTGAGGCCTCTCCATCTATGAACGTTGTCCTCAGCTCCAAGTAGCCTCGGACTTCCACCTAGTGATCTGCGAAACCATATAAGCACCCTGTGTAGGGCCTCAAAAGGTTAAGAGACAGCCGCAACTTGTTGAATGTCGACCAAAACATGACATCTGCAGAGCTTTCTTGGTCGACAAGAACCCTGTGCACCTTTCGGCCCGCCGTGACAACTAACGACCACAGGATCGTTGTCGTGCGGCACCAGGTCTCGAAGATCCCCTCTCGTGAACACGAGGTCCGATTCCCACGGTTCACCCGAGATCCTTTCTTCAATCGAGTTGACCCCCCTCGCGTATTTCTTTTGCTGGGAGGCGGTGGGTCCTCCGCTGGAAAAACCTCCAACAATGGTGTGAACTTGTGTACCGCCCTTGTAGTCGGAAGTGATGACATGGCAGCAAGCTATTATGAAGGCGTGTTGAGCGGGGCCCATGGCTGGCAGAAGGGAAGGAAGTCGGGGGGCTCGAGCGGTCGCCAGGTATTAAGTTGGCGTGCTCCGATCTCTATCGTACCTAAACCGGCGGTCACTGAGTTTGAGATGAAGTCGCCGGATGCGAACCCAGGCGACCTGATGGTTAGGGATTGCCGAGAGAAGGACATCGCCGAAGGATCAGGGAAGCTTGTTCTAGGCCCTCGAAGCAAAGGATAAAGTTGTCAGATAGTCATTTCCTAGCTAACCAGAGGGTGAGGTCGGGAGACAGCTTACTTGAACATACACGGTGAAGCAGGTAGAGCAGATCATGAAGGCGGCCGGCGAGACCACAGGGAAGGTGTATATGAAGGCACCCGAACTCGCCACTCAGAAGAGATCACGCTCCAAGGCAGCTTTGCGCTCCATGCGTAAGTAACTTAGCCAAAAGCCTGAAGAGTAAGAAGTGGCGCCCAAGTCAAGGATGCTCCAGATGATGACACGTGTACAGCTGGATGCGAGTCACGTGTCCAGATGTGTAACTGTCAGGAGAGAGAAAGTGCCCAGGTATATAAGAGTTTCCAACGAACTTTGAGGTACGCACGCGTTTAGGTTACTTCTTTACAACTGCGAGAACGAGAGTACGCTGAGAGAGAACTTTGCACGGTTCCTTAGAGTTCTTGAGTTTTCTCTTAGTAATTGGTGGTTCAGTCGCTGACTTGGGCGTCGGAGCGTGATCGGCCGTAGCGGCGCCGTTCTGTCTTTTGCAGGTTCTTGAGGTGGATCGCGGTGAAGGACGGAGGCTCACACGGCGCAGAAGTAGATCCAAGTTTGACGAGGCAAGGCTCCAGCGTTTTGGTCAACAGGCAGGATCATTAGGCGCCCACGTGGGGCCGTGTAAAACCTGTTCCCATCCACAGCGTGAGTTCTTGGAAGTTTCTGCAGTTTCTGTGTGGTTGTGTGCTGGTGCAACCATTTTTCGCCGTTCATCTAAGCTTTGTTCGGGAGATTCGCGTTTTCCGCCGTTCGTTTGAGTTCTTGTTCTGTGAGGTGAGGTTTTTCGCTGCTTATGCGAGTTTTAATCGGTGAGATCTAAGTTTCGCCGCTCGTTCGAATTTTTGTGGAAGAAGCGGTGGTTTGTGGTGGAGTCGCGAGTTTCTGTGAAGGTTTTGTTGTCGAAGTTGTGCTCTTGAAGTTCTTCAGAGTTTAGCGAAGTTCTGACCGATTGATCGTTGAATCGATCGGCGCTGAAGAAGGTGTTGTTCGTCACTCCTTGCGATCTGTCAAGTTTTCATGAGAAAGATGAGAAGCAACCGTTCAAGTCTAGTCGCGCCCGTTGCTGCTGAAGGCGCCATGACTATGGCGCAGATGGTGGAAATCATGCGTTCGCTACAGGCGAATGTGGAAGCCTCGCGCATAGAGCAGGCAAGAATGCACGAGGACCTGGTCGCCTCTCGGGCCAGGAATGAAGAGCTTAGCAGAGTGATTGAGGAATTGCGTCAAGCTCTTCAGGAGCAGCGAGGGCGTCCAGTCGCTGAAGAGGTCGCGCCGTCAACGCCGCCTCGCGTTTTCCCTATGCCTTTCGCTCAGGCGATTACGGACACGCCTATCCCTGCGAGTGTAGTACCCGTGAAAGCTGTTTTTACCGACGTGGAGGATCCTGAGGCACATCTCACCACGTTCCACACGCAGATGATGCTGTCAGGAGGATCGGATGCTGTGTACTGCAAGATGTTTGTGAGCACACTCCAGGGAACAACGCTAGAATGGTTTGTGGGCCTGCCTACAGGTCACATAACCAACTTCCAACAGTTTTCGAAGATCTTCGTCGAGCAGTACATAGTGAATAAGGCGCCGCCTAGGGTGTCTTATGATCTGTTTGACATAAGGCAGTACCAGGGAGAGTCCCTCAGGGACTACTTGAATCGTTTTGGGGCGCAGATGGTCCGCTCACCGACCAAGGATGAAGAGATGTTGGTCTATGCATTCAAGAAGGGCGTGCTGCCGGGACCCTTCTGCGAGGCGTTGATTAGGGCTCACCTCGCCACGTTTGCTGAGGTTCGGCGACTTGCGGTGGCCTACATCGCCGATGAAAGTGAGGTCGCCGAGAAGAGGGGAAGCGTGGCCCCCGCTAGGCCACGTGCCCAGACCAGGATCCAGCCACAGAGGGTGTTGGAGACAACGGCGGCCAAGAGGGATCAGAGGACTCACCATCCTTATGATCCAAGAAAAAACAAGGGTAGAGGCCCGGGGCGCCCTCAACTAGCACGTCGGGAGTACAATCGCCCGCCGAAACATAAGTTCGTGATGGGATTGGCGGATCTGATCGCCATTCCTAATATAGCAGCCAGGCTGAAGGCGCCCGAGAAGGTGGGCGACAAGGTGTTCGGACCAAAGCCAGACGCCTGGTGCGAGTTCCACCAGGGCTTTGGCCACACCGTGGACTCATGTTTGGCTTTAGGATACCAGCTCGACGACCTGGTCAAGAGCGGGTTCCTAAATGATTACTTGCTGGATAGAAGGACCGGGGGTGTGTCGAGCTCCCAGCCCGCAGGTGGTGAGGCTCAGCAGCACCAGATGCCTACTCACGGAGAGATCCACACCATTGCAAGAGGTTTCTCGGGTGGTGGATGCACCGCGTCACAGAGGAAGAGGTATGCGAGGTCTGTGATGACGGTGGACATGTTCGAGGACCAATCGCCGGATGTAGACATCACGTTCACAAAGCAAGATCTTCGGGACGTTGTGCCTCACGACAACGACCCTATAGTCATCTCGCTGATTACGGCGGGAAGGAAGGTCCACAGGGTTCTGGTGGACCAAGGAAGCTCGGCAGACGTGATGTTCTGGCCGACTTTCACACAGTTGGAGTTGCCCCTTGACCAGTTGAGGCCCTATGGAGGGTGTTTGTATGGTTTCGCTGGCGATTAGGTGGAGGTCAGGGGGTACATTGAGTTGAGAACTACCTTCACGGATGAGGCGGGCTCAAGAACGGAGAAAATCAAGTACCTCGTCGTGAACGCTCCTTCAGCATACAACATTCTGTTGGGAAGACCAACACTCAATAGGATAGGAGCTGTGCCTTCCACCAGGCACATGAAGGTGAAGTTGCCATCGATGGAAGGGGAGGTGATCACCATCAAATCCGACCAGAAAGAAGCAAAGAAGTGCTATGAGAATAGCCTGAAGAACAAGAGGTCCGTGAGTTACGTGACAACCACCCCGCCTCCCGGTGTGAAGCCCAGGCCGACGGTAATAGAGGAGACTGCCGCAAGCGACGTGGTGATGGTGGATGCTGAGTTGAGAGAGGAGAACGCCGGTCGAGAGGAGGAGGCGAGGAATCGCCCCGAGGAAGCGAGGGAGCTGGGAATCGCTAGGGCGGTGATCGCCAGAGAAACCAGACCAAAACCCGTCGAGCAGTGGCTCGAAAGGGAGATCGGGGGAAAGATCTTCAAGCTGGGAAGATCTCTAGAGGCTGAGTTCCAGGACCAGATCACCAAGGTGATAGAGCGGCATCTGGATGCGTTTGCATGGTCCGCTTCGGACATGCCCGGGATCGATCCCGACTTCTTGTGCCATCATTTGGCGATGGACAACCAGGTCAGACCGATACGACAGAGGAGAAGGAAGTTCAACGAGGAGAGGAGGCAGGCGATTAGAGACGAAACCCAGAAGCTCCTCGCTACAGGCCATATCAGAGAGGTGCAGTACCCTGAGTGGCTGGCCAACGTCGTGCTGGTAAAGAAGAGCAATGGGAAGTGGCGCATGTGCGTCGACTTCACTGATCTGAACAAGGCCTGCCCAAAGGATTCATATCCTTTGCCAAGTATAGATGCTCTGGTCGACAATGCTGCAGGGTGTATGTTGCTGAGCTTCCTGGATGCCTTCTCGGGGTACAACCAGATAAAGATGCATCCTAGGGATGAGGAGAAGACCGCCTTCATGACCGAGAGGTCGTGCTACTGCTACAAGGTGATGCCTTTTGGTCTGAAGAACGCCGGGGCCACGTACCAGAGGTTGATGGATCGGGTACTTGCACCAATGCTGGGAAGGAATGTGCAAGCCTACGTGGATGACATGGTCGTGACCTCGCCAGAGAAGAGCAAGCACGTTGCGAACTTGGAGGAGTTGTTCGCTACGATCGCCAAGTTCAGGTTAAAGCTGAATCCCGAGAAGTGCATCTTTGGCGTGGAGGCTGGGAAGTTCTTGGGGTTCCTCTTAACTGAGAGAGGAATAGAAGCCAACCCTGATAAATGTGCCGTCATCTTGGCGATGAGGAGCCCGGCAACCGTGAAGGAGGTGCAGCAGCTCACGGGTCGGATGGCCACCCTGTCTCGTTTCGTGTCAGCTAGTGGAGAGAAGGGCCATCCGTATTTCCAGTGTTTAAGACGGAATAACAAATTTGCCTGGACGAAGGAGTGTGAAGAAGCCTTCGTCAAGCTTAAAGAATACCTGGCGAGCCCGCCGGTTTTGTGAAAACCACTAATGGGGACCCCTCTCAGGTTGTATTTTGCTGTGACTGAGAGGGCGGTAAGATCAGGCCCAAAAGCCTATTTATTTTGTCAGTAAGGTGTTGCAGGGCCCCGAAGTGAGATATCAGGCCCTGGAGAAAGCGGCACTGGCAGTAGTTTTTTCGGCGAGAAGGTTACGCCACTATTTCCACAGCTTCACAATACTGGTGATGACGGACTTGCCCATCCAGAAGGTTCTGAAGAAGCCCGACGTAGCTGGGAGGATGGTGAAGTGGGCGGTGGAGCTATCGGAGTTCGACATCAAGTATGAGCCCTGAGGTCCGATTAAGGGACAGATTTTCCCAGATTTCGTGGTCGAGCTCTCGTCAGAAGCCACACGAGTTGAGGGGGATGACTTTTGTTGGGTGCTTTCGGTGGACGGATCGTCGAACCAGCAGGGCAGTTGTGCTGGAGTCATCTTGGAAGGGCCCAACGGCGTGCTGATCGAGCAGACCCTGAGGTTTGCCTTCAAGGCCAGCAACAATCAAGCAGAATATGAGGCGCTGATCGCCGGTATCTTGCTGGCCAAGGAGATGGGAGCTAGGGTGTTAATGGCTAAGAGTGATTCGCTGTTGGTCACGGGACAAGTAACAGGCGAGTTCCAGGCCAAGGATCCACAAATGGCGGCTTACATGGAGTATGTACAGGAGTTGAAGAGTTTATTCGCCTCCTTTGAAGTAGTGCATGTGCCCAGAGAGCAGAATGCCCGAGTTAACTTGCTAGCTAAGCTCGCCAGTTCAGGCAAGGGGGTAGGCAGAGGACGGTGATCCAAGAAACTCTGAAGACACCCAGAGCATTTGTGGCAGATCACCTGGTTCTTCAAATAAGCAAATCGACGGAGAAAGCGGCGAGGAGTCACAGGTCTTTGACGCAGGAGACCTTGAGATCGCTAAGAATAAGGGCATGTCGGGGAGAGAAGGTGAATGTGGCACAGGTCTGCGCTACCCATGAGCCAGACACCTGGGTAACACAGTACAAGCGATGCCTGGCGGATGGCCTTCTCCCGCTGGATCCGACGGAGGCCAGGAAGATAAAGAAGAACTCCAGCAAGTTCACGATGATTGATGGCGAGTAGTATAGGTTTGGGTTCACTCACCCACTCCTGGAATGTGTGCACGGAGAGAAATGTACAAGAATCATGGCTGAGCTCCATGAAGGGGTATGTGGAAGCCACGTCGGGGGTCGAGCTCTGGCCGCAAGGACTCTCCGTGTAGGTTACTACTGGCCAACAATGAGAGAAGACTGCAAGAAGTACGCGCAGTGTTGCAAGCAATGTCAGCAGCACGTCGATTGGCACAAGGCGCCTCCCGAGGAGTTGAAGTCAATTTACAGCCCTTGGCTGTTTCATACATGGGGGATCGACATTCTGGGACCCTTTCCATTGGCGATCAGGCAGATGAAGTACTTGGTGGTGGCGATTGAATATTTCACCAAGTGGATCGAAGCAGAACCAGTGGCCCAGATCACCGCGCACAAGATCGAGAGCTTTCTGTGGAAGAACATCGTGTGCCGGTTTGGTGTGCCCAAGCGCCTGGTGTCAGATAACGGAACCCAGTTTGCAAGTCACTTGTTGAAGAAGCTGTGCGAAGGGGTGGGAATTCAACAAGTATTTGCATCTGTCGAGCACCCTCAGACGAATGGCCAAGTAGAGTCAGCCAATCGGGTATTGCTAAGAGGTTTGAAGAGAAGGCTAGAGAAAGCCAAAGGAAGTTGGGCTGAGGAGGTACCCCGTATAGTCTGGGCGTACCACACCACCGAGCAGTCAGGAACCCATGAGACCCCATTCAGCCTGGTCTATGGATGCGACGCAATGATTCCAGTGGAAATCCAAGAGAGCTCGCCGAGATTCCAGAACTTTGTAGCAGAAGACTCGAACGAGGAAAGAAGGCTGAATCTGGATTTGCTGGATGAGGTCAGGGAGGAGGCAAGAGTGAAGGTTGAGGCAGTGAAAAGAAGGATTGAACGAAGGTATAACTCGAAGGTGATGCCAAGGCAGTTCAGAGAAGGCGACCTGGTGATGAGGAAGGCCCACCAGTACGAGATGAAGAACAAGCTGTCGCCTAAGTGGGCGGGACCGTTCAAGATAACCGAGGCGCTCGGGAACGGCGCCTACCGCTTAGAAACGTTGGAAGGAGGGGCGATCCCTCGCACCTGGAACGCCACGCACCTCAAGTTATATTACAGTTAAAAGCTTTGTAAGTAAAACAAACATGAAGAGTTTGCAAGCTTTCTGTTAAAATAGTTTAAAAGGGGGCACTCTTTTTTCCCTAAGAAGGGTTTTTAATGAGGCCACCCAATAAAGAAGATTTTTCGAAGTTCAAAGTGTCTTAGATTGCATGCTTATTGTTATTGCAAGAGTTTTTGAAAAAAGAAAGACCTTGTCACCCAAAAGTGATTTAAGGCGAGTTTTGAAGTTATGTCGCATGCTTTCTAAAGAATTTCTAAGTCCCCATCGTCTTTCGGCGATTGGCGGCATCAGTTAAAGTTTAAAGTCCTCATCGTCTTTCGGCTATCGGAGGCACCAGTTAAAGACCTCCTCGCCGTCGAGCGAGTGCAGGCGAGAAAGAGTAAAAAGTCCTCAGTGCTTCCAGAGGAGAGAAGATGTAGCCTCTGGGGCAATATAGAGGCACCAGTAAAAGTCCTTAGTGCTTCCGGGGGAGAGAAGATGTAGCCCTTGGGGCAATGTAGAGGCACGAGTTAAAGACCTTCTCGCTGATGAGCGAGTTCAGGCGAGTTAAAGACCTTCTCGCCGATGAGCGAGTTCAGGCGAGTTAAAGACCTTCTCGTCGATGAGCGAGTTCAGGCGAGTTAAAGACCTTCTCGCCGTCGAGCGAGTTCAGGCAAGATAAAATCCTTCTCGTCTCGAAATAGTTTAGGTACGGTGTGGAGGGTGGAAGAAGTTTAAAGGATAGCTAAGGTAGGTTCGAAGAGAACACTTAGCTATCCAGCTCATTGTCCTGAAAGTCAGGGAAGGTAGAGAAGGATCCGGAAGGCGCCTCTACCCCCAGATGAGGGAACAAGGGCAAAGCTATGAAGGCGAGAGGAAGCTGGTATCGCCAAGAATCTTTGGCGATCAGAAGAAATTCAAGCGATGGCAAGAGTTAAGGCCCGTTTTGATAAGGCAGATCAGGTAAGCTATGTTTTAAACTATTAGTTAGGTTGAAGCTCGTTGTTTGGAAAGTGGTTTCGCGCTGAGGTTCATTATCTTAAGAATTCACAAGTTGTTAGAAGACTATCATTCGAAAGTCGGTAGTTTGAAGCAGTTATTGAACAGTCGCGCTCGCAGAATTGCTAAGTCAATTTCGTTTAAACGATTTATACAAGAGGAAATAAAGCTAACAGGGAGATTATATAAAGAGGCAGGAAATGTCATAACACTGTGGCATCAGTTTAAATTACATGTACCAAAGAGGAAAAGTTATTACAAGTAAGTTGTGTAAGAGGAAAACAGATGAATAAGTGATGGAGGGAAGCAGCTAGTCTTCAGAGGGAACAATCTTCCCATCCACCACTTCATTGTTTAGCGACACCATGGAAAGGTCCAGATCAGGGTACTGGCAGGCAAATTGCTCCAGGGCGGGGTCAAACCCAGCAGCGAGGATTTGGGCAGAGCTCAGCTCGAGTTCTTCAGTTTTCTTTTTGAGCCCCTCGGTCTGCTGTTTTAGTTCTTCAGCTCTCTCACGAGCTTGAAGGAGGTCTTCAGTAATCCTCTTGTTTTCCGCCTGAGCCTGGGCTAGCTCTGCGGCGATCCCTTCATTCTCCTTTTTGGCCTCAGCAAGTTTAGGCATGGTGTCATCTCTCTCTTTTTCAACTTTCCCCAAGAGGACCTCCCGATCTACTGACCTCTTCTCAAGGCTTTCTACCTTGGCGGCATCCGCTTTGATCGACGCCTCCAGGTCAGCCACCTTGAGACGGTAGGGGACTAGTTTGCTCTCCAGCTCAATCTTCTCTTGAGCCAAGAGGTGCACCCTATGGCGTAGATCAGTGGCCTCCTTGCGCGCCACCCGCAGCTCAGTGCTCATAGCATCCTCCACTCGCGAATGGTCGATCTCCGCCAGCATAAGGTTGCAGGACAACTTCTCCGCCTCGATCCTTATTAGGCGATTCTCCTCTTGGAGCACGGAGATGTCGTCCTGGAGTTTCTTGCTGGAACTCTCCACAACTTTTGATATGATGGAGGGGAGGTCCTCTGCCATCATTTTGAGTTTTGCTGAGAAGGGTTCCCACATCCCTTTGACCGCAAGGGGAAGGTTTCCTTGTGGAAGCGCTGGAGGAGCCTGGTGCTGGTTCTCGCCACCACCTTCTTGAATTGGTTGGTGAATTGGAGCTTCTTGGCGTGGTGGTGACGAGGGGGACTCGGTGATGATGATGGGCGAGTTGTGAGCACCTTCATCCCCACTTGCCGCAGCTTCGGCGATTGAGGCGGTTGAAGGAGGACCCCCTCCAGCAAATACAAATGGCGTGGAGGCGCTCGGAGGGTTCTCCATGAAGTTGGGCTCAGTAGCCTCAACCACGGGAAATGCAGCCGCCAAAGGAACTGCTTGAACCGGCGGTGTTGCAGCTTGGGGAGAAGGCGGTGTTGGAATGGGAGCTGGTGGGAAGGACGGTGTTGATGTTGGAAGAGGAGGTGGAGCAGGTGGTGAAGAAGGCGCCACCCTTCTTCTTTTGGTGATGAGGCCATCCTCAGTTGCCTCATCGTCTTCTTCTTCATCCTCATGGACCATCTGAGGGGTTTTCCTCTTTGGCTTCCTGAGGATGAGTTTCTTGCGTTGTTGGGCGGGCAAGGCTTTTGAAGGGGCTGGACCTTGAGGGGGCGATCTGCCCTGAGCAACGGCGATCTCCACCACTGAGTTGGGCACAGTCTGGGAGCCCGACGCCAACCCATGAGCTCGGGCGAGCGCCCTCAATTCGGCTAGTTTGCCTTTACCCAGCATGAGATCTGCACAATGAGAAAGTATACAGGTTAGCTCAAAGACGAAGATAAACACATGGGTAAATATGCAAATGAGACAAACAAGTGGTGCAGAAAATAAAGACCAAGTCTATTGCGCAACAGACAAGACACCCAGTAACAGATAACAGAGGTGCAGCACGAGGCGATAACTTAGATGTTAAGGTAAGCACATGAACTCGAAGGAGATGATCGCAGAGGTGAGGAAGGTGATGTTGGCGTCTGCCACGCTCTTCCAGAAGAGGCACAGGTCCTTGTCCAAAGCGCCCATGTTGTCGGGGCTCCTTGGCTTTCTGAAGCTTCCCTTGGAGTCTTTATTTCCCTTGTTTACCCAGTACAAGGGAAAGCCGTCGAGCAGCGAAGCGTCCTAGTTGTTTTGGCGTACTTGGATGAATTTTCCTTTCCAATCCTTGTAAGATTGCTGGAAGATAGAAAGGATCGACCTCCCAGCAATTCCATTCAGGCTCACCCAAAGGCGATCTCCTGGATGCTTAGCTTCAAAAAGGAAGAGGGAAATGTACACTGACGCTGGCAGTCCCAGGTGTGCACACATAATCTGGAATGCCCTTACGAACGCCCAGCTGTTAGGGTGAAGCTGGGCAGGGGCGATATCGAGCTCAGTTAGCAGTTCTCGCTCGAAACGAGTAAAGGGAAGTCAGAGCTTCACCTTCTTGAAAAGCGTCGCATAGAGAAAGCAGAACGACTCGCCGTTGCTCGCTTTGTCGTCAGCACAGATTGGCTCATCAGGGTGGCAAGGCAGCAACAGCCATTTTACTGTCGTGCTCCTTGTGAAATGAAAGATCCGACTGGTCCCCTTTCCTTAGTCGGAGCACCGCCAGCGCAGAGTTTATTGAAGAAGTTTCTTTCAGCAGAGCCGAGCTGGCCCAGGGGTAAAGCTTCTTATAGTCTGGAGTGGGGATGGAGGCTCCTCCGGCGACCGGTGGAGTAGCCTGAGCCAGGTCGGGGCGAGAGGTTGCAAGCCTCTCAGCCTGGGAAGAGGGAGCACCAGGTGCTCGCGATGGGTTATGCGCTTGTGATGGAGGGTTTTGTGACGAAGGGGGAGGATTCGCGGTGATCTTTGTACGAACCATCGCGGGAACTACAAAGGAAAAAGGAAAAGAGAGGTGAGCGAAGGTTGCAGAGGATGATTTGATTGTGAATGAAGGATGAAAAACGAACGAACGAAAGTTCGTTGTGATGGAAGAAATGGAAGGCGAAGCCCTAAGTTGCGAAAAGGGGGAAGAAGAAGAAACAACCCACAGCGTATGCACCAGACAGTTAATGGATGATGCGAATCGATTAAAATGCAGCAAAAATCAATAGAGGAAGTAAAAGAGGTACCTTTCGATGATCGGTTAAACGCTGAAGGGAGTTGGGGATTGAGAGGGTTGAAGAGCGTCGTGGGTTTGCAGAGGAAACTCAGAGCGTTTGAGAAGGCAAAGAGATGATGGAACAGTAGAAATGAAATGGGTTTAAGGGTTTTTCAAACGGTTTTTTGGAAGCGTAAACGATAGCTAAAGATGACCGTTGATGAAGCCACGTGTCGAGCGATTGGAAAGGTGTTTGGTGGAGCGTCAGGGATGCAGAAAGTACGAGCGTTTGGAATTCTGCGCCAGTGCCACGTAGATCGGTAGTGACGTGACTTCTTTAGTCTTTTCGCTGGAAAAGTCTTCGCTTAAGACTGGGGGGCTTGTGTACCGCCCTGGTAGTCGGAAGTGATGACGTCGCAGCAAGCTATTATGAAGGCGTGTTGAGCAGGGCCCATGGCTGGCAGAAGGGAAGGAAGTCGGGGGGCTCGAGCGGTCGCCAGGTATTAAGTTGGCGTGCTCCGATCTCTATCGTACCTAAACCGGCGGTCACCGAGTTTGAGATGAAATCGCCGGATGCGAACCCAGGCGACCTGATGGTTAGGGATTGCCGAGAGAAGGACATCGCCGAAGGATCAGGGAAGCTTGTTATAGGCCCTCGAAGCAAAGGATAAAGTTGTCAGATAGTCATTTCCTAGCTAACCAGAGGGTGAGGTCGAGAGACAGCTTACTTGAACATACACGGTGAAGCAGGTAGAGCAGATCATGAAGGCGGCCGGCGAGACCACAGGGAAGGTGTATATGAAGGCACCCGAACTCGCCACTCAGAAGAGATCACGCTCCAAGGCAGCTTTGTACTCCATGCGTAAGTAACTTAGCCAAAAGCCTGAAGAGTAAGAAGTGGCGCCCAAGTCAAGGATGCTCCAGATGATGACACGTGTAC
This sequence comes from Phaseolus vulgaris, assembly GCF_000499845.2. Lineage (NCBI taxonomy): Eukaryota > Viridiplantae > Streptophyta > Magnoliopsida > Fabales > Fabaceae > Phaseolus > Phaseolus vulgaris. The sequence goes on from NC_023757.2 coordinate 19,279,919, forward strand.
AACTGGATGCGAGCCACGTGTCCAGATGTGTAACTGTCAGGAGAGAGAAAGTGCCCAGGTATATAAGAGTTTCCAACGAACTTTGAGGTACGCACGCATTTAGATTACTTCTTTACAACTGTGAGAACGAGAGTACGCTGAGAGAGAACTTTGCACGGTTCCTTAGAGTTCTTGAGTTTTCTCTTAGTAATTGGTGGTTCAGTCGCTGACTTGGGCATCGAAGCGTGATCGGCCGCAGCAGCGCCGTTCTGTTTTTTGCAGGTTCTTGAGGTGGATCGCGATGAAGGACGGAGGCTCACACGGCGCAGAAGTCGATCCAGGTTTGACGAGGCAAGGCTCCAGCGTTTTGGTCAACAGGCAGGATCACTCGCCGAGAACGGGCATCCCTTGCGCTTGTACTTCCGTTGGCGATCAGGTCCTTCAACTCCACTACAAAATTGTATCTCCCCGGCCTTGCCCTCTCCCTGGCCGGGCGATCGCCTCCTGCTGGACCCCGGGGCTGGGGTTTTCTGGTTTCGTAGGGGCGCCTCCCCTCCGGCTTCTTCCTTCCCGTCGTGGTCTCGTTGACCCTAACGGGTTGAATCCGCGTCTGCGCCCTCGGGCGGGAGGGCACAACGCTGGTTCGCTTCTCACACAGTTCTCCTTCGGGGGTGATATGTTCCATTGCCCGACACCGTATTTCAGCAAAAGTCCTTGGGCGATTGCGAATAATAGATTCGCAAAAAGGGCTGGGACACACGCCTTTCCTGAAGGCATACAGAATCATAGGCTCCTCCGACGTACCAACTTTTACCACCTGGGCCCCGAAGCGGTTGATGTATTCCTTTAGGGTCTCCCCCTGCGACAACTGCCGAAAGGAGGTGATATGGCCATTTGGAAGGCTGATGAACCAGTCCATTGCCATCCCTGTCAACGTGCTCATAAAGAGCTTGCACCTCGTGGCATCAGAGCCGCCTACTAACACCATCTGCGTGTGGAACGCAGTGAGATGCGCCTCGGGATCCTCCATCCGAGTGAAAATCGCTTTGGGCCCCGCGAACGTGTTGGGGATCGGCGCATCCAGAATCTCCTGCGAGAAGAGAGTGGAAAACTCCCTTGGTGAGGTGAGATGCTCCATCTCCTCTTGTTTGCGTTGCCCCTGGTTATTCCTCAGACCCCGGCACAACTCCTCATTAACGCGGTGGAGCTTTTCGTTCCTCACATGCGAGGCTTCGAGAGCCACCTGCATGCGTTCTTGTTCTATCTTCGACTCCGCCATATCATCCTACAGCCCCCGCATTATTTCCAGGACCTGCTGCATGGACATTTCTTCACCCGCAGTGCGTGCAGTACCTCGTCTAGTGGTGGTCATTCTTCACTGTTTCCTCAAACTTCCTCCAACGTTACTGTGACTTGATAGGTCTTCTCAAACTTCGGTGGGACTGATGTTTTATATCGGCCCCACGGTGGGCGCCAAATGTTCCGTCCGGTTGACCTGGGACGTCTTCGTGCGCGACCTCAACCATCAGCTAGGGACTCCTTCCCACTGGTCACCTGTGGATTCCTGCAAAGAAGGACAAAAGGGCGCCCTAGCGGCCGTTTGCACTCCGACGCTCAAGTCAGCCAGCACGAAACACCAAAAATTCTGCACCCCCGTATCGGAGCACCGTGTGTGGCACTCTGAAGGTGGTAAAAAGGAACTGTGTCTAGTGTCTATTTTCTCCTTCTGGAAAAGATCTTTCCCTAGTCCCTTGTGCGTAACCTCAAGGCTCGAGCAAGCAACTAGAGTGTTTCTGGAAGATTTGCCAAAAGTCCCAACCCCGTTTCCAACATTCAAAGCACTATTTAAGCTACTCCCGCATTCAAAGCGCCTTAAAGCGCATTTAATTATAAAACGTAGCGCATTTAAGACGTTTAAACCGATTGGGAGCATTTATAGTACCTTAAACGCTCGAAACGGAAACTGTATTAAATAACCTTAATTACCTTGTATCTGACAAAATGGCGTTTCTAATCTGACATGGCTGCTGTACACGTAGAGGGCCTCACAGCGCTGTGACCCCATCTGAGGGTATCTCCTCGTGTGAGTCCTCCTACCTGGGAGTGCGTCTGGGCTAGGGGTGACTCTTTGGGTGCCAACTTATGCCCCAACATCTAGTCACTCACTACGAGAATGTATCTACCTTCCTCTCGTACCCCGCACCTGGCTACCCTGGGCGTGACCCTCCTCATGAGTCGTATCTATCTTGGGCGATGCCTTCACCTGGGCGACGCCTTACCTTGGTGACGCTTCCTCTTGGCGACGTTGGCACTTGTCGTCTCTGCACCTAGGCAACGCCTTATGTTGACTTTGACCCCCGACGTTGACTTTGACGTTGACTTTGTCAACGCCCGGATACGGGACGGCACACAGGCCCCCCAGTCTTAAGCTGAAGACTTGTCTTCAGCGCAGAGACTAAGGTCTCGCCCACGTCGTCCACGTGTCACCCTGGTGACGTGTCATTCCTTGTTGACTTAACACTTCTCGAATTATTGACGTGACACTCTCTGAACCATGGGGGTGCCCTTAATGGCTGATTGGACATCCTCTGAAGCGGGGAAAGTAACACCTTTTGGGGCCACGCTTAATCGCGTGCCACGTGGCTCATCACACGACCAGCCTCTAAAGTCCCTTGCGCTCCCCTTGAGCGCTTAATCCTTTGACACGCGGCACGATCACACGGTCCCCAATTAGCGCCTCTCGGGTTGCAAATGTAACGTTCAAGTTACCCAAAACCCCGCGCTCAAACCACTATTTCATCCATTCTTTCTGCATTTCTGCACTGTTCATCGCCTTCGAGCCCTTTCTCTGCAGCCTCTGCTATTTCCTTCACGCTTTCCTTCCTTCCACACTTCGACATCAAAGGTATGATTTTTCCATCTCCATGACTCTTCTTCTTCGTCGCATTGCATCGCTGTGTATTGAACTGCCTGGGACTGTTTATGTTTCTGCATTTCTGTGTTCTTCCGCTCCTCCGTTCTTCTTCGTTCTCTTCTCCTCCTTTTTGGGTTTCCTCGCGTGGGTGGCATTTTTCTAGGGTTTTGTTCCCTTTTCTGCCTTGGCATCGCTTGTTAAAACCCTTTTCCTTTCTTCTTTCTCCAGTTATTTATCCGCATCATGGTGCGCCCGAAATCAAGGTCCGGTTCTCCCCCCCAAGACCGACTATAAAGCCTTCTATACATGGGCCCCTGACGAGCTTTTAAATGAATGCACCACTCTGACGACCATTCAGGACTTGGAGAACCATCGCGGTGATCCCCATTTGTACAATTTTAATGCCTTCTGCCGCACCCATGATGCCCACATTTCTGTTCGTTCCGGCAGGCCAGGGGAACCTGTTTGCGTGGATGACAAACCCAGGAAAGGGAACCCCTTCTTCTTCATGTATCAAACCGTATTTAAACGCATTGGGGTGCGCCTTCCGTTCACACCCTTCGAGAGGGAACTCCTTACCGAGATCAATACGGCCCCTGCCCAGTTACATCCCAACAGTTGGGCATTCGTTCGGGCCTTCCAGATTCTTTGCGGGTATCTAGGCATCCTCCCTTCTGTGGACGTCTTTTTACACTTCTTCGAGGTGAAGAAGCAGGGGAAAAGCTACTGGGTGAGCTTTTCCGGGATCGCTGGCAGGATCCTTCTTTCCCTTTTCCAGAACTCGTACAAGAGTTGGAAGGGAAAATTCTTCAGGGTATGCTGCGCCAAGCATGACCCCACAGCCTTGGACGGCTTCCCTCTATATTGGACAGAGCATCCCAAGCTGCTCAAGGCCAAGGCCTTGGATGAGCTGTCCCCTGCTGATTGGGAGGTGTGCAAGGCCTTGGCTGGCCTGGTAATCGTTTTCGACACTATGAAACTCATCGCGTGCGAGTACAACGCTCACTCCCTGTCCACTTACTTTGGTAGGGAGGCTCCTCTCTTGTTGCCCTCTGTTATCTGTGTTTTACTGCATCGTGTTTGTCCTGTTGGCCTCCTCCACCTGTTTCCCTCTGTGCTAAATGGCTTGTATAACTACTTTGGCCTTAACTTCTGATATTTGGTTTCTCTGAATGTAGGATCGGTGATGGATGCTTCCAAGAGGATGGTTTTGGCGAAACCGATGAAGGCTGCTCGTGCCGCCAAGGCTGGTGCCTCCTCCGCCCCTGCTGCTGACCCAAACCCCTCATTAACCTTGCCCTTACCACCACCAACCACTACGGAAGCCCCACTGATGGAGGAGGGCCAAGCACACCTACCCAAAGAAGCCAAGGCACAAGGCAAGGAGAGCGTCTAGACCAAGACCAAGACCAAGGTGAGCGTCTAGGACGTGAAAGTAAGCATCTAGGACGTGAAGGTGAGCGTCTAGACCGTGAAGGAGGGCGGCTATCCATGGAGCTAGACCGTCTAGGACCCCTTACAAGATTAATGGCCAAACATATTCAAACACAAGCAAATGAGGCCACGGATGGAAGAGAGAAGGCTTTGTATATGTTTGCATAAAGGCCCATTGGGGGTACTTAGTAGATAGGATAGTGTAGGAAGCACTTTTGATAGAAACCTTCTAGAATCTAGGGTAGAATGGCCGGTCATGGCACCTTAGATTTAGATTTAATTTTTGGTTTTATTTCTTTTAGAAAGGTGGCTTAACATTTACGTCCACCAAGCCTATAAATAGGGAGGCTATTTCATTGTATTAAACAAGTTTATTTGAGTATTGTTATGCTGCCCATTTTGTGCACTAGCTATACTTCTCCTAGAAATCTATGCTATAAACTTCACTCCCTTCACCTTTCTTCATAGAGCTGGTCGAACCTCTCTAAATTCATACTCATCATGCACCTTCAAAGCCATCACAACTCCTAGGAGGGCTTTGTTTCACTCACCCATTGCTTCCGCATCCATTTTACTACTTTGATTCAAGAAGAACACATGAAATGCCATCATTTGGTATCATGAGCTATTGGTTCTTCAAGATGAGTAGCTTGTCTTTTTAATTTCAGTTCTTCTTTATTTTCATATTTGTCATTTCAATTCCTTACTTGTCTTGCTGTTTTTATATTTTAATTTGTTCTTGGTGTGCTTTGTGGAAGATCCAACCCAAGCACTCTTGTTTATTTGATCTTGAACAAGTTCTTGTGCAATTTGTGATAGGATTCCACACACCTTTGTGTTGCTATTTTGTTTTAGGCTTTGAGTCTTTATTGCTTTCATTATTTTGCTTCATATTATGCTTTGAGTCTTTAATTTTTTGAATCTATACTTGTTTTGTCAAGTTATGTTCATCCATATTGTCATCAATTCTTAGTAGTCCTATTTTTTGGCTTGATTGTTTCTTGTTTTGGGTCTCTTTATATTGCTTTAATCTGCTGTTATTTTGATCCTTTGGTGCTTTTTATTTTTAGTTTGAGTTCCTAATTGTGTCTTAGTTCATACACAATTTCCATTCTCACATTTCCATTGTGTTAATTTTGGTTATCTTGCTGTTTTCTTCCAGTTTTCCAGATTTCCCCTGTAACACCTCTCTGTTCTGGGCTGTTTTGTTTACCAAAATTTTTCCACCCATAGGAAAATTCTGAATTTCTGGAAAATGAAAGTTTAAGGTGTTATAGAAAAGACAAAAAAAGAATGAGGTCAAAAGGAGCAACAGAAAAAAAATGATAAATCTCACAAAATCAGAGTGCGAATCTTGAGCGTTACAGCTGACCTAACTGCACACCAAATTTGCAAAAATTATTAAAACAAAATGGTGCATGCGTTTTAGGTGATTCCAAAGCCAAAATTTAGCTAAGATCCTGAATTTTCTTGTATCCAAATTTCAGAAACAAATTTTACAATTACAGCTCAGCATAAATCGGGGAACAAAACTGTTTCTGGCCCACAATATTTTCCAGTGGTGCTGTTTTTTTTATTTGGTCATCTAATCTAGTGCTTTTCTTTAGGAATTCCTTTTGTGTGCCAACTTTTATTGAGTACCTTTAATTGTTTGCTTTAATTCCTTGAATCTCTTTCTAAGTTGTCATATTATAAATCCTTTTGTTGGTACTGTTTTCTTTCAATTAAATTTGTTTCTTGCTTTTGTTTCTTGACCTCTCTTTTGTGGGTGCTGGAAATTAATTCTCTCTTGGTGCTTATGTGCATGGAAATTGACTTGGTTTAAGGTTAAGCCTTTGTGAATAGGTGCTGGAAATTGGAGAATTAAAGCCAACTTTCTAAGGAGGAGTCAAGCTAAGGCCGAAACAAGCTTCTTGAAACAAACACTACAAACACCTAGAAGATCAACAATCAAGACAACAAAGAAAGTGCACTAACCAAAAAGAGGAACAACAAAGGGGGTTTTCTTATCTCCTTTACAACTTGGTTTATTGTTAATTACCTCTTTTAATTTACGTTTTAGACGGTGAGTGTGTCTTCAAGGGCTCAAAGTGTCCAAGAAGCCTCACCTAGGGCCGAATAGCATAGTTATTTTGTTTAGTAATTTGTTGCTTGTTTGAACTTGTATTTCTTTTGTTTTGGTAGAAACGTTTTGCATGTTTAGTATTGTTTAATTTTGTGCTATACCGACTAGTTTGCTGCATATCTAGCTTACATAGTTTTCTTGCTTTTTGATTTCTCAACTTCTTGTGTTCTAAGTGTTCTACTAAGAGAAAATTTTGTGTGAAGTCATTGGAGGAAAAGTTTTTGGCAAGGAAAAGGCTTGGTACTTAAGTAGTCCATTGTGACTCACCTCCCTTACCTGGAAAACTCCCTTCTCTAACTTTCCTAAACTTTCTCCAAGTAAAACACCTATATACACAAAGTTTTAGCCATGTCTTCTTCTTCTCACTCTCCAAAGTCTATAGAAAGTGAAGTAAAATCTTTGAAAACTCTTTTAAAAGAAGTATCCCAAGCGGTACAATTAATCTCTTTTAGACAATTGGAGAATGAAAACAAAATCAATGAGTTGGCTAAAGCTCAAGAAGAGAAGTCACAAAAATCACAAAAATAAAAAAAAACTCATGCATCACAAAGTATTGAATCTCTAGGGGAGGGAAGCCGTAGAATCAATGATTATTACCAACCACCCCCTAGAAGAACTAGGCAAAGGGAACAAGAGGTGCCAAGGGAAACAAGAGTAGACCTACCTCATTAACATGGTAAGGAAAATGTAGAAGTATATCTAGATTGGGAGATGAAGGTAGAGCAACTTTTTGCTTGCCATAGGGTAAGTGAGGAACGAAAAGTACCCCTAGCCACCCTTAGTTTCCAAGGAAATGCCATGTATTGGTGGACCTCTCTCGAAAGAGATAGACGTCTTCATAGGGAACCTTCCATTACATATTGGAATGACCTTAGGGGAGCCCTAAGACGTCGACATATACCCTCTTACTACCATAGGGAGTTAATGGACAAGCTCCAAAGACTCCAACAAAGAAATATAAGCGTAGAGGAGTATAGACAAAAGATGGAGCTCTATATGATGAGAGCCTCTATTAGAGAGGAAGAGGAAACCACCATTGCTAGGTTCCTTAGTGGCCTATCACTTGAGATAAGAGATAGAGTAGAGCTCTTACCTTATCAAGACTTGAATGATTTGGTTCAACTTTGCATTAAAGTTGAGCAACAAAACTTGCGCAAAACTTCAAGTCAAAAGGTGAGCCCCTATTCTAGCTTTTATCCCAAGAAAGAGTTTAGAAGGGAGGGTAGTACATCCAAGGAAAAACCAAAAGAGCCTACCAAACCCTTCACCAAAGAAACCTCAACCCCACCCATCCGAGCTAGAGATGTCAAGTGTTTTAAGTGCTATGGTAGGGGGCATGTGCAAGCACAATGTCCAAACCAAAGGACTTTGTTTTTAAAAGGTGTAGACGAGTACACTAGTGGCGAGGATGAGCCTAGTGAGAAAGAGGAAGGGGGAGAGGATGAGAGGGTAGCTCCACTAGAGGGAGAATTGCTTATGATTAGGAGAACCCTCAACAATCACCCTAGCACATCCATGGAAACACAAAGGGAGAACATCTTTCATACAAGATGCAATGTTTTAGAAAATATATGTTCTCTCATTGTGGATAGTGGATCTAGTTGTAATTGTTGTAGTGCTAGGATGGTTGAAAAGCTTAAGCTACAAGTAGTTCCTCACCCAAAACCTTACAAACTTCAATGGCTTAATGAAAATGGGGAACTACATGTAGACAAGCAAGTGGAAATCAAGTTTTCCATAGGGAACTACAAAGACAAAGTTTTATGTGATGTAGTGCCTATGGAAGCTTGCCATATCTTATTAGGGAGACCATGGCAATTTGACAAGAAAACCTTGCATGATGGTCTCACTAACGAGATTTCCTTCACCCATAAATATAAGAAGTTTGTACTTAGTCCTTTACCACATTCTCAAGTGGTGAAAGACCAAATACAAATGAAACAAAAGAGGGATGAGGAAAACAAAAAAAAAAGAGAGCTAGAAAAAGAGAAAATCCTTAGGGATAGAAAGGCGTGGGAGAAGAGTGTTCCTTCCCACAAGGTTGATCAACAAGAAAAACCTCTTGAAAATGTTTTTGAAAACTTGCTTCTTGTTGAACAACCAAGCCTTATCTTTTGTAAAGGAGCACTTACATGCACTGCCACAAGTAGTGAACTCATGGTTTTACCTCCTCAAGTAGAAAACCTTTTGAGTGAATTTGAAGATCTATTCTCCCAAGAAGGACCCATTGGGCTTCCTCCTCTTAGGGGGATAGAACATCAAATTGACTTTATACCGGGGGCAAGCCTACCAAATAGGCCTGCTTATAGAACCAACCCCGAGGAAACAAAGGAGATAGAATCACAAGTTCAAGACTTGTTGGAGAAGGGTTGGGTTCAAAAAAGCCTAAGCCCTTGTGCTGTACCTGTCTTGTTGGTGCCAAAAAAAGATGGAAAATGGCGTATGTGTTGTGATTGTAGAGCAATCAACAACATCACCATCAAGTATAGGCATCCAATCCCAAGGCTTGATGATATGCTTGATGAATTGCATGGGTCAACTCTATTCTCCAAAATTGACCTTAAAAGTGGATATCACCAAATTCGAATCAAGGAGGGTGATGAGTGGAAAACCGCTTTTAAGACCAAATTTGGACTATACGAGTGGTTGGTGATGCCCTTTGGGCTTACTAATGCTCCAAGCACATTCATGAGGCTTATGAATCACACCTTGAGGGATTGTATAGGTAAATATGTAGTAGTTTACTTTGATGATATCTTAGTCTATAGTAAAAGCCTAGAAGACCATCTAAGTCACCTTAGGGAAGTTCTTCTAGTTCTTAGGAAAAATAGTCTTTTTGCCAATAGGGATAAGTGTACCTTTTGTGTAGATAGTGTAGTTTTCTTAGGTTTCATAGTTAACAAAAAGGGGGTGCATGTAGATCCCGAGAAAATCAAAGCCATCCGCGAGTGGCCAACTCCACAAAATGTAAGTGACGTAAGAAGTTTTCATGGGTTAGCTAGCTTCTATAGAAGGTTTGTCCCTAATTTTTCTAGTCTAGCTTCTCCATTGAATGAACTTGTAAAAAAAGATGTTGCATTTTGTTGGAATGAAAAGCATGAGCAAGCCTTTCAAAGGCTCAAAGCTCAACTCACCAATGCACCCATTCTATCTCTTCCAAATTTTTCCAAAACTTTTGAGATAGAGTGTGATGCATCGGGGGTAGGCATAGGTGCGGTTTTGTTGCAAGGAGGACACCCCATTGCTTATTTTAGTGAAAAACTCCATGGTGCCACCCTCAACTACCCCACCTATGACAAAGAGCTCTATGCTCTTGTGCGAGCCCTAAAGACTTGGGAACACTACCTTGTGTCCAAAGAATTTGTTATCCATAGTGATCACGAGTCTTTAAAATATTTAAAGGGCCAACACAAGCTCAACAAGAGACATGCTAAATGGATGGAATTTCTTGAACAATTTCCTTATGTAATCAAATACAAGAAAGGAAGCACCAATATAGTGGCCGATGCTCTTTCAAGACGGCACACTCTCTTTTCAAAACTAGGTGCCCAAATTCTTGGATTTGACCACATAAGAGAGCTTTACCAAGAAGATCAAGAACTCTCATCCATCTATGCCCAATGTCTACATAGAGCGCAAGGAGGTTACTATGTGTCCGAGGGATATCTTTTTAAAGAAGGAAAACTTTGCATTCCCCAAGGCACACATAGAAAACTCCTTGTCAAAGAATCACATGAAGGGGGACTCATGGGCCATTTTGGAGTTGATAAAACTCTTGATCTTTTAAAAGCAAAATTTTGTTGGCCACACATGAGGAAAGATGTCCAACGACATTGTTCTAGATGTATCTCATGTTTAAAAGCAAAGTCTAGAACAATGCCGCATGGACTCTACACCCCTTTGCCGATTGCAAATGCTCCTTGGGAAGACATTAGCATGGATTTCATTTTAGGACTTCCTAGGACTGCAAGAGGCCATGACTCTATCTTTGTGGTAGTGGACCGTTTTAGCAAAATGTCCCACTTTATTCCATGCCACAAAGTGGATGATGCTCAAAATATTTCTAAACTCTTCTTTAGAGAAGTGGTGAGACTCCATGGTCTCCCGAGAAGTATAGTGTCCGATCGAGATCCCAAGTTTATAAGCCACTTTTGGAAAACTCTTTGGGGTAAACTTGGAACAAGACTACAATTTTCAACTTCTTGTCATCCTCAAACGGATGGTCAAACCGAAGTAGTCAATAGATCTCTTGGAACTATGCTTAGGGCTATCATGAAGGGAAGCCACAAATCTTGGGATGAGTACCTTCCCCACATTGAATTTGCTTACAATAGAGTAGTTCACAAGACTACTAATGCTTCTCCTTTTGAGGTAGTATATGGTTTTAATCCTCTCACGCCCATGGATTTGATACCCCTTCCTAATCCACAAGATTTTGTGCATAAGGAAGGAGTAATCAAAGCTGATTTTATCAAGAAAATGCATGAGAAGATTAAAATTCAAATACAACAACAAAATGAGAAGTACACAAAATACAACAACAAAGGGAAGAGAGAAATAATTTTTGAGGAAGGAGACTTAGTTTGGCTTCACCTTCGCAAAGATAGATTTCCAACTCAAAGGAAGTCCAAACTAAGTCCCCGAGGAGATGGACCTTTCCAAGTTCTCAAGCGAGTCAACAACAATGCTTATAAATTGGACCTACCTCTTGAATATGGAGTACATGACACTTTTAATGTAATTGATCTTTCTCCATTTGTAGGAACCAATGACGATGACGAGCTGGATTTGAGGACAAATCCTTTCCAAGGGGGAGGGGATGATGGAGGAGGGCCAAGCACACCTACCCAAAGAAGCCAAGGCACAAGCCAAGGAGAGCGTCTAGACCAAGACCAAGACCAAGGTGAGCGTCTAGGACGTGAAAGTAAGCGTCTAGGACGTGAAGGTGAGCGTCTAGACCGTGAAGGAGGGCGGCTATCCATGGAGCTAGACCGTCTAGGACCCCTTACAAGATCAATGGCCAAACATATTCAAACACAAGCAAATGAGGCCACGGATGGAAGAGAGAAGGCTTTGTATATGTTTGCATAAAGGCCCATTGGGGGTACTTAGTAGATAGGATAGTGTAGGAAGCACTTTTGATAGAAACCTTCTAGAATCTAGGGTAGAATGGCCGGTCATGGCACCTTAGATTTAGATTTAATTTTTGGTTTTATTTCTTTTAGAAAGGTGGCTTAACATTTATGTCCACCAAGCCTATAAATAGGGAGGCTATTTCATTGTATTAAACAAGTTTATTTGAGTATTGTTATGCTGCCCATTTTGTGCACTAACTATACTTCTCCTAGAAATCTAGGCTATAAACTTCACTCCCTTCACCTTTCTTCATAGAGCTGGCCGAACCTCTCTAAATTCATACTCATCATGCACCTTCAAAGCCATCACAACTCCTAGGAGGGCTTTGTTTCACTCACCCATTGCTTCCGCATCCATTTTACTACTTTGATTCAAGAAGAACACATGAAATGCCATCACCCACTAGGCTCATCTTCACCACCCTCACATAGCCCCCAGGCGCTTCAAACACCCGGCTCTCCTCTGCCCATCGCCGCCGTCCCCCTGGCTATGGCTTCATCACCGGCTCCAACCCCCCTTGACAAAGGAAAACGAGTTTTGGAGATCATATCCGATGATGAGGACTCTGATGGCGTGGCACCGTTCAAGAGGAGGAAGGCTGCGAGGGGTTCCCATCCTACAAGCGGCATCGCCCCAGGGAGGGGATTCCTTCAGGGACAACCCCCCAAGTGCTACCTCTCTTCCTCCCACAATGGTCCAAGAAGAAACAGGCGAAGGGGCCGAATCTGCTCCACCCCCACCACCGGCAGAGGTCTTTGTTGCCCCTGCTTCCGTCGCCGCCGCCGCCGCCCCAGACCTTATTGCCATCCCTCCTCCAATTATGCACCCGATGAGGGGCTTCAACGGGGGATCAATGCCAGAAGGCTCCGACAGGAGGGAGGGAATGCCCTTCTACTTGGGAGCCTTCTTGGCCGTGGCCCTTGACTGGCGTGCCCAAGCTAGAAATGCTGCTTTGCAGACACAAACCCTCCATGCCCTGGAAACAAGGGTCGCCACGCTGGAGGAGGAAAAGGAAGCTCTGGGACGCCAGAACAAAACCCACCAAGCCTCTCTGAAGTTGGCGCAAGAGGCCAAGGAGGAGGCTGAAAAGCAGCTGGGTGAGGCGATGGAGCTTCAGGCCGACTTCTACGCTCGGGAAGTCACTCTCCAAGTTCAAATAACGGGCCTCCAGGGCATGGTCGAAGCTTTCGAAGAGGTTCAAAAGGACTTGAAGGACCGATGCTGCGAGCAGGCTGAAGAACTGGAGCGGATGGAGGGGGAGATGACTACTCAGGCCAAGGCTTTGGGCCTTCTCCAGGTTGACCACGACAAATTGCAGATCGAGGTCAGCCGACTCCGTGTGGAGAAAGAGGCTCTGGAGAAACAGGTATCTTCTGAGGACGCCACCATCGAGGAGTTGGAGAAGGACAAGAAAACCCTTATCAACGACATGGCGGGCACCTTCGAGGAGGGGTTCAAAGAGGCTCTGGCCCAAGCCATCTGTGAGAACCCGGGGATCGACGTTTCTAACTGCGATTCCACTCATCACATCGTCGACGGGAAGGTCGTGCCCTTTGAGCTGGATGACTGAACCGCCACCCTCAATCGCCACCTTTACTCCTTTGCACTTTATGTTTGTTTTTGCCCCCTTTTGGTGAACTTGTAACTTCTTTGAACTATTTGCACTTTCGTCACAACTATGGGTTTTGCATGACAATTTTTGTACCTTTGAGTTATCGCATTCCGTCTGTATGATTTTACCCTCATTTTCCACCTTCACGTACTTCGATTGCTTTGCCCGTACTCTGCCCGTTTCTTTCACTACGTTGGGCGACCCTGTATACCTGGTGCCTTACTCCTATCGAGGACCTCGGAAACTGTTCTGCCTTCGTATCTTTGAGGCCTCTGCCCAGTGAAGGCGTCGGTGGGCTTACCGTTGCCGCAACGCAAAAGTTGAGACGTACTCTGGGTCTTAAACACTTGGGACAAGGTCACGCATCAATGCCCACGCCCAGGGAGAGGCTTGCCTAACGGCGCCGTATCGTGCATGGGGTGTCTCAAGCACCAAAGCGATTTGTCCCTTGATTCTTGGAGAGGCCTGCTACAGCAGCGTCGTATCGCCCTCAAGGTGTCTAGAAACGCCAAACACTGGGAGGGCTCGAAGCCCTCCAGGGGGTCGTTCCCTCCATGGTCTTTCCTTCCCATGGGTATCGGGGAACAACCCTGCCAGTGGTTCACACAGCATTTGGCGACCTCGTCTCCCTCCACAGTCTTTCCTACTTGTGGGTATCGGGGAGGCGACGCCGCTAGTGACTAGTTTTGACTTCTTCTACTTTATCTCCCTCCACAGTCTTTCCTACCCGTGGATATCGGGGAGGCGACGCCGCTAATAACTTGCAATGGTGATGTCCTCGACGTCTAATGCTGACGACGCCTTCTATTGGCGACGCCTTTGGCGTCTTTTGCTGGCAACGCCCGATGCGGTTAAGGCGTTGACTTCATCTTGGCATTGACTTTTACTTTGACCCTCGTCGACGCCTGGGGGTAGCGAGGAGCTCAAGGTCTCGCCCGTGCCATCCACGTGGCGTCCCACGTATGGTTGATGGGACGTTCCCTCACTTGACTTGGTCCTGACATTTTCTGAGTGTCTGACCCATTCTCGACGGCGCATCGTACCCTCGGGCATTCTGTCGATACGACGTTTTCTGAGTGTTAACCAGTGGTGCCAGGGTCATCCTCCCATCCTCTGCCACGTGGCTTGATCACACAGTGCATCCATTTGCGTCGTTTGGTGCTCTAACTGCAATACTTCCATTTGCGTCGTTTGGCGCTCTAACCGCAATATTTAGTTCTTCAAAATCTTGAACCTGCCCTCATCATCTCTGTGCTTTCGTAACCTACTTGCACCATCTTTCTTCTCTAACCAACGTTTTACCCCCGCGTTTCCAGCAGGTCACTCTTCTTCAACCTTCCCAGATACTGTTCCGACATGTCTTCCCATGCTCCTCCCCCCAAGGTTAACCCCAAGGACCTGTATACTTGGGCCTCGAGCGAGCTCCTTGACGAGTGCTCGTGCCTGCTTTCTACCAGGGCCATAAGGGAACACAAAGGGGATTTGTGCTCCTATGATCACCGTGCCTTCGCGAAGTGGCACGACAACGATATCGCTGTGCTCCCTTGCACTTTAGGGGAGCCAGTGTGCGGAGACGAACGGGCCAACGACGGGGTCCCCTTCTTTTATTTCTATCAAGTGGTTTTCAAGACCATCGGCGTGCGCCTGCCCTTCTCCAGGTTTGAGAGGGAACTATTGACGGAGATTAATGCTGCTCCGGCCTAGTTGTATCCTAATAGCTGGGCTTTCGTCAAGGCTTTCGACATACTTTTTGGTTTTCTGGGGTGTGCACCTTCGGTTGATATCTTTCTTCACTTCTTTGAGGTGAAGAGGCAAAAGAACAACTCTGGGTGACCCTCAGTAATGTTCCTGGCAAGGTTCTCCTGACCCCCTTCCAAAACTCCTTCACTGGGTGGAAGGGCAGG
The DNA here is from genome assembly GCF_000499845.2 of Phaseolus vulgaris. Classification (NCBI taxonomy): domain Eukaryota; kingdom Viridiplantae; phylum Streptophyta; class Magnoliopsida; order Fabales; family Fabaceae; genus Phaseolus; species Phaseolus vulgaris. Next base: position 19,295,023 of record NC_023757.2, read on the forward strand.
TTTTTCAAAATCTGTTGCTCTGATCTCGTGCCCTCCGCCCTAGATGGTTTTCCACTGTACAGGGTGAGGGAGACAAGAGCCCTCAAGTCCAAACCCTTCAAGAAACTAACCCCGAACGACCAGGTGGCGTGCCGGATCGTAGCTGAGGCGGGGGGTTTCGACTCCGCCACCTTGATCAGCTTGGACTTCAACGTCGAAACCCTAAAGAAGTATATATGTACGAGTGGCTGCCCTAGAAACTTCCACCCTTTGTGCTTTCTAAATCTTTGCATGTTTTTCCTCATGGTGTCTTTAACATGTTCCTTTCCCTTGGTGTAGGTTTGAAGATAAACCAGCAGCGGAGGTCACAACTCACCCGGGCTCTGCGGGCTGAGAGCGGGGCTTCGTCTTCCTCCCGTGCCGACTCCGGAGGCCACTGAAGAGTGGTTCTTTTGTGTTTTTTGTATGAGCACAGGGCATGTAATGTTTGCCCTATTCGCCTTACTCCCATTTATCTCGAACACTTCTTGTAAATTTAACTGTACTGTACCATGCTTGGTTTCTGTAACGTCGCTTTACTTTTGCACACACTTCATATACTGTGCATTTTTCCTCCGTCATGTTTCTTGGCGGCGCCTGCGCTTGGGTGACGCCTTCTACCTTGGTGACGCTTCCTTTCTTGGTGACGCCTTCTTCTTGGCGACGCTTTCTCTTGGCGACGCCTTCTTTCTTGGGGACGCCTCCTTTCTTGGCGACGCCTGTCGCCGCTTCGAACGAAAAAAAGATAAAGACTAAAATCCAAGGCAAGGTTTTTCTCGAACTTCTTTTTTCTTTTATTCGGGTGACCTCATTAAAAAACCCCCCGAAAGGGAAAAAGAGTGTCCCCTTCAACAAGATTGTTACATGGCTGCTTACATAAGTCAACTAAAATAAAACTTCATGTTGGCTGCATTCCAGCTACGCGGAATGGGACCCCCCTCCAAGGTCTCTAGGTTGTACGAACCGTTGCCCTTAGCCTCGTTGATTCTGAAGGGTTCGGTCCACTTGGGAGACAACTTATTCTCCAGCTCGTATGGATGAGCCTTCCTCATAACTAGGTCGCCAATCTGAAACTGTCGTGGCTTTACCTTAGAGCTATATTGTGGCTCTACTCTTCTCTTTACTGCTTCAGCCTTTATTCTGGCCTCCTCCCTGGCTTCTTCTAGTAGGTCCAGGTTCACCTGCCTTTCTTCGTTGGATTCCTCAACCACAAAGTTTTGGAAACGTGGCGAGCTTTCGTGTATCTCTACCGGGATCATCGCATCCGACCCATACACTAAGCTGAAAGGCGTCTCCAAGGTAGAAGATTGGGGCGTGGTGTGGTATGCCCATACGATCCTTGGTACTTCCTCCGCCTACGCCCCTTTGGCCTTCTCTAGCCTTCTTTTTAGCCCCCTCAGCAAAACTCTGTTTGCTGACTCTACTTGCCCGTTAGTCTGGGGGTGTTCGACTGATGCGAACACTTGCTTGATGCCTACCTCAGCATACAGGTTTCTCAACTGCTGACTGGCGAACTGGGTTCCATTATCGGATATCAGCCGCCTAGGTACGCCAAAACGACACACAATGTTCTTCCACACAAAGTGTTGCACCTTGTGCGTAGTGATCTGGGCCACGGGCTCCGCCTCTATCCACTTGGTGTAGTACTCGATGGCAACGATCAAGTACTTCATCTGCCTTATCGCCAGTGGGAACGGACCTAGGATGTCAATCCCCCAGGTATGGAAAGGCCACGGGCTGTATATGGATCGCAGCTCTTCTGGCGGCGCCTTGTGCCAGTCGGTGTGTTTTTGACATTGCTTACTGATTCTGCCGACAACTCGAGCGTGGAGGAATCGCTTCGTAGCTCTCTCTGCCCCGTCTACGCGACTGTGTTATCTGCAAAATCACCCTCAGAACCTTCTCTAGGATCTCCAAACGCGACCTGCAAAACACATAGACGGCGCCTCTAGCGGCCGTTTGCACTCCGACGATCAAGTTAGATCACAGAACCACCAATGAGAAAGACTAGTAGTGTGTGTGTGAAAACTCTTGCTCTTTTTTTTTTTCCTATCCTCTGAATCTCACCCTGATTCTCTTTTATGCCTCTCCCCGTATCTGGGCCTAACAGAATTCTGTTATGCCTCTCTGGCATGTGCCAGAACCCTGTTATGCTTTTCTGCGACCTCCAGAATCAGTAGAGCGTGAGTGTCTGTGCGTGTCTGCGCGTCTCTGCCCTTGGCTGCGCTTGTCTGTACCCTTAGCGGTACGGAGTGCACCTTTATCTGGACCGCGCCCTTCTCAGATGATGACACGTGGAGGCATGCAACTCACATCTAACCATACACGTGTCACTACTTGAAGGGCTCTAGCGCTTATCTTTGTGCGCCTAAGTTATTCCCTTGCGGAGTAACTTAGCATATTTCTTCCATCTGGGTAAATCGCATACTCTCAGGAGAACGCCAGGTGTGGCTGGTCTAGGCACACTCACCAAGCGTTGCTCTCTGCGTAAACGGCTTACCCTTCACGGTGTCACGCACGTAATGGGTTGAGGGAATCACCAATCACTGACCGGTTTACTAGCTCCCTCAGGCCACTCTCGTGCACGATTCCCTGAGATGTGCTTATGCGAGGTCCATGCGTAACGCTCTCGCTGGGAACCTCAGTCCCAGTTTAACTGCGTGTAACACGAGACCCCGATGACCATGCACCCGATGACTGATCAGTGCTCTATTGCTTCTCGCATTCTGCCCCCAGGTGTTCATCTGGGGACTGGTCTGTTGGTGGCCACTTGGTTACTGACCACCGATCACCGTTCTGGGTGATCTGTCCCCTGACTTTTCTGTCGCCTGATCTGTCGGTGGTCACTTGGTTACTGACAACCGATCACGTTCATTCCTGATCTATCTGTCACCTGGTCCACGTGTCACCCTGCGAGTGGTCCACGTGATTATCTTCTGCTGACGTTATCAACTACCGATGATCGACCGGATCACTTACAACGCTGGGCGTGTCGCAAGCAATCTTCCTTTACTGTTGGCCAATAAAAACCTGCGCGTACCACCTTAGAGGCTAAGGACCTTCCCCCTACGTGGCTCCGACAAATGCCTTCGTGGAGCTCCGCCATTATTCTAGTACACTCGTCGCCGCTTACGCACGTTAAGATAGGGTGAGTGAACCCGTGCCTGAACAACACTCCGTCCACCAGAGTGTACCTTGCGGCATTTCTCTTAACCTTCTTACTTTCTTCAGGCTCCACTGGGAGGGCCCCATCCGCCAGGTACCGTCTGTATGGCGTCATCCAGGTGTCTCCTTCGGCTAAGGCACATATCTGCGTCTGCCTTCCTTCTTCGGGCGTGTCCGCGTATGTGCTGATGCAAGGCGTCTTCAGCGTATCTTGGGTCAAAGAACGATGACTCATTGGCCTCCCTCTTGCTGTACAGATCTGGAGGACGTCCACCCTGTTATCTTCCACGAATTTACGCGGAGCTTTGAGCGTCTCTTGGATCACCGTCCTCTGTCTACCCCCCTTGCCTGAGCTGGCCAGCTTGGCAAGCAGGTCAGCTCTGGTATTTTGTTCCCTTGGGACATGTACTAGCTCAAGAGCACTAAATGCTCCCCTCAACAGTTGAACGTATTGCAGATATGCCGCCATCTGTGGGTCTTTCGCCTGGAACTCACCCGACACTAGCCCTGTAATCAGTTGGGAATCACTTTTTACCAAGAGGTTCTACGCGCCCATTTCTTTAGCTAGGAGCATTCCTGCAATCAGGGCTTCGTATTCGGCCTGATTATTACTTGCCCTGAAGGCGAAGCACAGAGCTTGCTCGATCAGCACGCCATTGGGTCCCTCCTAGACTATTCCCGCACCACTTCCTTGATGGTTGGGGGAGCCATCAACTGAGAGCAACCACCGCAAGCCCGCCTCCACCTCTTGTTCACCTCCGGGCGAGAGTTCTGCCACAAAATCCGCGTATACTTGCCCTTTGATTGATCCTCTGGGCTCATACTGGATGTCCAATTCTGACAACTCCACCACCCAGCGCACCATTCTTCCAGCTACGTCAGGCTTCTGCAGCACCTTCTGTATAGGGAGGTTTGTCATCACTACCACCGTAAAGTTGTGGAAGTAATGACGGAGCCTCCTGGCCGAAAACACCACCGCCAACGCTGCCTTCTCCAACGCCTGGTATCTCGTCTTCGCGCCTTGTAAGGCCTTGCTTACGAAATAGATGGGCTTATGAATCTGGTCCTGCTCCTGGACCAGCACAGAGCCGATAGCTCGCTCTGTCACCGTGAAGTACAGCCGGAGGGGCACGCCCGTTACCGGTTTGTAGAGGACCGGGGGCGTCGCCAGGTATTCTTTCAACTTGATGAAAGCCGCTTCGCATTCGTCAGTCCATGCAAAACGACTATTTCTCTTGAGGCACTGGAAATATGGGTGCCCCTTCTCCCCTCCGGCAGAAACGAACCTTGAGAGCGCCGCCATCCGCCCCGTCAGCTGCTGCACTTCCTTTACTGACGCCGGGCTTCGCATGGTGATGATTGCTGGGCATTTGTCGGGGTTCGCCTCTATTCCCCTCTCCGTGAGCATGAAACCTAGAAACTTACCGGCCTCTACCCCGAAGACACACTTCTCGGGGTTTAGCTTGAGGCGGTACTTGGATATAGTGACGAACAACTCTTCTAGGTCCGCCACGTGCTGTGCTCTATCCTTCGACACCACTACCATATCATCCACGTAGGCGTATACATTCCTTCCTAACATGGGCGCTAGGACCTTGTCCATCAGCCTTTGGTAGGTGGCGCCTGCGTTTTTCAGCCCAAAAGGCATCACCTTGTAACAGCAACTGCTGGTCTCCGTCATGAATACAGTTTTGCTCTCATCTCTCGATTGCATTTTTATCTGGTTGTATCCCGAGAATGCATCCAAGAAGCTTAGCACCTTGCAGCCGGATGCACTATCCACCAACGCGTCGATGCTGGGCAGTGGGTACGAGTCCTTCGGGCACGCCTTATTTAAGTCCGTGAAGTCCACGCACATCCTCCACTTCCTATTCGCCTTCTTCACCAGGACGACGTTGGCTAGCCACTCAAGTTATTGGATTTCCCTGATGTGGCCAGCACTCAGCAGCTTCTGCGTTTCCTCCCTTACCACCAGTTGCCTCTCTTCATTAAACTTTCTCCTTCTTTGGCACACGGGGCGGACCGTGGCGTCCATGCTAAGGTGGTGACATAGGAAATCAGGGTCGATGCCGGGCATATCCGAGGCGGACCATGCGAAAGCATTCAAATGTCGTGAAATCACTCCTGCCACCTCCTCTTGTTCCTCTTGGCTTAGCAAACGCCCTACCTTAAACGTTTTTCCGCCAATCTCTCGTTTCACCACGCTTGCCGCCTGCTGATCCCTGCTATTATCCTCAACGGGCGCCGCCTCTTCCACAGGCGCCGTGTCGTTGGGGCCTTCTTCCATGAGTGTATCCGCCTCGGGCGTCGCCCTCATGGGTATGGCCTTGTTAGGCGTTGACCCAGCGGGCGTCGCCTCAATCATCGTCGTGTCTGCGCTTGGCGGGCGCTCATACACCATGAACACGCCTCTCTTCGTTTTCAGGTTGTTCTCATAACATTTTCGCGCCTCCTCCTGGTCCGACTTGATGACAATCACCTTGCCACTGAGATCTGGCAGCTTCATCTTCATATGGCGCGTGGAGGCCACTTCGTTCAGCCGATTCAAAGTCGGCCTGCCCAACAATATGTTGAAGGCGGAGTTGGCGTTTACGACCAAGTACCGTATGCTTTCGGTACGCGAGGCCTCTCCATCTGTGAACGTTGTCCTCAGCTCCAAGTAGCCTCGGACTTCCACCTGGTGATCTGCGAAACCATATAAGCACCCTGTGTAGGGCCTCAAAAGGTCAGGAGACAGCCGCAACTTGTTGAATGTCGACCAAAACATGACATCTGCAGAGCTTCCTTGGTCGACAAGAACCCTATGCACCTTTCGACCCGCCGTGACAACTGAAACGACCACAGGATCGTTGTCGTGCGACACCACGTCTCGGAGATCCCCTCTCGTGAACACGAGGTCCGATTCCCACGGTTCACCCAAGATCCTTTCTTCAATCGAGTTGACCCCCCTCGCGTATTTCTTTCGCTGGGAGGCGGTGGGTCCTCTGCCGGAAAAACCTCCAGCAATGGTGTGAACCTCGCCGAGAACGGGCATCTCGTGCGCTTGTTCTTCCGTTGGCGCCGGCAGGGCGGCGGTCGTGGCGGGTTCTGCGACGTAATCCTTCAAAAACCCGCTTCTCGCCAGCTCATCAAGCTGGTAACCCAACGACAGGCAGTTGTCAATGTGATGATCAAAAGCCTCGTGGAACTCACACCAAGAGTCTTTCCGTGGCCCTAACACCTTGTCAGTCTTCGCTGGTCGCCTCAACCTCTCAGCTATATTAGGCACGGGGATCAGGACCTTCAACTCCACTACAAAGTTGTATCTCGCCGGCCTTGCCCTCTCCCTGGCCGGGTGATCGCCTCCTGCTGGACTTCGGGGCTGGGGTTTTCTGGTTTCGTAGGGGCGCCTCCCCTCCGGCTTCTTCCTTCCCATCGTGGTCTCGTTGACCTTGACAGGCTGAATCCGCGTCTGCGCCCTCGGGCGGGAGGGCACAAGGCTGGTTCGCTTCTCACACAGTTCTCCTTCGGAGGCGATATGTTCCACTGCCCGACTCCGTATTTCAGCAAAAGTCCTTGGGCGATTGCGAATAATAGATTCGCAAAAAGGGCCGGGACACACGCCTTTCCTGAAGGCATACACAATTATAGGCTCCTCCGACGTACCAAATTTTACCACCTAGGCCCCGAAGCGGCTGATGTATTCCTTTAAGGTCTCCCCTTGATACTGTTTCACATCAAACAGATCGTAGGAAACCAGCGGCGGGGCCTTTGTTTGCCAAATATTGCTCCCTAAACAACTGCGACAACTGCCGAAAGGAAGTGATATGGCCATTTGGAAGGCAGATGTACCAGTCCATTGCCATCCCTGTCAATGTGCTCATAAAGAGCTTGCACCTCGCGGCATCGGAGCCGCCTACTAATACCATCTGCGTGTTGAACGCAGTGAGATGTGCCTCGGGATCCTCCATCCCAGTGAAAATCGCTTTGGGCCCCGCGAACGTGTTGGGGATCGCCGCATCCAGAATCTCCTGCGAGAAGGGAGTGGAAAACTCCCTTGGTGGGGTGAGATGCTCCATCTCCTCTTGTTCGCGTTGCCCCTGGTTATTCCTCAGACCCCGACGCAACTCCTCATTAACGCAGTGGAGCTCTTCGTTCCTCACATGCGAGGCTTCGAGATCCGCCTGCATGCGTTCTTGTTCTATCTTCGACTCCGCCATATCATCCTGCAGCCCCCGCATTATTTCCAGGACCTGCTGCATGGACATTTCTTCACCCGCAGCGCGTGCAGTACCTCGTCTAGTGTTGGCCATTCTTCACTGTTTCCTCAAACTTCCTCCAACGTTACTGTGACTTGATAGGTCTTCTCAAACTTGCGGTGAGACTGATGTTTTATATCGGCCCCATGGTGGGCGCCAAATGTTCCGTCCGGTTGACCTGGGACGTCTTCGTGCGTGACCTCAACCGTCAGCTAGGGACTCCTTCCCACTGGTCACCTGTGGATTCGTGCAAAGAAGGAAAAAAGGGCGCCCTAGCGGCCGTTTGCACTCCGACGCTCAAGTCAGCCAGCAAGAAACACCAAAAATTCTGCATCGCCGTATCGGAACACCGAGTATGGCACTCTGAAGGTGGTAAAAAGGAACTGTGTCTAGTGTCTATTTTCTCCTTTTCGCAAAGATCTTTCCCTAGTCCCTTGTGCGTAACCTCAAGGCTCGAGCAAGCAACTAGAGTGTTTCTGGAAGATTTGCCAAAAGTCCCAACCCCGTTTCCAACATTCAAAGCGCTATTTAAGCTACTCCCGCATTCAAAGCGCCTTAAAGCGCATTTAATTATAAAACGTAGCGCATTTAAGATGTTTAAACCGATTGGGAGCATTTATAGTACCTTAAACGCTTGAAACGGAAACTGTATTAAATAACCTTAATTACCTTGTACCTGACAAAATGGCGTTTCTAATCTGACCTGGCTGCTGTACACGTGGAGGGCCTCACAACGCCGTGACCCATCTGAGGGTGTGAGTCCTCCTACCCGGGAGTGCGTCTGCACTAGGGGTGACTCTTTGGGTGCCAACTCATGCCCCAACATCTAGTCACTCACTACGAGAGTGTATCTACCTTCCTCTCGTACCCCGCACCTGGCTACCCTGGGCGTGACCCTCCTCATGAGTCGTATCTATCCCAAGGGCGTCTCGGGGGCGGCAGGGGCACTTCACGAGTCAGGTTGCTCTACACTGGCGCTGTTATTATGGCCTTGAAGCCACCTTTTTCTTCTCTTTATTACTACCCCGGATTATCGGGATTTGAGGCCTTCCCACGGCGTCGCTCCCTCCATGGTCTTTCCTACCCATGGGTATCGGGGAGCCACACTGTGGTTGCCTTGCCTTTAGGGCGACGCCTTAACTGGGCGATGCCTTCACCTGGGCGACGCCTTACCTTGGCGACGCTTCCTCTTGGCGACGTTAGCACTTGGCGTCTCTTCACCTAGGCAATGCCTTATGTTGACTTTGACCCCCGACGTTGACTTTGACCTTGACTTTGTCAACGCCCGGATACGGGACGACACACAAACAAACTGAAATTAAAGGGTTAAGGATAGAGAGATTGTACACAGTTGTTTATACTGGTTCACTCCAAACCTAGAGCTACATCCAGTCTTCTCAGAACCCTGAGGAAATCCACCAAGCAACCACACCTTGATCACTTACACAACAACCAAGAGAATGACCTTGAAAACCTCAAGAAACACAGTCTCCTTGGCCAACACTAAGATTGCTGATCTTGAACACCTCAAGAACACACAGCCAATCTCAGCAAAACACACAAACGAATTGTTCAACAGTTTACAAAGATTACACTTGTTACAGAAGAATATCTGAAATCAATACAAGTAGAATCCTATTCCAGCACCTTGATCAATCTCTCAACTCTTAAGCAATCTCAGAACTCTCTGAAAAACTCTTTGTTAAAAACTTTGTCTCAAGATTCTTAATCCTTAAAAAACAATTTTTCAGAATATATTCAAGGATATAGTTTGTTATCAAATCTTAACAAACTCTTAATTGCATTTAAAAAGATTGGTCAAAGCATTTAATGACTGAAGCGTATTCAGTTAAAGCATTTAAAGCTCAGTCAAAGAAAACAGTTTTTCTGTTATGGTTCCAAAACAAACAATCGGTTGTTTCCTCGAATCAATCGGTTGTTTTGTTACTTAACAGATTTCACCATTCAAAAACAGTTTTCAAACTTTCTCAAAACACCTAAGTGTAAACAATCGGTTGTTTCGACAAAACAATCGGTTGTTTCGACAAAACAATCGGTTGTTTCGACAAAACAATCGGTTGTTTCAACTTAGTTTGAAAAACATTTTACTTTGATAAAGATTGAGTTGCTAATTGCTTGAGATTTAATCTAAGGGTGGATTACAACATTAAACTACCCAGAACAAAGCTTAAACCAGCACAGCAACACCAAGCAAAGCAGAGGCTTCAACATCCTTCAAAGGATTTGGATTCTTCAAAACATTGAACACCACTTGGTTCAACAATCTCCCCCTATTTGATGAAGACAAATCCCTGATGCTTGTGTTGTACCGTATTAAATCTGAAGCAGTTCCTGCAATAGAACATTGAGCAATACATTGAACTTCTGATATTCTGTTAGCATACAGATAAACATTTAAAGCTTAAAACAGTTAATATCAGAAACAAAATACATGTTACCCAAACTGTTTTTAACAACATGAAAAACAGAAAAATTTAAACAAACTGAAAACACAGCATATATCTCCCCATATTTGTCTTCACAAATAGACAAAGATAAGAGGTAAAACAAGATATTGTTTCCATTACATCAGAATAAACCTGCAACAGCAGAAGGAAAGAAATTTTAAAACCAGAAAAGAACAGCCCAAAAACAATCGATTGTTTTGTTGACCAATCGGTTGCTTTTCCTTCATTCTTCTTCATCAGCAAACTGAAGATCAAAGATTTGATTTTGGACAGCTTCAATCTGTTCATCTAGAGTCATAAACCTTGCATCCATGTTGTCAAACCTTGTGTCAATCCTCTGAAAATTACTAACACACAGATCATGAAGGCTTCTTTGATTTTCAGCAAAGCTATCTAGACTATCCATCATTTGTCTTTCAAAAGATGACATGGTTGACATTCTTTCTCTTTGATATCCATCAGCAGCACTAGGCCCTGCATCTTGAAAATCTCCAGCTGGATCTTCATGTTGAACATCCATATCGGCAGGTTCATCTTGTTCAAGATGAGCAGCACCACTTGATGAGGCACCATGATCACCATCCTTACTTATCCATTTTCCACCTACTTTTGTAAAACCCATCTTGCTGAGTGATCCATTGTTTAACTCTTGAGTTGACTTGACCAACTCAGAAGTTTCATCTTCAAGATTAACTTCAAAATAGAGTAGAAACTTAGATATTAAAACAGCATAGGGATAATGGTAATCGCCTAACCTCATGGCTTTTGGCATATGTTCTTTGATTATGTGAATCCAATTGATCTTCACTTTCTTGGTGATGCAGAAGATGTAAACCAGATCTTCTTCAGTCAACACAGAGTGATTACTCTCCCTTGGAGTTAGAATCCAAGTTACAATGAGAGCAAGCAACCTCTCATCATGCTTCAAACCTCCAATCGAGCATGTGCTAACTTGAGATTGATTGTTCTTCAAGCAACCTTTGTAGAACTGGATTTTGTTGAAATCTTCCACCACACCAAGGTTTCCCTTGTTGATTCTTAGACCAGAGAACTTAAGCCCAGCAACAGCAGCCCAAACCTCATGAGTTATCTCCATTTCCACACCTTTCACATGAGAAACTAGATTGTTTCCCTCAAACTTCAAGCTGCTGTAGAATACCCTCACCAAATTTGGATAGATGTTCCCTTTTAGCTCCAGAAATTTTCTGAGTGATTGGTCCTTGAGAAGCCTCCTCACTTTGTCAAGCTTTTGACTTTTCAGCCAATCAAAGCACACAACCTTGGGGTTGTTTATCTTTTTGACACTTGTTTCATATCTATACTTCTCAATGAGATCGGTGTCACCAGAAAACCAGCTTTCAAGCCTTCCTCCAGACCTTACAGCTCTGGTTTTGACTCTTTTAGAGGTGGGAGTGGTTGATTCCATGACAGCAGAGACGAAAACTCACTTCACAGAATTTTTGCAAGAGATGGTGCAAGAGATATTGCAAGAGATGTTGTAATTGGTTGTTCTTGTTGGAAGAAATCTGGACCTGATTTTATAGCAGTAAGAGAATAAAATTGAATTTAATTTCATTCAATGGGTACCTGATTTTCAGAGAGAGGACTTGACTCTGTTCTGCACAGAAAATGTCAGAAAAAGCTGAAAATCACATGGTCTTCACATGTGATCTTTGACTAGTCATTAAGGCTCTTGAATTTCCATGATTTTGGAATATATTCCTTTATGACTGTTGTAACTTCTTTCTGATCATGCTCAGCTTTCAACACAGATCTTTTGACCAAGATTCTCCCTTTGAAATTGATCTCCAACGGATAGAATTTCAAAAAGCAATTAAATCAATTTCTTCACAGTGCTGTCAGACTCAAAACAGTCGGTTGTTTCGAAGAAACAATCGGTTGTTTTGACAAAACAATCGGTTGTTTCGACAAAACAATCGGTTGTTTCGACAAAACAATCGGTTGTTTCAACTTAGTTTGAAAAACATTTTACTTTGATAATTGAGATGCTAATTGCTTGAGATTTAATCTAAGGGTGGATTACAACATTAAACTACCCCAGAACAAAGCTTAAACCAGCACAGCAACACCAAGCAAAGCAGAGGCTTCAACATCCTTCAAAGGATTTGGATTCTTCAAAACATTGAACACCACTTGGTTCAACATGCCTCTGGATCCTCCATCCCTGTGAAGGTTACCTTGGGCCCCGTGAATGTGTTGGGGATCGTTGTCTATAGGATCGCCTATGAGAATGGTGTTGTGAATTCCCTAGGTGGGGAGGCAGCCTCAGGCTCGTCTACACCGCGCCATCCACGGCGTAACTCCTCGTTGGCACGGTGGAGCTCATCGTTTCTCGCCTGAGAAGCTGCGAGATCTGCCTACATGCGCTCTTGCTCCGATTTCGACGCTGCCCTTGCTTCCTGCAGCCCTTACATCATGCCCATGAGTTTTTGCATGGTCATCTCTTCACTCCTGGCGCGTGCAGGTCTGGTGGTCATGGCTTTCTGGAAACCCTCTTAACTTATCTGGGTTTTGAGAACTGGAACTGAAAAACGTGTGTGGCGGGACTGATGTTTAAATCGGCCCCACGGTGGGCGCCAATGTTCCTGGCGGTTGACCAGGGTCGTCTTCGTGCGTGGCTTGTCTTCATAAGCTAGGGCACCTTCGTTCCGCTCCGTCTGTGAATACCTGAAAAGAAGTGAACAAAGGGGCGCCCTCGCGGCCGTTTGTAGTCTGACGATCAAGTCAGCTAGTGAGAAACATCAAAGGTGACGTACCTCCGTATTGGAACACCGTGAGAGGATGCTCTGAAGGTGGTCGAAATACTGAATAGCTAGCACTCTGTTGCCCTAATTGCCTTGTGCTCATAGTGGGTGCGGAGCGAAAACAACTTGGGTTTGTGCTCTGTGTAACTTATCAAAATTAGGTCAAAAAGACCCCCCTTCAAATGACCCAAGGCCCTTTTTTATATACAATCTGCATTTAAAGCGCGTTGAAGCGCATTGAAGACGTATAAAAATGTGCCTTGAAACATTTGATACGTAAACCAAATTATCGTGTACCTTGACAAACTTTCACTGAAACCTTTAATGAGCACGTGTGCATTGCCACGTGCCCTTCTGACTTGATCGATATTCTGCGCAGAGGGTCCCATAGCGCCGTAACCCAATCTTAGGGTTAGTCCATTGCGTGGGCCCTCCTCCCTTCGAAGTGCTTTTGGTGCGTGGGTTGACTTTCTAGGTGCCAACTCATGTGTCCCAATCACTAGTCACTTGCCCTGGGGCTGCATCTACCTTTCTCTCGTATCATACACGTGGTTCTCCCCTAATCATGGCCCTCTCGTGGGTCGTATCTGTACCAGGGTCTCCCAGCAGTGGCGTGGATACTTCACGAGTCAGGTTTACCCCCTACTGGGACTAGAACTTATGGCCTTGAAGCCACCTTTCTTTGTTACTGTTCTGAGCTATCAAGGTCCAAGGCCTCCTCACGGTGTCGCCCCCTCCACAGTCTTTCCTACCTATGGGCATCGGGGGGTAACACCATCGATATCTCCGCTTAGCGATGCCTCTCTCGGGCAATACCTTTCTTGGGCGATGCCTCTCTTGGGCGATGTCTTAGGCGGTCAATAATGGCACTGGAATTACACAAAAACAGTAAGCCAATTAATTTTGATAAAATTTGTAAAACCACTGCCAGATTACTGTATTTTTTTTCGGTAGAATTACACTGAACGTATTTCATTTATCATTTTTTTGTACTTGGAATTTTGATGTACTTCTTTTTTCTATTTTTTTTATAACACTTTTGAAGAACTCAAATCCAGAATTTCAGAAATATCCAGTAAGCAAATCAATTGCAATAAATCGAAACAGTCAGCACGTTTTCAAGAGAACAGGGGAAACCTAACAGGAATGAAAAACATAATTAAGAACTAGCAAAGACATAATATAAATGATGTTTAAGAACTTTTATAGGTCTATTACACAAGTATGAACTCAATACTAAAAAGAAAATGCACCAAAGGATCAAGAAAAAAACACATAAAACAGTACTGAACACAAAATCAAGAAACAAAAATTATAACAAAAGGACCACAAAGAATTGATAACATTTTTGGAGAAACATGACTTTGACAAAACTTATAAGAATTCAAAAATAAAATGACACAAACACAATGAAATAACAACAAGAAAACAACAAGAAATACCCAAAATAAACCTAAAACAGAAAGATAACAACAAGAATGTAAAGTTCTTGACTTAAAAGTGCCAAAACAACTAAAAAACAAACAAGAACAAACCTAAGGCTCTGATACCACATGATATGATTCCAATAACAATATAGAGATGTTTCATGGACATGTTATGGATTCAACTTGAGTTGGAATATGATTAGGCACTTTTTAAGAATTGGATCAATGTTCTTAACATTCAAGAACTCAGGAAAACACAAGTAACCAAGCCAAACTCATATAGAAACCCATTTTGAACAACAAACCCATGGATAGAAACTCAAGAACAAAACATATAGCAAATATACCCATGGAGGACGTGACAAAAACAGCAAGAACAACCAATTTGCACCGATTAAAATTGAATATAAGTGAAGCAAATGAAAGAGGACATCATAAGGAAGACATTGCACCGATTGAAAGTGACAACAAACAAGTAGAACAAAAATGGGTAATTTGGAATGAAGGGAAAATGGATGAAGAAGATGAAATGAAATAGGGAACTTATGTGGTTGGAGTTCTTGGAGATGAACACGGCACTTGAAGGATGTAAGGCTCCAAGATGAGTTTAGATGCCGCCACTTGAGGTTCCAAGATGTACTCAAGATGAGAGTTGAAGAAGAGAAGACACAAGTCTCTGAATCACTCACCAATTTGGGAGAATTTCTTTACTCAAAATATCAAATCTGTATTAGAAAGACTCAAGCCCTCCTTATATAGGAGAAGGACCGGTCATGAAAGTACAAGAGGCTTACAAAAGAAGCTAACTAAAGTTCCCTTGTAACTCTTCCACTTCTAGCGCCTAAAGTGAAGGAGGAAAGGATATCTTACTAGAATTTTCTAAAGCTAATATCTAAAGATGCTTTACACAAGAGGTATCTTTAGGTTTCCCTCTTAGCACCTACCTAAACACTATTCTATATTATTTACAAATTTATACAAAAGAAACTATAAAGAGAGATATTTATTGAAGCCCTTTCTTGAGTCTTCTTTTGGCTTTAGGTTTGGTCATCTCTTTATTTTAATTCTTCTTTAATTTTTGAGAAGACTAGAAGGAAGAACTTCAAATTTTTGGGTGAATGACCTCTTCCTCCATTAGTAAAATCCTCCCTTATTTGATCTCTATCACCAAGCCACTAGTGCATATGTTTCATTATAGTCTATTCCCTCTTCTTTATTATACCCTTTATGATGGTAAATTCATGAAGTTCTTCTTGAATCATGTAAAGGATGGTGCGGAAGCCATGGATGTGTGTGTGCAAGATCCTCCTAAGAGCTATGGTGATCTTGAAGGTGCATGGTATGTATGGAAGTTGGGAGGTTCGGCCAGCCCAAGGAAAGGTGAAGGATGTGAAGATTAGAGCCTAGAATCTAGGTAGAAGCAAAGCTTGGCACAAAAATGGCAGCATAACTTTATTCACAATAATCTTGCAAAATACAAGAGATGGCCTCCCTATTTATAGACTATAGGGCCGTAAAAATTAAGCTAATTCCTAATGAAATGAGAGCCAAATGAAATGCACAATGACAAGGCACATGCTCATGACCAGCCAAGTAACAAGTTCTAGAATGTTCACTCATTTGTGCTTTCTAACACTACTCTAATTACTAGGCACCCCTAATGGGCCTCCATGTAACATGTACAAGGCTTTCTCTCTTCCATCCGTGGCTTCATCCAATTGGGCGTGAATGTCCTTAGCCATTGACCTTGTAATAAGGCCTAGACACTCCATGTGTAGCCTTCCCTCATCACGTCCTAGACGCTCCTTCCTTGAGTCTAGACGCTCATCACGGTCTAGCTTTGGGTCTTGGCTTCCATTGTGAGATGTGCATGGCCCTCCTCCATCATCCCCTCCCCCTTCGAAAGGATTTGTCCTCAAATCCAGCTCGTCATCGTCATTGGTACCTACAAATGGAGAAAGATCAATTACATTAAAAGTGTCATGAACTCCATATTCAAGAGGTAGGTCCAATTTATATGCATTGTTATTGACTCGCTTGAGGACTTGAAGGGTCCATCACCTCAGGGACTTAGTTTGGACTTCCTTTGAGTTGGAAATCCATCTTTGCGAAGGTGAAGCCAAACTAACTCTCCTTCCTCAAAAATTATTTCCTTCTTCCCTTTATTGTTGTAGTTTGTGTACTTCTCATTTTGTTGTTGTATTTGGAGTTTAATCTTCTTGATCCTGCCGACAACTCGAGCGTGGAGGAATCGCTTCGTAGCTTTCTCCCTACCCCGTCTACGCGACTGTGTTATCTGCAAAATCACCCTCAGAACCTTCTCTAGGATCTCCAAACGCGACCTGCAAAACACACAGACGGCGCCTCTAACGGCCGTTTGCACTCCGACGATCAAGTTAGGGCACAGAACCACCAATAAGAAAAACTGTGTAGTAATGTGTGTGTGTAAAAAATCTCCCTCTTGAATCTCACTTTGATTCTCTTTTATGCCTCTTCCTGTATCTGCGCCTAACAGAATTCTGTTATGCCTCTCTGGCACGTGTCAGAACCCTGTTACGCTTTTTCTGTGGCAACGTACCTCCAGAATCAGTAAAACGTGAGTGTCTGCGCGTGTCTGCGCTTGTCTGTACCTTTAACGGCACGAAGTGCACCTTTATCTGGACCACGCCCCTCTCAGATGATGACACGTGGAGGCACGCAACTAACCACACACGTGTCACTACTTGAAGGGCTCTAGCGCTTCTCTGTGTGTGTCTAAGTTATTCCCTTGCGGAGTAACTTAGCGCATTCCTTTTATCTGGGTAAGTCGCATACTCTCAGGAGAACGCCAGGTGTGGCTGGTCTAGGCACACTCACCAAGCATTGCTTTCTGCGCAAACGATTTCCCCTTCACGATGTCATGCACGCAATGGGTTGAGGGAGTCGCCAATCACTGACCAGTTTGCTAGCTCCCTCAGGCCACTCTCATGCGCGATTCTCTTAGATACGTTCATGCGAGGTCAGTGCGTAACGCTCTCGTTGGGAACCTCAGTGCCAGCTTAACTGCGTGTAACATGAGACCCCGATGACCATGCACTCGATGACTGATCGGTGCTCTATTGCGTCTCGCGTTCTGCCCCCAGGTGTTCATCTGGGAACTGATCTATCGGTGACCGCTTGGTTACTGACCACCGATCACCGTCCTGGGTGATCTGTCCCCTGAATTCCCTGCCGACTGATCTGTCGGTGGCCACTTGACTACTGATCACCGTTCTAGGTGATCTGCTCCCTGATCTCTCTGTCACCCGGTCCACGTGTCACCCTACGAATGGCCCACGTGATTATCTTCTGCTGACGTCATCAACTACCGATGATCGACCAGATCACAAGCCCCTCAGTCTCGAGCTGTGAACTCATTCTCAGCTAAGAGACTAAGTGGTCGTGCCCCCGGTCTACGTGGCGAGTGGGCCACATCACGTGCTCTCTCACGTGCTGCCCTTTAACGTTACGACTACCTCCCTTAATCTCGCGACACGTGGACGCATCAACGGTCAGCGTGGAGTGTCGCTAGCGCTTCCCTTCTTTTCAAATAGGCGCGCGCCTTTACTGTTTCTTCATCTTCTTCAATCAACTCCCAAATTCTCTGCGAATTCCCTCTCTGCGCTTCCACCTTTCTTCCAGCTTTCTACCTTCAGAACATTCGCGATCATTCAAAGGTATGGTTTTTCTTCTTTCTTTGTCCATTCAGGCTCTTTTCATCGATTGCATTTGTCCCTTTCATCATCATGCATCCATCTTCTCCATTTTTCCTCTTCTCGACCCACGCTAGGGTTTTCGCATTCTTCACTCCGCTCTCTGCTTCTCCCTCTTCCTCTTCCCACCTGGACCTTTCTTTCTCCTTCCCCTCCTCTGTTTTTCACCGAACTATTCATCATTCCCTCTCCTTCCATTCATTCTGACTTTTCACTTTTCCTCCATTGCAGCTATCTATCAATGGCTCGCTTGAAACAAACCGCTTGAATCATCGCCTCGTCTTCTGGTGCACAGCCTTCCGCAAGTGCTCCAGCTCCACCACCACCCGTTGCCACCTCCTACCACGACAATGCCAGGGTCTATCACTGGGCTCCCCTGGCATTGCTCGCCGAAACCTCTACCTTATTGCCGTAGGGGCACCTAAAATCCCTCCTGAGCAGCGACCCGGATGAGCCCTCTTGCGCCATCGATCGGCAAAATGACTTCAACATCCGCGTCTGCATTCCTCCTCGAGGGATGCCCATCTGCGCGGACGATAGGGCCACCAATGGGGTGCCCTTCACCTTCGTCTACTCTGCCATCTTCAAGAGGTTGAAGTTGCACCTGCCCTTCACCTTTTTCGAGAAGGAGGTGATGATGGAGTTGAACTTCGCACCTTGCCAACTCCATCCAAATGCCTGGGCTTTCATCCGGGCATTTGAAATCCTCTGCAATTACTTCGGGCATAACGCCTCCGAGGATGTGTTCCTCTACTTCTTCGAGGCGAAGAACCCTGGGGACAGGTCCTGGGTTAGTCTGAATGGGGTTGCTGGACGGGTGCTCTTGGGCCTGTATCAGCAATCCTTCAAAGATTGGAAAGGCAGGTTCTACATGATATCTGCCACCCCACAAAGTCCAACCTTGCTCGAGGGGTACCCCCTCTACTGGGTTCCTGGGGTTGAGTTCAAGAAACCCCGGGATCTTGAAGCCACGGCCCCCTACGAGCGCGAGCTATGTGGGTTGTTCCTGGGGGCCAAGTACAATTCTGCTCTTCTCATCAAACATGAGTTTGATGTGTTGGCTTTGAAAAATACATAGGTAGGCTCTTCCTCTTTCACCTTTTAGGATACTTGCACATTCTCATGCTTGCTTGCATACATTTTGACTCACTTGCATAACTATGCCATTTAACTCTCCCTTTTCCCTTTGATGTAGATACGATGTCAGGGAAGGAAAGGAGGAAAGCTTTGCTGGAGCTTTCCAGACTCAAAGGGGCCAAAAGGACTGGCTCCTCTTCTTCCACCACCGATCCTATCGCCGCTCCTCCTCTCTCGGTCGCGCCAGCTGAAGGCCCCGAGCCAGGAAGGAAGAGAAGAAAGATGGAAAAGGCCTTTCCTTCATCTGCTGCTGCTGTTGCTCCTGCTCCCTCAACCGAAGAGGAGAGCTCAGGCTCTCCTCTCGTACACCGCAAGAGGAAACTTCCAGCGGTTGGGGGGGCTTCATCTCTTCAGCCTGGGGAGGTTGAGGTAGTGGAGACAGAGGAAGGTTCACCCTCGCTTCCTTCCATTCAACCTACCCCAGTGCCAACAAGCTTTCCCTCTCCTCAACAACTGCCATCCCCAACTCCTCGATCACCATCTCCTTCCCAGCAGGCCAACCACTTGGTCAATCCACTCCACCTGCTGGGGGCGATTCTGCTCGCTCGGGGGATCTCCCGGGACCTCTCGTGACGCCACTACCACTGCCAACCTCCGCCGCTACCGCTGAAAGTGGGGGGGCCAGTTCTCGACCCAGCGGCTCTGGAGCAACCAATGAGAACTTCAGCCGAGTCATTGCTCTGGTTCAACAGCTCATTCGCAGCCGGGAGCTCATCGAGTGGAACGGGAGGAGGTGGACATGCACCTGGCGAAGCAGATAGTGCTTTCCCTGGAGTTCTCCACCCAACACCGCAAGCAGCTAATCATGGAGAAAAAGATCAAGGAGCTTGAGCATGACAAGGAGTCACTGCAAAGTGACTTTGAGGCTGCCCAAGGATCCGTAGAGCTGATGAGGGGTATGGTGGAGAAAACCAGGGGAGAGTACCTAGCGCAGGTCCAGGAGACCATCAAGACTGAGATCTTGATGGGGCAAGCCATCAATGTCTTGGACTGCGAGGTGGTGGAGTTGCGGGGCAAGGTGACCCACCTGGAGGCCGAGACTTCCTCCCTACGCCAACTGAACTCACAACAGGCGGGGGATCTCGAGTCTGCCAGAGAAGCGGCCGTTACTAGGGAGAAGAAGCTCGAGAAGGTAGTGAGCAGGCAAAGGGCCAATTGGAAGAGGCTGCTTCTTCCATTGCTTCCCTTACCACCGAGAAGAATGCTGCGAAGGCCTCCAAGCAAAAGCTCGAAGTGGAGAATGCTGACTGATGTGATTCCAATAGCCTCATACAGAAAGGTTCTTGACCTTCTTAGGAATCACCTTGAGTTGGACATTACAGAGGCACTTTTCTTAGAGTTGGAACATTGTTCTAAGACAAGAACTCACTAAAAACTAGTACCAAATCCCAAACTCATTTGGATGTTCCAAATATAGTCAAATTGAACCGATTAAAATGGAAGAAAAACAAAGGAACAAGATGAATGGACAGAATTATAAAACTGCCGAACCAAAAACTCATAAAAACAGCAAGAACACCAAACCAAAACTCAAGAACACAAGCTAACAAAAACAATAGAAAGAGGAGAAAGGAAGGAGAGAAGAATTGCTCATGAAGATGGAAGGATGTTGGATGATCTCGCCACTAGAAGTGTGGAATGCTCCTAGATGAGAGTGCTGCCGCCACTTGAGGACTCCATGGATCCATCAAGATAAGACTAGAGAAGAAGGCTCAAAAGCTCTCCAATGATCACTCAAAATTTGAGTAGAGTTTTCTTAGATTAATTCCAATCTGAAAAATACAAAGGGAGCACCTATATTTATAGTCCTAAGGTGCTGAAATGCAAGCTACACAATTTCAAAATTCCCCCCCAAATTCAAATGCAAGTGGCACCTACACCAAGACATGAGGAAGATGTGATCCCTTCTCTCACTTTGGCACCTCCTTATTTACTCCTACACCTATCTACTAACACCCCCCCCCCCCCTAAGACTCCTAACTAAAGACTAAAAGATGCTTTAACAATAGAGGTTTCTAATGTTTCCCTCTAAGCACCTTTCTAAACAATATTTATTTAATACTTGGCCTTGCCCTTCATGGGATGGACTTTGGGCTTTTGTGGGCTTTGGCCTTCTTGGGCTTGGGCTTGGGCTTTATCTTTTGCAAAGATTAATAAGAAAAACTTTAAATGTGAAGGCGAATGATCTTTTTCTTCATTATAAAAAGCCACCTTTAGTTGATTCTCATCACTGGCCTTATGGGCGTGGGCGCTGAAGCCCTTGCTGATGGGTTCGAGCTGGCACTCGAGCAGATCAAATGCATTCTCCCGGATCTGGACCTCTCCCAGTTCAGCATTTATCACGAAGTGGTAGATGGAAAACTCATCCCTCCTCCTTTAGCTCTTTCTTTCTTTTTTCTTTGTAATTTTACACTTCTGCACAATTTGTTGTACTTGAACTTGTATAAACTTTGCCGCTTAATATGTACTAGTTTCAGACGCATATCTTTCTCTCCGCTTTTTCTTAAGCTTTGTCTTTCTCTTTGAACACGACTAACTGTTAACCAGCTTAGGCTTAGCGCGATCTGCCTTCTTTGATCTTGGCCTCTACCTTGATCACAACTAACAACTCCCTTAGCTTCGTCCTTAACAGTTCTTGTGCACTGCTTTGTACTGGATGACTGACAAAGGCATAGCCTGTCTGCTAGCTTGTTGTGTAGGAATTCGTTTGGAATTTAAGCAGCGTACCCACCAACAACTCATCAGTCATCGCCCTTCAGGCAGCGTACCCACCGACAACTCATCAGTCATCGTTCTTTGTACTTCACTTTGCTTATCTATCGCTCTGGCTCTAAGTGCATAGAGGACATCGATCGTCAGAGGTGATACCTTGTTTGGCGAAACTTGCTCAACTGCGTGAACTCAGCGATACTTGAATCTTGACCCTCCATGTACCGCTTTTAACTCGAGCAAGTTGTTTAACCTGATCTGCCAAGTGAAATCCCCCCTACTTCTGTCATCGCCCGGAACTCTTCTGATCTGGCATTCACCGCACAACCCCTTCACTGTCTCAACTTTCCCGCCATAAGGTTCTGGCGATGTTACCTTTCTTCTTTTCATGACCCGATCATTGTTCCCTCATCTGGGGGTAGAGGCGCCTTTCGGATCCTCCTCTGTCTCCCTGAGTTTCGGACCAACGATCTGGTCTTACTGGGTCAATATTGATGTTTCACTTAAAGGGGGAAAGGCATTTTCATTCCCTTCCCACCACTTAAGGTCACAAACACCCCTAACTTTTCAGCTCATCTTGCCTGAACTCACTCGGTGAGAAGGACTTTATCTTGCCTGAACTCACTCTAAGGTGAGAAGGACTTTTTCTTGCCTGAACTCACTCTAAGGTGAGAAGGACTTTATCTGGTGCCTCAACTTGCCCAGGGTGTACATCTCCACCCCCCTGGATGCACTGAGGACTTCTAATCTTGCCTCTATCTACTGGTGCAAAGAGGTCCTTTAATCTGTTCTCGCCTGCACTCGCACAAAGTCGAGGAGGACTTTATCTGGTGCCTCCACTTTGCCCAGGGGTTACATCTCCTCTTCCCTGGGCGCACTGAGGACTTTAATCTGTTCTCGCCTGCACTCGCACAAAGTCGAGGAGGAATTTTATCTCTTTCTCGCCTCAAGACGCGCGAGGGCGTTGAGGTCTTCAATCATTGCTGGTGCCTCCGATCGCCGAAAGACGATGAGGACTTTAAAACTTTAACTGTGCCGCCGATCCCCGAAAAGCGATGGGGACTTTAAAACTTTTAATTGATGCCGCCGATCGCCGAAAAACGATGGGGACTTTAAAACTTTTAACTGAGAGCATGCAATACGATTTTACTGTTGCCCTAGATCACATACGAGTACTAAGGCCTTTTTCCTAAAACTCTCGAAGCCATAAGCATGCAAACATAGAAGCTTTAAACTTTGAAAAACCCTTCTTTATTGGGTGGCCTCATTAAAAACCCTCCTTAGGGAAAAAAGAGTGCCCCCTTGAAATTGTTTTAACAGAAACTATTCGAATCTCTTCATATTCGTCTTTACTTACAAGGCTTTAACTATAATACGACTTGAGATGTGTTGCGTTCCAAGTGCGAGGAATCGCCCCTCCTTCTAACGTCTCCAAATGGTAGGCGCCATTCCCGAGCGCCTCGGTTATTCTGAACGGTCCCGTCCACTTGGGCGATAACTTGTTCTGCATCTCATACTGATGGGCCTTCCTCATCACCAGATCGCCACTTCTAAACTGCCTTGACGTTACCTTAGAGTTGTACCTTCGCTCGACTCTTCTCTTTACCGCTTCGGCTTTCACTCTCGCCTCCTCCCTGACCTCATCCAGCAAATCCAGATTCAGTCTTCTTTCTTCGTTCGAGTCCTCCGCCACGAAGTTTTGGAATCTCGGCGAGCTTTCCTGGATTTCGACTGGAATCATCGCATCACATCCATAAACCAAACTAAAGGGGGTCTCGTGGGTTCCTGACTGCTCAGTGGTATGGTATGCCCAGATTATGCGGGGTACCTCTTCAGCCCACAATCCCTTAGCTTTCTCTAATCTTCTCTTCAAACCTCTCAGCAACACCCGATTGGCAGACTCCACTTGGCCATTCGTCTGTGGGTGCTCGACAGATGCAAACACCTGTTGTATCCCCACCTCTTCGCACAGCTTTTTCAAGAGGTGACTTGCAAACTGAGTCCCATTATCTGACACCAGGCGTTTAGGCACACCAAACCGGCACACTATGTTCTTCCATACAAAGCTCTCGATCTTGTGTGCGGTGATCTGGGCCACTGGCTCCGCTTCGATCCATTTGGTGAAGTATTCAATCGCCACCACCAAGTACCTCATCTGCCTGATCGCCAATGGGAAAGGTCCCAGAATGTCAATTCCCCAAGTATGGAACGGCCAGGGGCTGTAAATCGACTTCAGCTCTTCTGGGGTGCCTTGTGCCAATCGGCGTGCTGCTGGCATTACTTGCAACGCTGGGCGTATCTCTTGCAGTCTTCTCTCATCGTGGGCCAGTAATAGCCTGTACGGATAGTCCTTGTCGCCAGCTATCGACCTCCAATGTGGCTCCCGCAAATTCCCTCATGGAGCTCAGCCATAATCCTCGTGCACTTTTCTCCGTGTATGCATACAAAAAGGGGGTGCGTGAATCCAAACCTGTACAGCTCGCCGTCAATAAGGGTAAACTTGCTGGAGCTCTTCTTTATTTTTCTGGCCTCAGCTAGGTCCACTGGAAGCACACCATCCGCTAAATAACGTTGGTAAGGCGTTATCCACGTGTCTGGCTCGTGGACAGCGCAAATCTGCATCGATCTTGCCCCTTCTTCTGCTGGGCGCGCTCTGACCCTCAGCGCCCTCAGAGTTTCTTGCGTTAGGGACCTATGACTTCTCGCCGGTCTTCCCATTGATCTACAAACATGGAGAACTTGGTGGTCTGCCACGAATGCTCGAGGCGCTTTCAAAGTTTCTTGAATGACAGTCCTCTGCCTACCCCCCTTGCCCGAACTGGCGAGCTTGGCTAGCAAGTTAGCTCGGGCATTCTGTTCTCTTGGCACGTGCACCACTTCAAACGAAGCGAAAGATCTTCTTAGCTCCTGCACGTACTCCAAGTAGGCTGCCATTTGCGGATCCTTGGCTTGGAACTCGCCAGTTACTTGTCCCGTGACCAATAGCGAGTCGCTCTTGGCCATCAGCACTCTCGCCCCCATTTCCTTAGCCAGCAAGATTCCAGCGATCAAAGGCTCATATTCTGCTTGGTTGTTGCTTGCTTTGAAAGCGAACCTCAATGACTGCTCTATCAACACTCCGTTGGGCCCTTCCAAGATGACCCCAGCCCTGCTGCCCAGCTGGTTGGACGACCCATCAACAGAGAGTACCCAGCGAAAGTCACCCTCGGCGTTTTGTGCCACCTCGGAGGACAACTCGACCAAGAAATCGGCGAAGACTTGCCCTTTGATCGGTCCCCGGGGTTTATACTTGATGTCGAACTCCGAAAGCTCAACCGCCCACTTCACCATCCTTCCAGCCACATCGGGCTTCTTCAAAACCTTCTGGATCGGCAGATCAGTCATCACCAGTACCGTGAAGCTCTGGAAGTAATGGCGCAATCTCCTCGCCGAGAATACAACCACTAATGCTGCCTTTTCTAGGGCCTGGTACCTTACCTCCGGGCCTTGCAGCACCTTGCTAACGAAATATATAGGCCTTTGGGTCTGGTCTTGATCCTGCACTAGCACTGCGCTGATCGCCCTCTCAGTTATGGCAAAGTACAGCTTGAGGGGTGTTATGTCTTGGGGCTTGCACAGAACTGGAGGGCTCGCCAAATATTCCTTGAGCTTTACAAAGGCCTCCTCGCACTCCTTTGTCCAAATGAATCTGTTGTTTCTCTTCAAACATTGGAAGTATGGGTGGCCCTTCTCTCCGCATGCCGATACGAATCGGGACAGGGCGGCCATCCGCCCCGTGAGTTGCTGTACCTCCTTCACATTGGCGGGGCTCCTCATTGCCAAAATGGCGGCGCACTTCTCGAGGTTAGCCTCAATTCCCCTCTCTGATAGAAGAAACCCCAGAAATTTCCCTGCTTCTACACCAAAACCGCACTTTTCAGGATTCAGTTTTAGCTTGTACCTGGCTATTGTGGTGAACAACTCTTCCAAGTCTGCGACGTGCTTGTCTTTCTCCAGGGACGTCACGACCATGTCGTCGACGTATGCCTGCACACTCCTTCCGAGCATGGGCGCGAGCACCTTGTCCATCAGCCTTTGGTACGTGGTCCCTGCATTCTTCAACCCGAAGGGCATCACCCTGTAGCAATAACATGACCTTTCCATCATGAAGGCCGTTTTTTCTTCGTCCATGGGGTGCATTTTGATTTGGTTGTACCCCGAGAAGGCGTCCATGAAACTGAGCAGCTTGCACCCTGATGCACTGTCTACTAGGGCGTCAATGCTTGGCAAAGGGTAAGAGTCCTTCGGGCAGGCCTTGTTCAAGTCTGTAAAGTCAACGCACATCCGCCATTTCCCGCTGCTCTTCTTGACCAGGACGACGTGAGCGAGCCTTTTTGGATATTGGATTTCCCTGATGTGGCCCGCTGCAAGTAGTTTCCGTGTCTCTTCTTTGATCGCCTGTCTCTTCTCCTCATTGAATTTTCTTCTTCTCTGGCGGATGGGTCTGACTTGGGGGTCCATTGCCAGACGATGGCACAAGAAATCGGGGTCGATCCCCGGCATATCTGAAGTAGCCCACGCAAACGCATCCAAATGTCTACTAATTACTTCGGCGATCTGGTCTTGCGTCTTGCTATCCAGGGTTCTTCCCAACTTAAACACCTTACCACTGATCTCCTTCTCGAGCCATTCCTCTACTGGCTGAGGTTTCCTCTCGCTGGCGATCAGCGCCCTCGCGATACCGGTTTCTCTGGCGGTCTCCGAGCAGTTTCTCTCCGACCTTGCCTCTACATTCCCCATAGGCACATCGTCCTCGGTGACCACCTCCAACACCGAATCCGAAGCTCGTCGGTGTTCGCGCTCCGGCTTCACGCCGGGGGAAGGCGTTGTGGTTACGTGGCACACAGACCTCTTGTTCTTAAGGCTATTTTCATAACACTTCTTTGCCTCCTTCTGGTCGGAGCAAATAGTGATGATCATACCCTCCATAGACGGCAGCTTGACCTTCATGTGCCTTGTCGAAGGCACAACTCCTGTTCTGTTGAGCGTTGGCCTCCCCAGCAGTATGTTGTATGCTGATGGGGCGTTTACAACAAGGTACCTGACCTTCTCCGTTCGTGAGGCCAAACCGTCAGTGAAGGTCGTCCTCAGTTCGATATACCCCCTCACCTCCACTTGGTCGCCGACAAAACCGTACAAACAGCCCCCATATGGTCTTAGCTGATCAGGGGACAGCTGCAACTTCTCAAAGGTTGGCCAAAACATCACGTCTGCTGAGCTTCCTTGGTTGACCAGCACCCGGTGGACGGTCCTTCCCACCGTGACAAGCGAGATCACAATAGGCATCACGTCCCTGCGGTCCTCCTTGGTGAACGTGATGTCCACGTCGGGCGAGTGATCTTCAAAGACTTCTACTGACATTATCGACCTCGCATACCTCTTTCGTTGCGACGCTGTGCACCCCCCGCCGGAGAATCCGCCAGCTATGGTGTGGATCTCGCCGTGGATAGGCACCTCGTGCTGTTGCCCTCCGCTGCTCGCTGGTTGAGACCCTGATGCTTGGTCCGCTTGCTTCTCTAGCAAGTAATCCTTCAGGAAACCACATTTGACCAGCTCGGCGAGCTGGTGCCCAAAGCCAAACACGAATTGATAGAGTGGCCAAAACTCTTGTGCAACTCGCACCATGCGTCTGGTTTTGCCCCCAAGATCTTCTCCATCGTTTTCTCAAGCACTTTGAGCCTGGCTGCTATGTTTGGGATGGCGGTCAAATCAGCCAAACCCATCACAAACTCATACCTGGGGGGGCAATTACTCTCCCTGGGGCGCCCTGGTCCCTTGCTTTTATTTTTCTTAGGGTCGTAAGGGTGACGCGCCCTTTGATCCCTCTTTCCCGCCGCCGCCTCCATTACCCTCTGAGGCTGTACCCTTGCTTGGGTGCTCGGTTTGGCCGGGGCCACATTTCCTCTCTTCTCGGTGACCTCGCTCTCGGCGGCGATATGAGCCACAGCACGTCACCGAATTTCGGCGAACATGGCGGGGTGGCTCCTGATGAGCGACTCACTAAGAGGCCCAGGCAACACGCCCTTTTTGAAGGCATGCACGAACATCTCTTCGTCCTTTCCTGGCAAACGGACTATCCGAGCCCCGAATCTGTTCAGGAAATTCTTCAAGGACTCCCCTTAGTACTGCCTTATATCAAGCAAGTCGTAAGACACCAAAGGTGGCGCCTTGTTCACTATGTACTGTTCAACAAACATCTTGGAAAACTGTTGGAATGTGGTAATGTGGCCAGTGGGTATACTGACGAACCAGTCCAACGCCGTTCCACTCAAAGTGCTCATGAACACCTTACAATACACCGCGTCTGAGCCCCCTGAGAGCATCATCTGAGTATGAAACGCCGTAAGATGGGCTTCGGGGTCCTCCACCCCAGTGAAAGACGCTGTCACTGCCACCGTGCTAGCCGGGACCACCGAGTCCATGATCTCGTGGGAAAATGGCATAGGAAAGCTGCGTGGTGGGGATGGGGGTGCAGACCTGCCCCCTGCCGCACGCTCCTCCCGCTCTTGAAGTGCTTTGCGCAGCTCTTCGTTGATCCTGTTGAGCTCCTCGTTCCTTGCTTGCGAGGCCACTAGCGCCTCGTGCATCCTTTCCTGCTCAGAACGTGATGCAGCCACGTTCTCCTGCAGCGTCCTCATCATGTCCATCACTTGCGTCATGGACACAGCATCTTCGTCGGTTGATGGCGCAACTGAACTGGAGCACGTTGTCCTCATCCTTCCTCAGCAAACTCAGCAGCTCAAAGAACTCCAAATAAACGGTGAAAACTCCAGGAGTCAACTGCGATAGCGAGCAGTTGAACGGAAAACACTCGAAGCACCACAAACACAGACTATGGTTGGGAATCACGTTTTATGCGTGCCCCACGGTGGGCGCCAAATGATCCTGCCGACAACTCGAGCGTGGAGGAATCGCTTCGTAGCTCTCTACCTACCCCATCTACGCGATTGTGTTATCTGCAAAATCACCCTCAGAACCTTCTCTAGGATCTCCAAACGCGACCTACAAAACACACAGACGGTGCCTCTAGCGGCCGTTTGCACTCCGACGATCAAGTTAGGGCACAGAACCACCAATAAGAAAAACTGTGTAGTAATGTGTGTGTGTAAAAAACCTCCCTCTTGAATCTCACTTTGATTCTCTTTTATGCCTCTTCCTGTATCTGCGCCTAATAGAATTCTGTTATGCCTCTCTAGCACGTGTCAGAACCCTGTTACTCTTTTTCTGTGGCAACGTACCTCCAGAATCAGTAAAACGTGAGTGTCTGCACTTGTCTGTACCTTTAACGGCACGGAGTGCACCTTTGTCTAAACCGCGCCCCTCTCAGATGATGACACGTGGAGGCATGCAACTAACCACACACGTGTCACTACTTGAAGGGCTCTAGCGCTTCTCTGTGTGTGTCTAAGTTATTCCCTTGCGGAGTAACTTAGCACATTCCTTTTACCTGGGTAAGTCGCATACTCTCAGGAGAACGCCAGGTGTGGCTGGTCTAGGCACACTCACCAAGCATTGCTTTCTGCGCAAACGATTTCCCCTTCACGATGTCATGCACGCAATGGGTTGAGGAAGTCGCCAATCACTGACCGGATTGCTAGCTCCCTCAGGCCACTCTCATGCGCGATTCTCTGAGATACGTTCATGCAAGGTCCGTGCGTAACACTCTCGCTGGGAACCTCCGTCCCAGCTTAACTGCGTGTAACATGAGACCCCGATGACCATGCACTTGATGACTGATCGGTGCTCTATTGCTTCTCGCATTCTGCCCCCAGGTTTTCATCTGGGAACTGATCTATCGGTGACCGCTTGGTTACTGACCACCGATCACCGTCCTGGGTGATCTGTCCCCTGACTTCCCTGCCGACTGATCTGTCGGTGGCCACTTGACTACTGATCACCGTTCTAGGTGATCTTTTCCCTGATCTCTCTGTCACCCGGTCCACGTGTCACCCTACTAGTGGCCCACGTGATTATCTTCTGCTGATGTCATCAACTACCGATGATCGACCGGATCACTTCTCATGCATTTTCTTTACAAAGTCGACTTTGATTACTCCTTCCTTATGCACAAATTCTTGTGGATTAGGAAGAGGTAACAAATCCATGGGTGTGAGAGGATTAAAACCTGATCCTGCTGGCAACTCGAACGTGGAGGAATCGCTTCGTAGCACTCTCTGCCCTGTCTACGCGACTGCGTCTTCTGCAGAATCACCCTCAGAACCTTCTCTTGCTTCTCCAAACGTGGCCTGCAAAACACACAGACGGCGCCTCTAGCGGCCGTTTGCACTCCGACGATCAAGTTAGTCCACAGAACCACCAAAGAATAGAAAACTAGTAGTGTGTGTGAAAAACTCTTCTCTCTGTTTTTTCCTTTTTCTCACTCTCACCCTGATTCTCTCTTTTATCTCTCTTCCCCTGCTTCTGGGCATAACAGAATTTTGTTATGCTTTTCTGGCATGTGTCAGAACCCTGTTATGCTTTTCAGAGAAAGCGTACCTGCAGAATCAGTAGTGGGAGCGTGAGAGTCTGTGCATGTCTGCGCGTCTCTGCGCTGGGCTGCGCCTGTCTGTACCCTTAATGGTACGGAGTGATCTTTTGTCTGGACCGCACCCCTCTCAGATGGTGACACGTGGAGGCCTGCAACTCACATCTAACCACACACATGACATTTACTGGAAGGGCTCTAGCGCTTCTCTTTGTGTGCCTCAGTTACGCCCTTGCGGAGTAACTTAGGATGTTTCTCTTATCTGGGCAGATCGCATACTCCTGGGAGAACGTCAGGTGTGGCTGGTCTAGGCACACTCACCAAACGTTGCTCTCTGAGTAGGCGACTTACCCTTCACGATGCCACGCACGTAATGGGTTGAGGGAATAACCAATCACTGACTGGTTTACTAGTTCCCTCAGGCCACTCTCGTGCATGATTCCCTGAGGTGTGCTCATGCGAGATCCATGCGTAACGCTCTCGCTGGGAACCTCATTCCCAGTTTAACTGCGTGTAACACGAGACCCCGATGACAATACACCCGATGACTGATCAGTGTTTATTTGTTTCTCGCGTTCTGCCTTCAGGCGTTAGTCTGAGAACTGGTCTGTTGGTGGCCACTTGGCTACTGACCACCGATCACCATTTTGGATGATCTGTCCCCCGACCTCTCTGCCGCCTGATCTGTCGGTGGCCACTTGGTTACTGACCACCGATCACCGCTCTTGGCGATCGTTCCCCTGACCTTTCTGCCACCTGGTCCACGTGTCACCCTGCGAGTGGTCCACGTGGTTCTCTGTTGCTGACGTCATCGACTACCGATGACCGATCGGATCACAAGCCCCCCAGTCTCGAGTCGAGAACTTGTTCTCAGCGAAGAGACTAAGTGGTCGTGCCCTCAGTCCACGTGGCAAGTGGGGTCGCCTCACGTGCCACCTCACGTGCTGCTTCTTTAACGTTTGGACTTACTCTCTTAATCTCGCGACACGCGGCCCCATCAACGGCCAGCGTTGTCCCTCGCTAGCGCTTCTCTTATTCAAATTGGCACGCCCTTTCACTGTTCCTTCATCTTCTTCATTCGACTCCCAGACTCTCTGCGAA
This sequence comes from Phaseolus vulgaris, assembly GCF_000499845.2. Classification (NCBI taxonomy): domain Eukaryota; kingdom Viridiplantae; phylum Streptophyta; class Magnoliopsida; order Fabales; family Fabaceae; genus Phaseolus; species Phaseolus vulgaris. The sequence goes on from NC_023757.2 coordinate 19,326,306, forward strand.
CTTCTCCTCTGCGCACCCATCTTTCTTCAAATTCTCTGCTTCCCCAACTCTTGCGATCATCCAAAGGTATGGTTTTTCTTCTCCCTGGCCCCTTTTTGGTCATCTTTACCGATCGCATTTATCATTCTGGTTATCATGCATTCATCTTCTCTATTTCCCTCTCTCGAACCCGCGCTAGGGTTTTTTCATGCCCTCACTCTGACTTCTGCTTCTTCTTCTTTCTCTTTTCACCTGGGCATCTCCTTCTCCTTTCCCCTCTCTGTTTTCACCGAAACATTCATCATTCCTTCTTCTTCCATTCATTCTGACTTTTTCGTTTTTTCTCCATTTGCAGTTATCTCACGATGGCTCGCTTGAAACAAACTGCGCGCATCATTGCCCCATCCTCTGGTGCACAGCCTTCCGCGAGTGCGCCAGCTCCACCATCGCCCGTGGCTACCTCCTACCACGACAATGCCAGAGTCTACGAATGGGCTCCCTTGGCATTGCTCGCTGAAACCTCCACCCTGCTGCCCAAGGGTCATCTCACGTCCCTGCTAAGTCGCAACCCCGATGAGCCTTCCTGCTCCATCGACAGGGAGAATGACTTCAACATCCAAATCCGCATTCCTCCTCGAGGAATGCCTATCTGCGCGGATGATAGGGCCACCAATGGGGTGCCCTTCGTCTTCATCTACTCCGCTATTTTCAAGAGGTTGAAGTTGCGCCTCCCTTTCACTTTCTTCGAAAAGGAGCTGATGATGGAGTTAAACGTCGCGCCTTGCCAACTCCATCCAAATGCCTGGGCCTTCATCCGGGTATTTCAGATCCTCTGCAGCTATTTCGGGCACAACGCCTCCGTGGACGTGTTCCTCTACTTCTTCGAAGCGAAGAACCCTGGGGACAGGTCCTGGGTCAGCCTGAACGGGGTTGCTGGACGGGTGCTCCTAGGCCTGTACCAGCAATCCTTCAAAGATTGGAAGGGCAGATTCTACATGATATCTGCTACCCCTCAAAGTCCAAATCTGCTCGAGGGGTACCCCCTCTACTGGGTTCCTGGAGTTGAATTCAAGAAGTCCAGGGGCCTCGAAGCTATGGCCCCCTATGAGCGCGAGCTGTGCGGGCTGCTCCTGGGGGCCAAGTACAATTCTGCTCGTCTCATCAAAGACGAGTTCGATGTGGTGGCCTTAAAAAAGTACATAGGTAGCTCTTTTTTCCTCTCTTAGGATACCTGCACCTTTTCATGCATGCTTTTATGTGTTTTTTAACTTACTTGCGTACCTTGGTCAACTAACCCCTCCTTTTCTCGTCTATGTAGACTCAATGACGGGGAAAGACAGGAAGCTGGCCTTGCTGGAGCTTGCCAAACGTAGGGGAGCCAAGGGCACTGATTCCTCTTCTCTACAACTGAGCCCATTGCGGCCCCTCCACTCTCGGTCGCGCCAGCTGAAGGCCCCGAGCAAGGGAAGAAAAGGAAAAGGCTGGTGAAGGCTTCCACTTCTTCTGCTGCTGCTGCCTCAACTGAAGAGGAGAGCTCAGGCTCTCCTCTTATTCACCGCCAAAGGAAGAGAGCAGCGGTTGAGGGGGCCTCATCTCTCCAGCCTGGAGAGATTGAGGTGGTGGAAGTAGAGGAAGGGTCTTCCCCTCCCCCCTGCGCTCAAACGGCCCCAGAGCCCACCAACCTTCCTTCTCCAGGCCAGCAGTTGCCTCCAACTACCAAACTGCCATCTTCCCCCCCAGCAGGCTAATCACCTGGTCCATCCGCTCATCCTGCTGGGGGCGCTTCTGCCCAAACTGGGGGTGCACCACCACCACTGCTGCCAATCCCTACCACCACTGCTGAATGTGGTGGGTCTAGCTCGCGCCCAAGCGCTTCTTGGGCCACCCACGAGAATTTCAGCAGGGTCATCACCCTGGTTCGACAGCTCATAAGCAACCGGGAGCTTGTCGAGTGGAATAGTGATGAGGTGGACATGCACCTGGCAAGGCAGGTAGTGCTCTCACTGGAGTTCTCCACCCAGCATCGCAAGCAAATAGCCCTGGAGAAGAGGGTGAAGGAGCTTGAGCACGACAAGGAGTCACTGCGAAGTGACTTCGAAGCCGCTCAAGGGTCCGTTGAACTGATGCGAGGCATGGTGGAGAAGGCTAGGAGGGAATACCTAGCGCAGGTCCAAGAGACCATCAAGACGGAGATCTTGATGGGGCAGGCGGTGAGCTCTTTGGACTGCGCGGTGGTGGAGCTTAGGGCCGAGACTTCCTCCCTGCGCCAACTGAACACTCAGCTAGTGGGGGAGCTCGAGTCCGCCAAAGAAGCAGCTGCTGCTGGGGAGAAAAGACTTGAGGAGGTGGTGGGCAAACTGTCTGAAGTTGCCTCCTCCCTTGCTGCCGTCACCATTGAGAGAGATGCTGCGGAGGCTTCAAAGCAAGAACTGGAGGTGGAGAAGGCTGATTTGGTGAATGTGGGTGCTGATGCCCTTACAGACGGATTCGAGCTAGCACTCGAGCAAATCAGATGCATTCTCCCAGACCTGGACCTCTCGCAGTTCAGCATCTATCATGAAGTGGTGGATGGAAAGCTCATCCCTCCTGCCCCTTAAACTTTTCTCTTCTCTGTTTATTTATCTTCTTCACAATTTTTCTTTGTACTTTAAAATTGTATAAGACTTGACTGTGAATATAATATCTCAATGCTTCTTTTCTTGCATAAGTTTCTTCCCTTGTATTTTCTTTGGGCTTCACTTATCTTTATGTGCGCGACTAACTGTTAGCTAGCTTAGGTTCAGCGCGATCTTGGGCTTTACCTTTCCTTTCGCACACGACTAAGTGTTAACCAGCTTAGGCTTAGCGCGATCTTGAGCTTTGTCTTTCACTTTGCGCACGACTAAGTGTTAACCAGCTTAGGCTTAGCGTGATCTGCTTCCCTTATTCTTTCACTTCTACTTGATCACGACTGGCTATTCCCTCAGCTTAGTGTTTAACAGTCCTCGTGCGCTGCTTTGCACCACTAGCCAATTACTGACGACTCATCGGTGATCGTTCTTTAGTCTTTACTTAGCTTCTCTGTCGCTCTAGCGCTAAGTGCATAGAGGACTTCGACATCGATCGCTCAAGGTGATGCCTCGTCTTGGGGAAAGAAAAGTGTTTCTCGCTAACCCCTCTTACTTTCCCCAAGGTCATCACCCTTTGGCGGGTTGAGTCGCTCATTCCCTGCCTCACTCCTGGGGTGAGAAGGGTTTCGGACTAAGAGTCTTACTGGGCCAATATTGGTGTATGCCAAGTGGGTAAGGACGTTTTGTCAAAACCTTTCCTTTCCCTCCCTTGGTCTTACTAGCACCCCTGGCTTTTCAAACCTTTAACTGCTTGCGCTCACACCTGGGGTGAGGAAGACTTAGACCGGTGCCAGTACTTGCGCCTAGGGCAAGTAGGGCCTAACCAATCACCTGCACTTGCACCTGGGGCAAGGAGGATTTTAACTTTAATACTTGAGCACGCTTTATATGCTGGAATTTTTTCTTTAATTGGGTGGCCTCGTTAAAAACCCTCCTTAGGGAAAAGAGTGCCCCCTTGTCTGTTCAACTGTTTCCACCACATACAAAGCATGTATCTTTTAGCGCGAGAACGCCATTACTGTACAACTTTAACTGAAATAAAATTTTAAATGGGTGGCGTTCCACGTTCTGGGGATTGCTCCTCCCTCCAAGTCTCTAGGCGATAGGCTCCGTTCTCCAATGTCTCCACCACTCTGTACGGGCCTGTCCACTTTGGGGATAACTTGTTCTGCATGTCATTCTGATGCGCCTTTCTCATCACCAGATCACCTTCCTGGAAACGCCTGGGCCTCACTTTAGAGTTGTGCCTCCACTCTACTCTTCTCTTCACGGCTTGAGCACTGACTCTGGCCTCTTCACGCACTTCGTCTAGCAGATCCAGATTCACCTTACGCTCTTCATTGGACTCTTCAGCAACGAAGTTCAAGAATCTGGGGGAGCTCTCCTGTATCTCCACAGGAATCATGGCGTCTGTCCCATAGACAAGGCTGAAGGGTGTCTCATGGGTGCTGGACTGTGGGGTGGTGTGATAAGACCATACAATTCTGGGGACCTCCTCTGCCCAGCGTCCTTTGGCCTTGTCTAGTCTTCGCTTCAGCCCCCTGAGCAGCACTCGATTTGCTGACTCCACCTGCCCATTTGTTTGTGGGTGCTCCACTGAAGCGAAAACCTGTTGTATCTTTAACTCTTCACACATCTTCCTCAGCTGATGACTTGTGAACTGGGTGCCATTGTCGGAAACCAGCCTCTTGGGTATTCCGAAGCGGCAGACAATGTTCTTCCAGACGAAGTGTTTGACTTTCTGTGCGGTGATGTGTGCAACTGGCTCTGCCTCCACCCATTTGGTGAAATATTCGATGGCCACAATGAGGAACTTCATCTGCCTTGTCGCCAGGGGAAAGGGTCCTAGGATGTCAATCCCCCATGTATGGAATGGCCACGGGCTATGGATGGACCTCAACTCCTCAGGGGGTGCCTTGTGCCAGTCTGCATGCAGTTGACATTGTTTGCATCGCTGAGCAAACCTTATGCAATCTTCCTTCAGCTTTGGCCAGTAGTACCCCGCGCGGAGTACTCTACTTGCCAAAGCGCGACCACCTACGTGGCTTCCGCACACCCCCTCGTGCAGCTCAGACATGAGTCTGGTGCATTGCTCGCCGTGTACACAGATCTGCACAGGGTGAGAAAATCCAAATCTAAATAGGCTTCCATCTATAAGAGTAAACTTACTTGAACCCCTCTTTATTCTTTTTGCCTCTGCCAGATCGAGTGGGAGTACACCATCTTCTAAGTATAGCTGGTATGGCGTCATCCAGGTGTCGGGTTCCTTCTCTGCATGGATCTCCATCGACTCATCGGTCTTTGACGGTCGCGATCTCACCCTCGGTGCTCTTAGCGTTTCTTGGGTCAACGACCGATGACCGATCGTTAGACGCTCCATTGACTTGTATACATGAAGCACCTGGTTGTCTGATACGAACGCGCGCCGCACCTTCAGGGTCTCCTGAATGACGGTCCTCTGCTTCCCCCCTTGCCTGAGCTGGCCAGCTTGGCAAGCAGGTCTGCTCGGGCATTTTGCTCTCTTGGCACGTGCACTAACTCAAACTCGGCGAAGGACGTCTTCAGGAGCTGCACATACTCCAAGTAGGCTGCCATCTGGGGATCCTTTGCTTGGAACTCCCCCGTAACCTGCCCGGTGACCAGTAAAGAGTCGCTCTTGGCTAGCAGATTTCTTGCTCCCATTTCTCTTGCTAGCAACATTCCTGCGATCAGGGCTTCATACTCCGCCTGATTGTTGCTAGCTTTGAAGGAAAAGCGGAGGGACTGCTCAATCAGTACCCCATTTGGTCCTTTCAGGATGACTCCGGCGCCGCTTCCCTGCTGATTAGAGGAGCCATCTACCGATAACACCCATCGGAAATCTAGCCCTTCTGCAGGTGTCGCGATCGATGACAGCTCGACTACAAAATCCGCGAGCACCTGCCCCTTGATCGGTCCTCGGGGCTCGTACTGAATATCAAATTCTGACAATTCTACTGCCCATTTGACCATCCTGCCTGCTACATCAGGTTTCTTCAATACGTTCTGGATAGGCAGATCAGTCATCACCACCACCGTGAAGCTGTGGAAGTAATGCCTGAGTCTTCTGGCTGAAAACACCACCGCCAGAGCAGCCTTCTCGAGGGCTTGGTACCTCATTTCAGGGCCTTGCAGCACTTTACTCACGAAGTAAATAGGCCTCTGGGCCTGGTTCTGCTCTTGCACCAGGACTGAGCTGACTGCTCTCTCTGTCACAGCAAAATATAGACGAAGAGGGATGCCTACCTGAGGTTTTCGCAAGACTGGTGGGCTCGCCAGATACCCCTTTAACTTGATGAAGGCCTCCTCGCACTCCTGTGTCCAGAGAAATCTGCTGTTGCGTTTGAGACATTGGAAGTATGGGTGACCTTTCTCCCCTCCAGCGGACATAAACCGGGACAAGGCTGCCAAGCGACCGGTGAGCTGCTGCACTTCCTTCACCGTCGTTGGGCTCCTCATTGCCACGATCGCCGCACACTTCTCTGGGTTGGCTTCGATTCCCCGCTCTGTTAAGAGGAAACCTAAGAACTTCCCAGCCTCTACACCAAAAATGCATTTCTCAGGGTTGAGCTTCAGCCTGTACTTGGCAATGGTGGTGAATAGCTCTTCCAGATCAGCTGCATGATGCTTTTTCTCTTGGGACGTAACCACCATGTCATCTACATAGGCGTGTACGTTCCTTCCCAGCATGGGCGAGAGCACCCTATCCATGAGCCGCTGGTAGGTAGCCCCCGCATTCTTTAACCCAAATGGCATGACCTTGTAGCAATAGCAAGACCGTTCCGTCATAAACGTAGTCTTGCATTCATCCATTAGGTGCATCCTGATCTGGTTATACCCCGAGAAAGCGTCCAAGAAGCTGAGTAGCTTTCCCCCCGAGGCGCTATCAACTAGAGCATCTATACTGGGTAAGGGGTAAGAATCCTTGGGGCACGCCTTGTTGAGGTCAGTGAAGTCCACGCACATCCTCCACTTGTCGCTTGCCTTTTGAACCAATACCACATTCGCTAGCCACTCGGGGTACTGGATTTCTCTGATGTGGCCCGCGGCAAGGAGCTTCTACTCTTCGTCGTGGATCACCTTCCTCTTCTCCTCGTTGAATTTCCTTCACCTCTGTCGCACAGGTCGAACCATAGGGTCCATCGACAGCCGATGGCAGAGGAAATCGGGGTCGATTCCCGGCATGTCGGATGCTGACCATGGAAAGGCATTCATGTGCTTCTCAATCACACCCACGATCAGCCTTCGCTCTTCTTCAACGAGGGATCCCCCTAACTTGAACCTTCTTCCCCCGATGTCCATTTCGACCCATCCTTCAGCTGGGTGGGGCCTTCTCTCACTGGCGATGACCGCCCTCGCGATCCCTGACTCGCGGGGAGTGATCGCGCCTTCCTCTTCTTCTTCAACTTGGGCTACCTGGGAGCCCCCCACCGCAGCATCCTCCATCCTCTGAGCGCCCTGTGTTTCTCTGACCACCGATCGCTCTTCGCGCACGCCTGGTGGTGGTTTTGTGGTGACGTGGCACACACTTCTCTTTTGCTTCAAACTGTTCTCATAACAGCGTCTTGCCTCAGCCTGATCCGACCTGATGGTTATCACGGTCCCCTCCATCGACGGCAGCTTCAACTTCATATGCCTCGTCGATGGTATTGCGCCCAGTCTATTGAGTGTTGGCCTCCCCAACAAGACATTGTACGCAGAAGGGGCGTTTACCACCAGGTACTTTATCTTCTCAGTGCGGGCTGTCGTCCCGTCAGTGAACGTTGTCCTCAGCTCGATGTATCCCCGCACCTCTACCTGATCTCCTGCAAAACCGTAGAGACACCCTGTATACGGTCTTAGCTGATCAGGGGACAACTGTAGTTTGTTGAATGTTGGCCAGAACATGACGTCCGCCGAGCATTCTTGATCTACGAGTACTCTATGCACTCGTCTTCCTGCTGTGATGAGAGAAATGACCACTGGGTCGTTGTCGTGCGGGACAACGTCCCGTAGGTCAGCTTTCCTGAAGATAATGTCCACTTCAGGGTAATGACTCTCATTCACTGCATCTACCGCCATCACCGATCGAGCGTATCTCCTTCTCTGTGAAGCTGTGCATCCCCCACCAGAGAAGCCTCCCGCGATCGTCTGCACTTCCCCATGCAGAGGGACTTCATGCTGCTGTTCTCCAGTCTGGGATCCTGACGCGCGATCACCCTGCGGCTCACGCAGGTAATCTGCTAGGAAACCAGACTTCACCAACTCTGCCAGTTGGTGTCCCAACGCCAAACAGGAATGAAGTGTATGGCCGAAAGCCTGATGAAACTCACACCATTCATTCTTCTTCCTTCCAAGTACCTTATCTGTCTTCTCTGGTACTCGTAGTCTTGCTGCTACAGCAGGAAGGGCGATGAGATCTGCCAATTGCACCATGAAGTTGTATCTCGGGGGTGCGTTATTCTCCCTTGCACGCCCCCTGCTCTGGTCTTTGCCTGGTGCATAGGGACGAGGTTTTTCCCGCACCTTCTTCCCCTCCTTGGCCTCATGCACCCTTGCTTGCTGTGGCTTTCCTTGCCCTCCACGCGGTCTGGGTGGTGCAGCACTTCCCCTCTTCTCAGAAACCTCCGTTTCTGCCACTATGTGCGCCACCGCACGTCGTCGAATCTCTGCAAAGGTGCTGGGATGGCTCCTGATGAGAGACTCGCTGAAAGGGCCAGGCAACACTCCCTTCTTAAACGCGTGCACCAGTATATCTTCATCTTTGCTGGGCAGTCTAACCACCTGTGCTCCAAAGCGGTTGAGGTAGTCTTTCAGCAACTCACCTTGGTACTGGCGCACGTCGAACAAGTCGTATGACACCACTGCAGGTGCTTTGTTGACGATATATTGTTCAGTGAAGAGCTTCGAGAACTGAGAGAAAGATGTGATATGTCCTTCTGGTAGGCTCACGAACCACTCCATGGCGATTCCGCTGAGCGTACTCATAAACATTTTGCAGTAGACAGCGTCTGAACCCCCAGACAACATCATCTAGGTGTGGAACGCCGTCAGATGCGCCTCCGGGTCTTCTACCCCCTTGAACGATGCCTTCACCCCCACCAGGCTGGGAGGCACCATGGTTCCCATGATCTCAGGGGAGAATGGCATGGGGAACGCTCTTGGAGGTGAGGGCTGTCTAGACACCCTTTCGTCAACCGTGTGTTCCCTCTGCGCCTGCAGCGTCCTTCTCAACTCCTCATTGACGCGATTCAGCTCGTCGTTCCTGCTTTGCGACGCAGCTAACTCCGTCTGCATCCTCTCTTGTTCAACCTTTGACGCTGCGGCGTTATCCTGCAGCGTGCACACCATTTCCAGGACCTGCGCCATTGTCACAACTCCTTCGTCAGAGGATGGCGCAGGCGATGGCTGTCTGTTTCGAGGCATCTTTCTCTATCAACGAAACTGATAAAACTCTGGTAAGCTTTAAAACTGTGGTATATATGGGACAACGATTCACTCGTGCCCCACGGTGGGCGCCAAATGATCCTGCTCGCAACTCGAACGTGGAGGAATCGCTTCGTAGCACTCTCTGCCCTGTCTACGCGACTGCGTCTTCTGCAGAATCACCCTCAGAACCTTCTCTTGCTTCTCCAAACGTGGCCTGCAAAACACACAGACGACGCCTCTAGCGGCCGTTTGCACTCCGACGATCAAGTTAGTCCACAGAACCACCAAAGAATAGAAAACTAGTAGTGTGTGTGAAAAACTCTTCTCTCTGTTTTTTCCTTTTTCTCACTCTCACCCTGATTCTCTCTTTTATCTCTCTTCCCCTGCTTCTGGGCATAACAGAATTCTGTTATGCTTTTCTGGCATGTGTCAGAACCCTGTTATGCTTTTCAGAGAAAGCGTACCTGCAGAATCAGTAGTGGGAGCGTGAGAGTCTGTGCATGTCTGCGCGTCTCTGCGCTGGGCTGCGCCTGTCTGTACCCTTAATGGTACGGAGTGCTCTTTTGTCTGGACCGCACCCCTCTCAGATGGTGACACGTGGAGGCCTGCAACTCACATCTAACCACACACGTGTCATTTACTGGAAGGGCTCTAGTGCTTCTCTTTGTGTGCCTGAGTTACGCCCTTGCGGAGTAACTTAGGATGTTTCTCTTATCTGGGCAGATCGCATACTCCTGGGAGAACGTCAAGTGTGGCTGGTCTAGGCACACTCACCAAACGTTGCTCTATGAGTAGGCGACTTACCCTTCACGATGCCACGCACGTAATGGGTTGAGGGAATAACCAATCACTGACTGGTTTACTAGTTCCCTCAGGCCACTCTCGTGCATGATTCCCTAAGGTGTGCTCATGCGAGATCCATGCGTAACGCTCTCGCTGGGAACCTCATTCCCAGTTTAACTGCGTGTAACACGAGACCCCGATGACAATACACCCGATGACTGATCAGTGTTTATTTGTTTCTCGCGTTCTGCCTTCAGGCGTTAGTCTGAGAACTGGTCTGTTGGTGGCCACTTGGCTACTGACCACCGATCACCATTCTGGATTATCTGTCCCCCGACCTCTCTGCCGCCTGATCTGTCGGTGGTCACTTGGTTACTGACCACCGATCACCGCTCTTGGCGATCGTTCCCCTGACCTTTCTGCCACCTGGTCCACGTGTCACCCTGCGAGTGGTCCACGTGGTTCTCTGTTGCTGACGTCATCGACTACCGATGACCGATCGGATCAAAACCATATACTACTTCAAAAGCAGAAGCATTAGTAGTCTTGTGAACTACTCGATTGTAAGTTGTACTGTCCCGTATCCGGGCGTTGACAAAGTCAAGGTCAAAGTCAACATCTGGACTCAAAGTCAACATAAGGCCTCGCCTAGGTGAAGAGACGTCAAGTGCCAGCGTCGCCAAGAGGAAGCGTCGCCAAGGCAAGGCGTCGCTTAGGTGAAGGCGTCGCCCAACCAGGGCGTCGCCAAGATCAAATATCACTAAGGCAAGGCAATCACAGTGTGTTTCCCCGATACCCATGGGTAGGAAAGACCATGGAGGGAGCGACGCCTTGGGATGGCCTCAGGTCCCGATAAATCCGGGGTAGTGATAAAGAGAAGAGAAAGGTGGCTTCAAGGCCATAGTGGTAGCACCAGTGTAGGGCAGCCTGACTTGTGAAGTACCCCTGTCGCCCCAGAGACGCCTTTGGGACAGATACGACTCAAGAGGAGGGTCACGCCCAGGGTAGCCAGGCGCAGGGTACGAGAGGAAGGCAGATACGCTCTCAAAGTGAGTGACTACATAATTGGGGGCATCAGTTGGCACCCAAAAAGTCACCCCTTGCACAGTAGCACTCCCAAGCAGGAGGACTCACATGAAGAAACGTCCCCAGATCGGGTCATGGCGCTGTGAGGCCCTCCACGTGTACAGCAGGCAGGTCAGAATAGAAACACCATTTAGCGAGGTACCAGGTAATTAAAGTCATTTAATACAGTTTCTGTTTCGAGCGTTTAAGGTATTATAAAGGCTCCCAAGCGTTTCAACGTCTTAAATGCGCTACGTTTTCTAATTAAATGCGCTAATTCAATGCGCTACGTTTTATGATTAAAAGCGCTTTAAGGCGCTTTAAATGTTAGGGTAGTTTAAATAGCGCTTTGAATGTTGGAAACGGGTTCGAACCTTTGGCAAATTTTCCAGAAACTCTCTAGTTGCTTGCTCGAGCCTTGAGGTTATGGACAAGGGACTGGGAAAGATCTTTGCCAGAACAAGAAAATATACACTAGACATAGTTTCCTTTTTACCACCTTCAGAATGCCATACGCGGTGCTCCGATACGGAGGTGCATAGTTTTTGGTGTTTCTTGCTGGCTGACTTGAGCGTCGGAGTGCAAACGGCCGCTAGGGCGCCCTTTTGTCCTTCTTTGCAGGAATTCAAAGGTAACCAGCGGGAAGGAGTCCCTAGCTGACGGTTGAGGTCGCGCACGAAGACGTCCCAGTTCAACCGGACGGAACATTTGGCGCCCACCGTGGGGCCCGAAATAAAACATTGGTCCCATTGCATGTTTGAAAGGATCTATCAGGTCACGATAACGATCGAGAAAACAGTGAAGAATGGCCACCACTAAACGAGCTACCGCACGCGCTGCGCCAGAAGAACTGTCAATGCAGCAGGTCCTGGAGATAATGCGGGGGCTGCAAGATGATATGGCGGAGTCGAAGTTGGAACAGGAACGCATGAAAGCGGATCTCGAAGCCTCGCATGTGAGGAACGAAGAGCTCCATTGTATAAATGAGGAGTTGCGCGGGGTTTGCGGAATAATCGGGGGCAACGCGAACATGATAAGATGGAGAACCTCTCCCCGCCAAGGGAGTTTTCCACTCCCTTCTCGCAGGAGATTCTGGATGCAGTGATCCCCAACACGTTCGCAGGGCCCAAGGTGATCTTCATCGGGATGGAGGATCCTGAGGCGCATCTCTCTGCATTTCACGCACAGATGGTCCTGGTAGGCGGCTCCGACGCTGCCAAGTGTAAGCTCTTTATGAGCACCCTGACGGGGATGGCTATGGATTGGTTCATCAGCCTCCCGGACGGCCATATCACCTCTTTCCGACAATTGTCGCGGTTGTTCAGGGAACAATACCTAGCAAACAAGGCCCCGCCGCCGGTTTCCTACGATCTGTTTGATGTGAAACAGTATTAAGGGGAGACCCTAAAGGAATACATCAACCGCTTCGGGGCCCAGGTAGTAAAGGTTGGTACGTCAGAAGGGCCGATGATCGTGTACGCGTTCGTGAAAGGTGTATGCCCCGGCCCTTTTGGCGAATCCATCATTCGTAACCGCCCTAGGACTTTCGCTGAAATACGCCGTCGGGCGGTGGAACATATCGCTTCTGAGGGAGAGGTGTGTGAGAAGCACACCAGCATCGTGCCCTCACGCCCGAGAGGACCGACACGAACTCAGCCCGCCAGGGTCAATGAGACCACGACGGGAAGGAAGAAACCAGAGGGGAGACGCCCCTACGAGGCCAGAAAGCCCCAGCCCCGGGGTCCAACAGGAGGCGATCGCCCGGCCAGAGAGAGGGCGAGGCCGGCGAGATACAATTTTGTGGTGGAATTGAAGGACCTGATCGCCGTGCCTAATATAGCTGAGAGGTTGAGGCGACCAGCAAAGTCTGATAAGGTGTTAGGGCCTCGGAAAGACTCTTGGTGTGAGTTCCATGAGGCTTTCGGTCACCACATTGATAACTGCCTGTCGCTGGGTTACCAGCTAGATGAGCTGGTGAGAACCGGGTTTTTGAAGGATTATGTCGCAGAACCCGCCACGACCGCCGCCCTGCCGCCGCCAGCGGAAGAACAAGCATACGAGACGCCGGTTCTCGGCGAAGTCCATACCATAGCTGGAGGTTTTTCCGGCGGAGGACCCACCGCCTCCCAGCGAAAGAAATACGCGAGGGGGGTCAACTCGATCGAAGAAAGGATCTCGGGTGAGCCGTGGGAATCGCTCCTCGTGTTCACGAGAGGGAATCTTCGTGACATGGTGCCGCATGACAATGACCCCGTGGTCATTTCGGTCGACACAGCTGGAAGAAAGGTGCACAGAGTTCTTGTCGATCAGGGGAGTTCAGCAGACGTCATGTTCTGGTCGACATTCAACAAGTTACGGTTGTCTCCCGACCTTTTGAGACCCTACACAGGGTGCCTGTATGGGTTCGCGGATAACCAGGTGGAAGTCCGAGGCTACCTGGAGTTGAGGGCTACGTTCATGGATGGAGAAGCCTCGCGTACCAAAAGCATCCGGTACTTGGTCGTGAACGCCAACTCCGCCTACAACATTTTGTTGGGCAGACCAGCGTTGAACAGGCTGAACGTAGTAGCCTCCACACGCCATATGAAGATGAAGTTGCCAGACCTCAGCGGTAAGGTGATAGCTATCAAGTCGGATCAGGAGGAGGCGCGGAAGTGTTATGAAAACAGCGTGTTCATGGTGTTTGAGCGTCCGCCCAGTGTTGACACATCGATAACTGAGGTGACGCCCGCCGGGACAACGCCTGACGAGGCCACACCCGTGAGGGCGACGCCCGAGGTAGATACACACATGGAGGAGGGACCCGACGATACGGCGCCTGTGGAAGAGGTGGCGCCCGTTCAGGATGATAGTAGGGACCAACAGGCGGCTAACGCCATGGAGAGGGAGATTGGTGGGAAAACTTTTAAGTTAGGGCGTTTTGTTGAGACAAGAAGAACAGGAAGGGGTGGCAGAGGTGATTTCACGCCACTTGGATGCTTTCGCATGGTCTGCCTCGGATATGCCCGGCATCGACCCGGATTTCCTATGTCATCACCTCAGCATGGACGCCACGGTCCGTCCCGTGCGCCAAAGTAGGAGGAAGTTTAACAAAGAGAGGCAGCTGGTGGTAAGGGAAGAAATGCAGAAGCTGCTGAGGGCTGGCCACATCAGGGAAATCCAATACCCTGAGTGGCTAGCCAACGTCGTTTTGGTGAAGAAGGCAAATGGGAAGTGGAGGATGTGCGTGGACTTCACGGACTTAAATAAGGCGTGCCCGAAGGACTCGTACCCACTACCCAGCATCGACGCGTTGGTAGATAGTGCATCCGGCTGCAAGGTGCTAAGCTTCCTGGATGCATTCTCGGGATACAACCAGATCAAAATGCACCCGAGAGATGAGAGCAAAACTGCATTCATGACAGAGACTTGCAGTTACAGTTACAAGGTGATGCCTTTTGGGCTGAAAAATGCGGGCGCCACCTACCAAAGGCTGAAGGACAAGGTCCTGGCGCCCATGTTAGGAAGGAATGTATACGCCTACGTGGATGACATGGTAGTGGCGTCGCAGGATAGGGCATAGCACATGGCGGACCTGGAGGAGTTGTTCGTCACTATATCCAAGTATCGCCTCAAACTAAACCCTGAGAAGTGTGTCTTCGGGGTAGAGGCCGGTAAGTTCTTGGGTTTCATGCTCACAGAGAGGGGGATAGAGGCGAACCCCGACAAATGCGCAGCGATCATTGCCATGCGAAGCCCGACGTCGGTAAAGGAAGTGCAGCAGCTGACAGGGCGGATGGCGGCGCTCTCAAGGTTTGTTTCCGCTGGGGGAGAGAAGGGACACCTATATTTTCAGTGCCTCAAGAGAAATAGTCGCTTTGCATGGACTGACGAATGCGAAGCGGCTTTCATTAAGTTGAAAGAATACCTGGCGACGCCACCGGTCCTCTGCAAACCGGAAACAGGCGTGCCCCTCCGGCTGTACTTCACGGTAATGGAGCGGGCTATCAGCTCTGTGCTGGTCCATGAGCATGACCAGAGTCAAAAGCCCATCTATTTCGTGAGCAAGGCATTACAAGGCGCGGAGACGAGATACCAGGCATTGGAGAAGGCAGCGTTAGCAGTGGTGTTTTCAGCCAGGAGGCTCCGTCATTACTTCCACAACTTTACGGTGGTAGTAATGACAAACCTCCCTATACAGAAGGTGCTGGAGAAGCCTGACGTGGCGGGAAGAATGGTGTGCTGGGCGGTGGAGCTGTCAGAATTCGACATCCAGTATGAGCCTAGAGGATCCATCAAAGGGCAAGTGTATGCAGATTTTGTAGCAGAACTCTCGCCTGGAAGCGAACAAGAGGTGGAGGTGGGCTCACAGTGGTTGCTCTCGGTTGATGGCTCTTCCAACCAACAAAGGAGTGGTGCGGGAATAGTCTTGGAGGGACGCAATGGCGTGCTGATTTAGCAAGCTCTGCGCTTCGCCTTTAAGGCAAGTAATAATCAGGCTGAATACGAAGCTTTGATCGCAAGAATGCTCCTGGCCAAGGAAATGGGCGCGCAGAACCTCCTGGTGAAAAGCGATTCCCAGTTGATTACAGGGCAGGTGACGGGTGAGTTCCAGGCGAAAGACCCGCAGATGGCGGCGTATCTGAAATACGTTCAACTATTGAAGGGAGCATTTAACGCTCTTGAGCTGATACATGTCCCAAGGGAGCAGAATGCCCGAGCCGACCTGCTCGCAAAGCTGGCCAGCTCAGGCAAGGGGGGTAGACAGAGGACAATGATCTAAGAGACGCTCAAAGCTCCACGTAAATTCGTGGAAGATAACAGGGTAGATGTCCTCCAGATCTGTACATCAAGAGGGAGTCCAAGGAGTCATCACTCTTTGACCCAAGATACGTTGAAGACGCCCTGCATCAGCACATACGCGGACACGCCCGAAGAAGGAAGGCAAATGCAGGTGTGTGCCCTAGCCGAGGGAGACACCTGGATGACGCCATACAAACGGTACTTGGCGGATGGGGCTCTCCCATTGGAGCCTGAAGACGGTAAGAAGATTAAGAGAAATGCCGCAAAATACACCCTGGTGGACGAAGTGTTGTTCAGGCACGGTTTCACTCACCCTATCTTAACGAGTGTAAAGGGGACGAGTGTACCAGAATAATGGCGGAGCTCCACGAGGGCATTTGCGGGAGCCACGTGGGGGGAAGGTCATTAGCCTCCAAGGTGATATGCGCAGGGTTTTTCTGGCCAACGGTAAAAGAGGATTGCGCGCGACACGCCTAACGCTGCAAGCAATGTCAAAAGCACGCCGACTGTCACAAGGCGCCGCCAGAAGAGCTGCGATCCATATACAGCCCGTGGCCTTTTCATACCTGGGGGATTGACATCCTAGGTCCGTTCCCACTGGCAATAAGGCAGATGAAGTATTTGATCGTTGCCATCGAGTACTTCACCAAGTGGATAGAGGCAGAGCCCGTGGCACAGATCACTGCGCACAAGGTGCAACACTTTGTGTGGAAGAACATTGTGTGTCGCTTTGGCGTACCCAGGCGGCTAATATTCGATAATGGAACCCAGTTTGCCAGTCAGCAGTTGAGAAATCTGTGCGCTGAGTTAGGCATCAAGCAAGTGTTCGCATCAGTCGAACACCCCCAGACCAATGGGCAAGTAGAGTCAGCAAATAGAGTTTTGTTGAGGGGGCTAAAGAGGAGGTTAGAGAAGGCAAAAGAGGCGTGGGCAGAGGAAGTACCAAGGATCGTATGGGCATACCACACCACGCCCCAATCTTCTACCATGGAGACGCCTTTCAGTTTGGTGTATGGGTCAGATGCGATGATCCCGGTAGAAATACACGAAAGCTCGCCACGCTTTCAAAACTTTGTGGTTGAAGAATCCAACGAAGAAAGGCGGCTAAACCTGGATCTACTCGACGAAGCCAGGGTGGAAGCCAGAATAAAAGCCCAAGCGGTAAAGAGAAGAGTAGAGCGGCAATATAGCTCTAAGGTAAAGCCGCGACAGTTTCAGATTGGCGACCTAGTTATGAGGAAAGCCCACCCGTACGAGCTGGAGAATAAGCTGTCTCCCAAGTGGAACGGACCCTTCAGAGTTACCGAGGCTCAGGGCAACGGTTCGTACAACCTAGAGACCTTGGAAGGGGGTCCCATCCCTCGCAGTTGGAATGCAGCCAACCTGAAGCTTTATTTTAGTTGACTTATGTAAACAGTGATGTAACAGTCTTGTTAAAGGGGACGCTCTTTTTCCCCTCCCGGGGTTTTTTAATGAGGTCACCCAAATAAAAGAAAAAACAAGTTTGAGGAAAAACCTTGCCTTGGTTTTCAGTCTTTATCTTTTCCCCGTTTGAAGCGGCGATAGGCGTCGTCAATGAAGAAGGCGTCGCCACGAAAGAAGGCGTCGCCAAGAAAGAAGGCGTCGCCATGAAAGAAGGCGTCGCCAAAAAAGAAAGGCGTTCGCCAAGAAGAAAGCGTTGCCAGGGTGGAAGGCGTTGCCCAAGCACAGGCGCCGCAAAGAAACATGACGGAGGAAAAACGCACAATATATGAGGTGTATGCAAAGGTAAAGCGGCATTACGGAAATGCGAATAGGGCAAACATTACAAGCCCTGTGCCCATGCAAAAAACACAAATGAACCATTCTTCAGTGGCCGTCGGAGTCAGCACGGGAGGAAGACGAAGCCCCGCTCTCAGTCCGCAGAGCCCGGGTAAGTCGTGACCTCCGCTCTTGGTTTATCTTCGAACCTGCACCAAGGGAGATGAACGTGTCAGAGACACCATGAAGCGAAATGCACACAGATAGAAAGCAACAAAGGTGGAAGTTTCTAGGGCAGTGACTCATACATATATACTTCTCAAGGGTTCCAGCGTTGAACTCCAAGCTGATCAAGGTGGCGGAGTCAAAACCTCCCGCCTCAGCAAGAATCCGGCAAACCACCTGGTCATTCGAGGGCTAGCTTCTTGAAGGGTTTGGATTTGAGGGCCCTCGTCTCCCTCACCCAGTATAGTGGAAAACCATCTAGGGCAGAGGGAACGAGATCAGAGCAACAGATCTTGAAGAACCTGCCCTTCCACCCAGTGAATGAGTTTTGGAAAGGGGTCAGGAGAACCCTGCCAGGAACGTTACTGTTCCGTTCGGTTGACCGGGACGTCTTCGTGCGCGACCTCAACCGTCAGCTAGGGTCTCCTTCCCACTGGTTACCTGTGGATTCCTGCAAAAAAGAGGACAAAGAGGCGCCCTAGCGGCCGTTTGCACTCCGACGCTCAAGTCAGCCAGCAAGAAACACCAAAACTGTTCACCTACGTCTCTGAGCACCGCGTATGGCACTCTGAAGGTGGTAAAATGGACTGTGTATTGTGTGTGTGTTCTCTCCTTCAGGCAAAGATATTCCCCAGTCACTTGTACGTAACCTTGAAGCACGAGCAAGCAACTAGAGAGATCTCGTAAATTTGCCAAAAGTTCCAACCCTGTTTCCAACATTCTCCGCGCTATTTAAACTACCCTAGCATTAAAGCGCCTTAAAGCGCCTTTAATTACAAATGTAACGCACTCAATCAGCGTATTTAATTTAGAAAACGTAGCGCATTTAAGACGTTGAAACGCTTGGGAGCCATTATAGTACTTGAATGCTCGAAAGGGAAACTGTATTGAATGACTTTAATTACCTGGCACCTGACTAAAGGGTGTTTCCATTCTGACATGCTTGTTGTACACATGGAGTGCCTCACGACGCCGTGACCCCATCTGGGGGCGTTTCTGCCCACCTGGGGACGTTTCTACGTGTGAGTCCTCCTGCTTGGGAGTGCTACTGCGTTAGGGGTGACTTTTTGGGTGCCAACTCATGCCTCCAATCATCTAGTCACTTACTCTGAGAGCGTATCTGCCTTCCTCTCGTACCCTGCACCCGGTTACCCTGGGCGTGACCTTCCTCTTAGGTCGTATCTGTCCCGAAGGCGTCTCTGGGCGGCAGGGGTACTTCACGAGTCAGGCTGCCCTACACTGATGCTATCACTATGGCCTTGAAGCCACCTTTTCCTTCTCTTTATCGCTCCCCCGAGCTATCGGGACCTGAGGCCTTCCCACGGCGTCGCTCCCTCCATGGTCTTTCCTACCCATGGGTATCGGGGAACCACACTGTGATTGCCTTGTTTTAGCACTGTTTGATCTGGCGACGCCCTGGTTGGGCAACGCCTTCACCTAGGCGACGTCTTGTCTTGGCGACGCTTCCTCTTGGCGATGCTGGCACTTGGCGTCTCTCCACCTAGGCGACGCCTTGCGTTGACTTTGACTCTCCAGTCGTTGACTTTGACCTTGACTTAGTCAACGCCCGGATACGGGACGGTACACAAGCCCCCCAGTCTTAAGCCGAAGACTTGTCTTCAGCGCAAAGACTAAAGCCTCGCCCACGCCGTCCACGTGCCATCCTGATGACGTGTCATTCCCTGCTGACTCAACAATTCTCGAATTGTTGACGTGACGCTCTCTGAACCCTAGGAGCGCTCTTTCTGACTGATTGGACCTCCTCTGAAATGGTGATAATAACACCTTTTGGGGCTACCCTTGATCGCGCGCCACGTGGCCCATCGCATGGCCAGCCTCTAGAGACCCTTGCGTTTCCCTGGGGCGATTGATCCTTTGACACGTGGTACGATCTCACGGCCCCTAGTTAGCGCCTCTTGAGTTACGAAATGTAACGTTTAAGTTACTCCAAACCCCGCGCTCACCCTACTGTTACATTCATCCCCTCTGCGTCTCTGCACTGTTCGTCGTCTTCAAACCCCTTTTCTTCCGCTTCTCCTTCCTTCTCTGGGTTTTCTCGCGTGGGTGATGTTTCCTGGGGTTCACTCCCCTTCCTGCCATGTCTACACTTGCTAAACCCTTTTTCCTCTCTTCTTTCTCCAGCTATTTATTTACACCATGACGCGCACGAACGCGGAGCCTGATTCCTCCCCCAAGACCCCCAAGTCCAACTACAAAGCCTTCTACCCATGGGCCCCCGACGAGCTCCTGAGCGAATGTAGTAGCCTGACTTCCTTCCAGGACCTGGAAGCTCATCGTGGGGACTCTCCCCTCATCCTTCTTGTTGCGAACACCCTGCTACCGGATGTTTGTTCCCCCAGACTATTCTACTCGTTTTATATTGTGCCATGTTACTTTGCATAGCTGCTTTGGTCCTAATTTTTGCTGTTTGGTCTGTTTTGATGTAGGATCGGTGATGGGCGCTTCGAAGAGAATGATGTCGGCGAAAGCAATGAAGGAGGCTCGCGCCGCCAAGGCGGGCGCCTCCTCCACCCCTGCCGCCGATCCGGTTCCCCCGCCAACTCTGTCGCGGCCTCCTCTGATCACCGCCGAAGCTCCCCTCAGTTCATCTCCGTCATCTCCACATAGCCCTGCAGCACTTCAGACTCCTGGCTCTCCTCTGCCAATCGCCGCCGTTCCTCTAGCCGCGGCTTCGTCACCGACTCCAACCCCCCTTGACAAAGGGAAACGGGTCTTGGAGATTCTATCAGATGATGAGGACTCAGAGGGTGTGGCGCCTTTCAAAAGGAGAAAATCTGCACGGGTTCCTCTTTAGGTAGAGGCGTCGCCCCAGGGAGGGAACTCCTTCATGGACAACCCCCCATGTGCGACCTCACTTCCCCCCACGACACTCCAAGAGGAAAGGGGCGAAGGTGCCGAATCTGCCCCGCCTCCGCCGCCAGTGGAAGTCTCTGCTTCCCCTGCTCCCGCCGTTGCCGCTGTCGCCCCCGATCTCATCGCCATCCCTCTTCCAATCATGCATCTAATGAGGGGCTTCAGTGGCGGGACTCTGCCAAAGGGCACCGACAGGAAGGAAGGCATGCCTTTCTACTTGGGGGCCTTCTTGGCGGTGGCCCTTGAATGGCGCGCCCAGGCCAGGAACGCTGCCTTACAAACCCAAACTCTCCAGGCCTTGGAAACAAGGGTGACTGCTCTAGAGGAGGAGAAGAAAACCCTGGGATGCCAGAATGAAACCTACCTGAAGCAGGCGCATGAGTCCAAAGAAGAAACTGAGAGGCAACTGGCAAAGGCATTGGAGCTCCAGGCTGGCTTTTATACTCGGGAAGTCGCCCTCCAAGTTCAGATAACGAGCCTTCAGGAATTGGTCAAAGCTGATGCAGAAGTTCAAAATTACCTGAAGGACCGTTGCTGTGAGCAGGCTGACAAGATAGAGCGGATGGAGGGGGAAATGGCCTCCCAAGCCAAGGCTATGGGCCTTCTCCAAGCTGACTACGACAGACTACAGGCCGAGGTCAGTCGGCTTCTCGTGGAAAAGGAGGCTTTGGAGAAGCAGGTAGCCTCGGGGGACGCCGCCATCGAGGAGCTAGAGAAGGACAAAAAGGCCCTCATCCAGGAGATGGCGGGTACTTTCGAGGAGGGGTTCCAAGAAGCTTTGGCTCAAGCAGTCTGCACGAATCCGGGGATTGACATTTCCAGCTGCGATCCCACTCACCACATTGTTGATGGAAAGGTCGTGCCCTTGGAGACAGACGACTGAGCCGCCACCCCCCGATCATCAGCCCATTTCTTTACACTTGTTTTAAGCTTCTCTGACAAATTTGTAATTCTTTGAATCATCTGCACTCTTGATACAACTCTGGAACTTTGCTATAATTACTTTCATGTCCTCGCGACATAGAATTCTTATTCCCATCCTTTGCCTTCTTACGCCTTGGTTGTTTTGCTTGTATTATACTTGCTTCTTTCACTTCGTTGGGCAGCCTTGTAGGCCCGGGAAAGGTCACGCGCCGATGCCCACGCCCACGGAGAGGCTCACCTAATGGAACCGTATCGTCCGCGGGGTGCTTCTAACACCCAAACGGTCCTTCCCTTGATCGCTAGCACCCGACGCCCACGCCTAAGGAGAGGCCTACTACAGCAGTGCCGTATCGTCCTCGGGTGTCCGAAACGCCGAATGTTCTGAGAGGGGGTCGTTCCCTCCATGGTCTTTCCTTCCCATAGGTATCAGGGAACACCCTGCCAGCGATTGGCTGGCGTTTTGGCGGTCCCGCCTCCCTCCACAGTCTTTCCTACCTGTGGGTCTCGGGGATGCGACGCTAGTAACAAACTTCACATTCTTTGACTTCGTCTCCCTCCACAGTCTTTCCTACCTGTGGGTATCGGGGAGGTGAACTCGCTGATATTTTGGTGGGCGAGGCCCGCGACGTCTCATGCTGGCGTCGTCCTTTATGTCGTCCCTACCTTGACATTGACTTTGACCTTGGGCTTGGTCGACGCCTGGGGACAACGAAGAGCTCCAGGCCCTTCCCGTATCTTCCACGAGGCGCTTCTTGTATAGCTGATGGGACGTTCAGTCATTCAACTTGATCCACGTGGCGCTTCTTGTATGGCTGATGGGACGTTCAGTCATTCCACTGAGTTTTGACTCCTGTTGTGCCCCTGACCCACTTTCGACGGCGCATCGTACCACTGGATATTTTGTTGATACGGCGTTCTCTGAGTTTAACCAGCGGTGCCAGGGTCATCCTTTCATCTTCTGCCACGTGGCTCGATCATGCGGTGCATCCATTCGCGTCGTTTGGCACTCTAACCGCTTTATTTAACTCTTCAAACTCTGAAACTATCCTCATCATTTTCTCACTCTTCATAACCTACTTACTTTCTTTCTTCTTGCACCCTTTCTTTTCTCATGAAGGGTTGTTCCAGCATTCGCTTGCCTCCTCCTGGTCTGACCTGATGACTATCACCTGGCCATTGAGGTCCGGTAGCTTCATCTTCATGTGACGGGTGGAGGACACCGCGTTCAGACGGTTTAATGCCGGTCTGCCCAGCAAAATATTGTAGGCAGAGTTGGCGTTCACGACAAGGTACCGGATGCTTTCGGTACGGGAGGCCTCTCCGTCTGTGAACGTAGTCCTCAACTCCAGGTAACCCCAGACTTCCACCTGGTTATCCCCGAACCCATACAGGCACCCCGTATAGGGACTCAACAGATCGGGGGACAACCGTAACTTAATAAAGGTCGACAGAAACATGATGTCTGCCGAACTTCCTTGGTCGACAAGCACTCTGTGCACCTTCCTTCCGGCTGTGACGACTGAGATGACAACGGGGTCGTTGTCGTGGGGTACCACATCTCGGAGGTCTCTTGTTGTGAACACGAGATTCGACTCCCATGGCTCCCCAGAGAGCCTCTCTTCGATTGAATTTACCCCCCTCGCGTATTTCTTCCGCTGGGAGGCGGTGGGTCCCCCGCCGGAAAAACCTCCAACAATGGTGTGGACCTCGCCAAGCACAGGCATCTCGTGTGCTGGTTCTTCCGCCGGCGGCGGCAAGGTGGAGGTCGTTGTGGGCTCTGCGACATAGTCCTTCAAAAACCCAGTCCTCACCAGCTCATCTAGCTGGTAGCCCAACGACAGACAATTATCAATGTGGTGCCCAAAAGCCTCATGGAATTCGCACCAAGATTCTTTACGAGGCCCTAACACCTTGTCGGTCTTCGCCGGTCGCCTCAGCCTCTCAGCTATGTTAGGTACGGCGATCAAATCCTTCAACTCAACCACGAAGTTGTACCTCGCCGGTCTCGCTCTTTCTCTGGCCGGGCGATCGCCTCCTGCTGGACCCCGGGGCTGGGGCTTTCTGGCCTCGTAGGGACGTCTCGCCTCTGGCTTCTTTCTTCCCGTCGTGGTCTCATTGACCCTGACGGGTTGAGCTCGCGACGGTCCCCTCGGGCGTGAGTGCATTCAGGTACTATAATGGCTCCCGAGCGTTTCAACGTCTTAAATGCGCTACGTTTTCTAATTAAGCGCTTTAATGAGTGCGTTACGTTTGTGATTAAAAGCGCTTTAAGGCGCTTTAAATGCTTGGGTAGTTTAAATAGCGCAGAGAATGTTGGAAAAAGGGTTCGAACTTTCTGCGAATTTACCAGAGCTCTCTAGTTGCTTGCTCGTGCTTCATCAGTTACGAACAAGGGACTGGGGAATATTTTTGCCTGAAAGAGAGAACAGAGATACACAGTACACAGTTATTTCTTACCACCTTCAGAGTGCCATACGCGGTGCTCAGAGACGGAGGTGAATAGTTTTGGTGTTTCTTGCTGGCTGACTTGAGCGTCGGAGTGCAAACGGCCGCTAGGGCGCCTCTTTGTCCTCTTTTTTGCAGGAATCTACAGGCAATCAGTGGGAAGGAGTCCCTAGCTGACGGTTGAGGTCGCGCACGAAGACGTCCCGGTCAACCGGACGGAACATTTGGCGCCCACCGTGGGGCCGATATAAAACATCAGTCCCATCACAAGTTCGAGGAAATCTACCAAGTTATAATAACGTTGAAGGAGGTTGGAGTGACAATGGCCCCCACCAGACGAAGCACAGCACGCGCAGCCCCAGCAGAACTATCCATGCAGCAGGTCCTGGAGATAATGAGGGGGCTGCAGCAGGACATGGCGGATTCGAAAATGGAGCAGGAACGCATGCAGGCAGACCTTGATGCCTCGCATGAGCGGAACGAAGAGCTCCACCGTGTGAATGAGGAGTTGCGCCAGGGCCTGAGAAACGATCGGAGGAGGCCTGGGCATGACGAGATGGAGAACCATTCCCCACCAAGGGAGTTTTCCACTCCTTTCTCACGGGAGATCCTAGACGCAACGATCCGGAACACGTTCGCGGGACCCAAGGTGATCTTCACCTGGATGGAGGACCCAGAGACGCACCTTGCTGCATTTCACACGCAGATGGTCATGATAGGCGGTTCTGATGCTGCCAAGTGCAAGCTCTTCATGAGCACCCTGACCGGGATGGCTATGGACTGGTTCATTAGCCTCCCAGAGGGTCATATCACATCTTTCCGCCAATTGTCGCGATTGTTCCGGGAACAGTACTTAGACAACAAGGCCCCGCCGCCGGTCTCCTACAATCTGTTTGATGTGAAGCAGTATCAGGGGGAGACCTTGAAGGAGTATATCAATCGCTTCGGGGCCCAGGTCGTGAAGGTTGGTACAACAGAGGAGCCTATGATCGTGTACGCATTTGTGAAAGGCGTATGCCCCGGTCCTTTTGGAGAATCCATTATCCGCAACCGCCCTAGGACTTTCGCTGAACTACGGCGTAGGGCGGTAGAGCATATTGCTTATGAAGGGGAGGTATGTGTGAAGCGCACCAGCGCCGTGCCCTCACGCCCGAGGGGACCGGCGCGAGTTCCACCCGTCAGGGTCAATGAGACC
This sequence comes from Phaseolus vulgaris, assembly GCF_000499845.2. Lineage (NCBI taxonomy): Eukaryota > Viridiplantae > Streptophyta > Magnoliopsida > Fabales > Fabaceae > Phaseolus > Phaseolus vulgaris. The sequence goes on from NC_023757.2 coordinate 19,351,353, forward strand.
AAGACGGGGAGAAAGAAGCCAGAGGCGAGACGCCCCTACGAGGCCAGAAAGCCCCAGCCCCGGGGTCCAGCAGGAGGCGAACGCCCCGCCAGAGAAAGAGCGAGACCGGCGAGGTACAACTTCATGGTTGAGTTGAAGGATTTAATCGCCGTGCCTAACATAGCTGAGAGGCTAAGGCGACCGGCGAAGACCGACAAGGTGTTAGGGCCCCGTAAAGACTCTTGGTGCGAATTCCACGAGGCTTTCGGGCACCAAATTGATAATTGCCTGTCGTTGGGCTACCAGCTAGATGAGCTGGTGAGGACTGGGTTTTTGAAGGACTATGTCGCAGATCCCACAACGACCACCACCTTGCCGCCGCCGGCGGAAGAACCAGCACACGAGATGCCTGTGCTTGGCGAGGTCCACACCATTGCTGGAGTTTTTTTCGGCGGGGGACCCACCGCCTCCCAGCGGAAGAAGTACGCGAGGGAGGTGAATTCGATTGAAGAGAGGCTCTCAGGGGAGCCGTGGGAGTCGGATATCGTGTTCACAAGAAGAGACCTCCGAGATGTGGTACCCCACGACAACGACCCCGTTGTCATCTCAGTCGTCACAACCGGAAGGAAGGTGCACAGAGTGCTTGTCGACCAAGGAAGTTCGGCAGACGTCATGTTTCTGTCGACCTTTAACAAGTTACGGCTGTCCCCCGATCTGTTGAGTCCCTATACGGGGTGCCAGTATGGGTTCGGGGATAACCAGGTGGAAGTCCGGGGGTACCTGGAGTTGAGGACTACGTTCACAGACGGAGAGGCCTCCCGTACCGAAAGCATCCGGTACCTGGTCGTGAACGCCAACTCCGCCTACAATATTTTGTTGGGCAGACCGGCGTTAAACCGTCTGAACGCGGTGTCCTCCACACGCCACATGAAGATGAAGCTGTCGGACCTCAATGGCCAGGTGATAGTCATCAGGTCAGACCAGGAGGAGGCGAGGAAATGCTATGAAAACAGCCTGAAAACGAAGAGAGGCGTATTCATGGTGTATGAACGTCCGCCGAGCGCGGACGCGGCGATGATTGAGGCGGGGCCCGCTGGGTTGACGCCTGAAGAGGCCATAGCGGAGAGGGCGATGCCCGAAGCAGATGTGCCAATGGAGGAAGGCCCTGACGACGCGGCACCCGTGGAAGAGGCGGCGCCGGTGGAAGAGGCGGCGCCCGTCGAAGATGATAGCAGGGAGCAGCCTGCGGCTACCGCCGTAGAAAGGGAGATTGGCGGCAAGACTTTCAAGTTAGGAAGTTCGCTAAGCCCAGAAGAACAGGAAGGGGAGGCAGAAGTGATTTCACGCCACCTGGATGCCTTCGCATGGTCCGCCTCGGATATGCCAGGCATCGACCCCGATTTCCTGTGTCACCACCTCAGCATGGACGCCACGGTCCGCCCCGTGCGTCAGAGAAGGAGAAAGTTCAATGAGGAACGACAACAGGTGGTGAAAGAAGAAACGCAGAAGCTGCTGAGTGCTGGCCACATCAGGGAGATTCAGTACCCTGAGTGGCTCGCCAACGTCGTCTTGGTGAAAAAGGCGAACGGAAAGTGGAGGATGTGTGTTGACTTCACGGACCTGAACAAGGCATGCCCAAAGGACTCGTATCTGCTGCCCAGCATCGACGCCTTGGTAGACAGTGCGTCCGGCAGCAAGGTGCTAAGTTTCCTGGACGCCTTTTCAGGGTACAACCAAATCAAGATGCACCCAAGAGACGAGAGCAAGACTGCATTCATGACTGAGACATGCAGTTACTGCTATAAGGTGATGCCCTTTGGGCTGAAAAATGCGAGCGCCACGTACCAGAGGCTAATGGACAAGGTCTTGGCGCCAATGCTTGGGAGGAATGTGTACGCCTATGTAGACGACATGGTGGTGGCGTCGCAAAATAGGGTGCAGCACATGGCAGACCTGGAGGAGTTGTTCAACACAATATCCAAGTACCGCCTCAAGTTGAACCCCAAGAAGTGTGTTTTCGGGGTAGAGGCCGGTAAGTTCTTGGGTTTTCTGCTCACCGAGAGGGGGATAGAGGCGAACCCCGACAAATGTGCGGCTATTATCGCCATGCGGAGGAGAGAAGGGGCACCCGTACTTCCAGTGCCTCAAGAGAAACGGTCGCTTTGCATGGACTGATGAATGCGAAGCGGCTTTCATTAAGCTGAAGGAGTACCTGGCGACGCCACCGGTCCTCTACAAGCCGGTAGCGGGCGTGCCCCTCCGGTTATATTTTACTGTAACGGAGCGGGCAATCAATTCCGTGTTGGTCCAAGAGCAGGACCAGAGTCAGAAGCCCATCTACTTCGTAAGCAAGGCCTTACAGGGGGCTGAGACGAGGTACCAAGCACTAGAGAAGGCGGCGCTGGCGGTAGTGTTCTCTGCTAGGAGGCTCCGTCATTACTTCCACAGCTTTACGGTGGTGGTGATGACCAACCTCCCTATACAGAAAGTGCTGCAGAAACCTGATGTGGCAGGAAGAATGGTACGCTGGGCGGTGGAACTGTCAGAATTCGACATCCAGTACGAGCCTAGAGGATCCATCAAAGGGCAGGTGTACGCAGATTTCGTAGCGGAACTTTCGCCCGGAGGTGAGCAAGAGGTGGAAGCGAGTTCGCAGTGGCTGCTCTCGGTTGATGGCTCTTCAAACCAACAAGGGAGCGGTGCGGGAATAGTCTTGGAGGGACCCGACGGCATACTGATCGAGCAGGCCCTGGGCTTTGCTTTCAAGGCAAGCAACAATCAGGCAGAATATGAAGCCCTGATAGCGGGTATGCTCCTGGCCAAGGAGATGGGCGCGCATAACCTCTTGGAGAAGAGCGACTCCCAGCTGATTACGGGGCAGGTGTCGGGTGAGTTCCAGGCGAAGGACCCACAGATGGCGGCGTATCTGAAATACGTCCAGTTGTTGAAGGGAGCATTCAACGCTCATGAGCTGATACATGTCCCGAGGGAGCAGAATGCCAGAGCTGACCTGCTTGCAAAGCTGGCCAGCTCAGGCAAGGGGGGTAGACAGAGGACAGTGATCCAGGAGACTCTCAAAGCCCCACGTAGATTCGTGGAAGACAACAGGGTGGGCGTCCTCCAGATTCATACATCCAGGGGAAGGCCAAGGAGTCATTGCTCTTTGACCCAGGATACGCAGAGGGCGCCCCGCATCAGCATGTACGCGAGTGTGCCTGAGGAAGAGCAGATGCAGGTATGCGTTCTGGTCAGGGGAGACACCTGGATGACACCCTACAAGCGATACCTGGCGGATGGGGCTCTCCCAGTGGAGCCTGAAGAAGGTAAAAAAGTCAAAAGAAATGCCGCAACATATACTTTAGTGGATGGGGTGCTGTTCAGGCACGGTTTCACTCACCCTATCCTAACATGCGTCAGTGGCGACGAGTGCACCAGGATAATGGCGGAACTACACGAAGGCATCTGCGGCAGCCACGTAGGGGGAAGATCCTTAGCCTCCAAGGTAATACGCGCAGGTTTCTTCTAGCCAACAGTGAAAGAGGACTGCGCACGGCACATCCTGGGCCCCTTTCCACTGGCGATCAGGCAGATGAAGTATTTGATCGTTGCCATCGAATACTTCACCAAATGGATAGAGGCAGAGCCTGTGGCACAAATCACAGCGCACAAAGTACAACACTTTGTCTGGAAGAACATCGTGTGCCGTTTTGGCGTACCTAGGCGGCTGATATCTGACAACGGAACCCAATTCGCCAGTCAACAGTTGAGAAGCCTATGTGCTGAGGTAGGCATTAAACAGGTGTTTGCATCAGTTGAGCACCCCCAGACTATTGGGCAGGTAGAATTGGCAAACAGAGTTCTGCTGAGGGGGTTAAAATGAAGGTTGGAGAAAGCTAAAGGGGCGTGGGCGGAAGAGGTACCAAGGATCGTATGGGCCTATCACACCACGCCCCAATCCTCTACTAGGGAGACGCCTTTCAGTTTGGTTTACGGGTCGAACGTGATGATCCCGGTAGAAATACATGAGAGCTCGCCACGTTTTCAAAACTTTGTGGCGGAGGAATCCAATGAAGAGAGGCGGGTAAACCTGGATCTGCTAGACGAGGCCAGGGAAGAAGCTAGAATAAAGGCTGAAGCGACGAAGAGAAGAGTAGAGCGGCAATATAGCTCTAAGGTGAAGCCGCGACAGTTTCAGGTCGGCGACCTAGTGATGAGGAAAGCTCACCCATACGAGTTGGAGAATAAGCTGTCTCCCAAGTGGACCGGACCCTTCAGAGTTACTGAGGCTAAGGGCAACGGTTCGTACAACCTGGAGACTTTAGATGGAGGTCCTATTCCGCGCAGTTGGAATGCACCAACTTAAAATTTTATTTCAGTTGACTTATGTAACCAGTTATGTAACAATTTAGTTGAAGGGGACGCTCTTTTTCCCTCTCGGGGGTTTTTTAATGAGGTCACCCTAATAAAGGTAAAACCAATTTGAGAAAAAGAAGTGCCTTGGTTTTTAGCCTGTATCTTTCTCCGTTTGAAGTAAGGAAAGGCGTCGCCAAGAGAAGGCGTCGCCAAGAAAGAAAGCGTCGCCAAAAAAGAAGGCGTCGCAAAGAAAGAAGGCGTCGTCAAGAAAGAGGGCGTCGCCAAGAAAGAAAGCGTCGCCTGAATGGAGGCGGGCGCCGCTGATGAGCAGGGCGAAGGAAAGCGCGCAATATGTGAAATGTATGCAGAGTAAAGTGACGTTGCAAAAAATCAATTGATATAGAAAAAGTTGGCGTTACAAGCAATGATCAATACAATTGAAGTAGCCGAAATGGGGCGAATATTACAAATCGTGCAAATCACAAAAGAGCCACTTGTCAGTGGTCATCAGAATCAGCACTGGAGGAAGGCGAAGCCCCTTTCCCAGCCCGCAGAGCTCGGGTAAGTCGTGTCCTCCTTTCTCGGTTTATTTTCGAACCTGCGCCAAGGGAGATAAATGTGTCAGAGATGCCATGAGGCAAGACTGAACGTGGATCAAGTTGAATGACTGAACGTCTCATCAGCTATACAGGGAACGCCTCGTGGAAGATACGGGAAGGGCCTTGAGCTCTTCGCCGCCCCCAGGCATCGACCAAGCCCAAGGTCAAAGTCAATGTCAAGTTAGGGACGACGCCCGAGGCGACACTAGCGTGAGACGCCTGAGGCGTCGCCTGGAATGACATAAAGGACGACGCCGGCATGAGACGTCTCGGGCGTCGCCAACCCAAATATCAGCAGGGTCGCCTCCCCGATACCCACAGGTAGGAAAGACTGTGGAGGGAGACGAAAGTGAAGGAGGCAGAGTTAGTTGCTGGCGTTATCTCCCCGATACCCACGGGTAGGAAAGACTGTGGACGGAGATAAGATCGCCAAACGCCAGCGAATTGCTGGCAGGGTATTCCCCGATACCTATGGGAAGGAAAGACCATAGAGGGAACGACCCCCCCCCCCAAAGCACTCGACGTTTTAGACACCCGGGGACGATACGGCACTGCTGTAGCAGGCCTCTCCTTAGGCGTGGGCGCCGGAGGCTAAGAATCAGGGAGAGAACCGTTTCGGTGTTAGAGACACCCCGTGGACGATACGGCGTCATTATGTGAGCCTCTCCATGGGCGTGAGGGTTGGCACGCGATCTTTCCCGGTCACACAAGGCCGCCCGACGAAGCAAAGAAGCGAATAGGATACAAACAGAACAACCAAAGCATAAGAAGGCAAAAGATGAGAATAAGATCGCACAAGCAGAATCGTATATGGCAAAGGCACAAAAGCAATCATACGAACACCCAAATTTGTAGCAAGAGTACGGATAGTTCAAAGAATTACAAGTTTGAACACAGAAAGTCGAAAGCAAGCGTAAAGAATAAAGGAATTAAGCTTGAAAGTGAAGGTGGCGGTTGAGAGACAGCGGTTCAGTCATCCACGTCCATGGGCACGACCTTCCCGTCGACGACATGGTGCATGGGGTCGCAGTTCGAAATATTGATGCCAGGGTTCTCATAGGACGCCTGGGTCAGAGCCTCCTGGAACCCCTCCTCGAAAGTACCCGCCATCTCCTGGATAAGGGACCTTTTCTCCTTCTCCAGCTCCTCAACGGCGGCATCCCCAGAGGTCACCTGCTTCTCCGGAGCCTCTTTCTCAACGCGAAGTCGACTGACCTCGGCCTGTAGTTTGTCGTAGTCAGCCCGGAGAAGGTCCATAGCTTTGGCCTGGGTGGCCATTTCCCCCTCCATCCGCTCCGTCTTGTCAGCCTGCTCACGGCAGCGGTCCTTCAGGTCCTTTTGAATTTCTGCATCAGCTTTGAGCAATTCCTGAAGGCCCGTTACCTGGACTTGGAAGGCGACTTCACGAGTAAAAAAGCCAGCCTGGAGCTCCAATGCCTCTGCCAGTTGCCTCTCAGTTTCTGCTTTGGACTCTTGCGCTTGCTTCAGAGAGGTTTGGTAAGTTTCGTTCTGGCGCCCCAGGGTCCTCATTTCCTCCTCCAGAGTAGTCGCCTTTGTTTCCAAGGCTTGGAGAGTTTGAGCTTGCATGACCGCGTTTCTGGCCTGGGCGCGCCATTCAAGGGCCACCGCGAAGGAGGCCCCCGAGTAGAAGGGCATGCCTTCCTTCCTGTCAGTGCCCTCTGGCAGAGTCCCGCCGCTGAAGCCCCTCATTAGATGCATAATCGGAGGAGGGATGGCGATGAAGTCAGAGGCGGCAGCGACGGAAGCAGGGGAAGCAATGGTTTCTGCCGGCGGCGGAGGCGGGGCAGATTCGGTGCCTTCACCCCTTTCCTCTTGGAGTGTCATGGGAGGGAGTGAGGTCGCGCTCGGGGGGTTATCCATGAAGGGTTCCCTCCCGGGGGCGACGCCTCTACCGAAAGAGGAACCCGCGCAGATTTTCTTCTTCTGAATGGAGCCACGCCTTTTGAGTCCTCATCATCTGATAGAATCTCCAAAACCCGTTTCCCTTTGTCAAGGGGGGTTGGAGCCGGTGACGAGGCCGCGGCTAGGGGAACAGCGGCGATGGGTAGAGGAGAGCGAGGAGTCTGAAGTGCTGCAAGGCTGTGAGGAGACGACGGAGGTGAACTCAAGGTAGCCTCGGCGGTGATCAGAGGAGGCGGCGACAGAGTCGGTGGGGGAATCGGATCAGCAGCAGGGGTGGAGGAGGCGCCCGCCTTGGCGGCACGTGCCTCCTTCATTGCCTTCGCCAGCATCATTCTCTTGGAAGCGCCCATCACCGATCCTACGTCAAGACAGACCAAACAGCGAGAATTAGGACCAAAGCAGCTATGCAAAATTACAACACACATGGAGGCGTGAAATGCAAGTAACATGGCACAATATAAAATGAGTATAAGAGTCCGGGGGAACAAACGTTCGATAGCAGGCTGTTCACAACAAAAAAGATGAGGGGAGAGCCCCTTACCAAAGTAGGTGGTCAGGGCGTGAGCATTGTACTCGCTAGCGACCAGCTTCAAGGTATCAAAAAGGTTCCCCAACCCGGCCAAGGCTTTGCTTACCTCCCTATCGGCGGGAGATAGCTCTTCCAGGGTTTTGGCCCTGAGCAATTTAGGGCGCTCCGTCCAGTAAAGGGGGAAGCCATCCAAAGCTGTGGGATCGTGCTTGGCGCTGCACACCCTGAAGAACTTCCCTTTCCAGTTCTTATAAGAATTCTGGAAGAGGGAGAGGAGGATCCTGCCTGCGATCCCGGAAAAGCTTACCCAGAAGCTGTTCCCCTGCTTCTTCACCTCAAATAAATGCAGGAAGACATCTACAGAAGGGGGGATGCCCAGGTGTCCACAAAGAATTTGAAAGCCCCTCACGAATGCCCAGCTGTTGGGATGAAGCTGAGTGGGGGCAGTGTTGATTTCAGTGAGAAGCTCCCGTTCGAAGGGAGTGAACGGGAGACGCACTCCTACGCGCTTGAACACGGTCTGGTACATGAAGAAGAAGGGTTTCCCCTTTCTAGGTCTGTCGTCCAAACAAACAGGTTCCCCAGGCCTGCCGGGACGGACAGATATGTGGGCGTCGTGTGTGCGGCAGAAGGCGTTGAAGTTGTACAAATGGGGATCCCCCCGGTGAGCTTCCAGGTCCTGGAAGGAAGTCAGGCTGGTGCATTCACTCAAGAGCTCGTCGGGGGCCCAGGGGTAGAAGGCTTTGTAGTTGGACTTGGGGGTTGTGGAGGAAGAATCAGGCTCCGCGTTCGCGCGCATCATGGTTAAAATAGATAGCTGGAGAAAGAAGAGAGGAAAAAGGGTTTAGCAAGTGTAGCCATGGCAAGAAGGGGAAAGAGCCCTAGGAAGCGTCACCCACGCGAGAAAAATCAGAGGAGGAAGAAGAAGTGGAGAGATGCAGTAATACGTGAATAACAACAGTCCCAGGCAGTTCAATAAATCCTATAATGCGACGAAAAGGAAGAGTCGTGAGTACTCGAAATCGTACCTTTGTTATTAGAATGGAGGCAGTAGAAGAGCGCAGGAAGGAGAGAATCGCGATTGCAGAGAAAAAGGGTTTTGAAGGCGATGAACAGTGCGGAGTTGCAGAGCGAATGAATGTAACAATAGGGTGAGCGCGGGGTTTGGAGTAACTTAAACGTTGCATTTCGCAACTCAAGAGGCGCTAACTGAGGGCCGTGGGATCGTGCCACGCGTCAGAGGATCAATTGCCCAAGGGAAACGCAAAGGTCTCTGGAGGATGGCCGCGCGATGGGCCACGTGGCGCGCGATCAAGGGTAGCCCAAAAGGTGTTATCATCCTCGTTTCAGAGGAGGTCAAATCAATCAGTAAGAGCGCTCCTAGGGTACAGAGAGCGTCACGTCAACAATTCGAGAATTGTTGAGTCAGCAGGGAATGACACGTCATCAGGATGGCACACGGACGGCGTGGGCGAGGCTTTAGTCATTACGCTGAAGACAAGTCTTCAGCTTAAGACTGGGGGGCTTGTGTACCGTCCCGTATCCGGGGCGTTGACTAAAGTCAAAGTCAAAGTCGACGGCTGAAGAGTCAAAGTCAACGCAAGGCGTCGCCTAGGTGGAGAGACGCCAAGAGGAAGCGTCGCCAAGGCAAGGCGTCGCCTAGGTAAAGGCGTCGCCCAACCAGGGCTTTGCCAAATCAAACAGTGCTGAAGCAAGGCAATCACAGTGTGGTTCCCCGATACCCATGGGTAGGAAAGACCATGGAGGGAGCGTATCCGGGGCAGTGATAAAGAGAAGGAAAAGGTGGCTTCAAGGCCATAGTAATAGTACCAGTGTAGGGCAGCCTGACTCGTGAAGTGCTCCTCCCGCCACAGAGACGCCTGTGGGGCAGATACGACTCAAGAGGAAAGTCACGCCCAGGGAAACCGGGTGCAGGGTACAAGAGGAAGGCAGATACGCTCTCAAAATAAGTGACTAGATACTTGGGGGCATGAGATGGCACCCAAAAAGTCACCCCTAGCGCAGTAGCACTCCCAAGCAAGAGGACTCACACGTAGAAACGTCCCTAAATGGGCAGAAACGCCCCCAGATGGGGTCATGGCGTCGTGAGGCCCTCCACGTGTACGACGGCCATGCCAGAATAGAAACACCCTTTAGTCAGGTGCCAGGTAATTAAAAGTCATTCAATACAGTTTCCCTTTCGAGCATTCAGGTACTATAATGGCTCGCGAGCGTTTCAACGTCTTAAATGCGCTACGTTTTCTAATTAAGCGCTTTAATGAGTGCGTTACGTTTGTGATTAAAAGCGCTTTAAGGCGCTTTAAATGCTTGGGTAGTTTAAATAGCGCAAAGAATGTTGGAAAAAGGGTTCGAACTTTCTGCGAATTTACCAGAGCTCTCTAGTTGCTTGCTCGTGCTTCATTAGTTACGAACAAGGGACTGGAGAATATTTTTGCCTGAAAGAGAGAACACAGATACACAGTACACAGTTATTTCTTACCACCTTCAGAGTGCCATACGCGGTGCTCAGAGACGGACGTGAATAGTTTTGGTGTTTCTTGCTGGCTGACTTGAGCGTCGGAGTGCAAACGGCCGCTAGGGCGCCTCTTTGTCCTCTTTTTTGCAGGAATCCACAGGCAATCAGTGGGAAGGAGTCCCTAGCTGACGGTTGAGGTCGCGCACGAAGACGTCCCGGTCAACCGGACGGAACAGGTTCTGCGCTTTTATTTATGCCGAAATGCTATTTAAATTATCTTGCATGCCTGTGTTCTTTGTCATGCCGTGCACGTCATTCCGATATTGCCTTTACGCTTGGCGTGAATTCCTTAAACTTTGTTTATGGCTCTGCTCGGCCTTCACTTTTGTGATGGATGCCTTCCTGTTTGAACCGTCTTGTTCGAACCTTCCGCATTATCGTGCCCGAGCTCATTTGAGACGGTGGGCGACATACTGCTCGCAGCGCTGTCAGACCACCTAGCTCTTCGTTTGACAACGACCCGTCGGCGGTCGTGCACACTTCGCAAACCGCCCCTTCGCACTACCCGATCACGTCATCGCCCTGGGTGACTCGACGAGGATAAGTTTAAACTTCGGCGACCTACGTGGCTTCGCGCGCTAATGCGCACGCCGGTTACTGATTTGACACTTCACCAACCCCCTAGCATCAAATGACACATGGATTCATCAACGGTTGTTATTTCGTGTCGTTTGCGCTTCCCATAACTTTCGAAATTCTAAACTTCTCGTGCCACCCTACTGTTACATTATCTTCCTGCTTTACTTTCAAACCTTCGATACGCTCTGGTGAACGCTTCGACTCCCCAATCATCATTTCCTCGTACGCTCCTTTGATCATAAAAAGGTAAACCCTTCATTACTTCGTTGGTGCTCACCGCATTTTGATCAACTTGCATCATCCCTTAACTGTTCGACGCATACATTGTGGGCTGTTTGTTCTTTGTCTTGCTTTTTTCCCTGCGCCTTTAGGTTTTCTTTCCCTTTCTACGACCCTGTTGTTCATGCTGCTTTCCCTTCCTATTCTTCGAATCGGATCATTCCTTTTAGCAATCCTCTGCCTTCCTTTTCTTACTTTCCTTTCGTCTTTCCTGCAGTTCTCGATGGCTCGTACAGGTGCCACCCCCGCCCCTTCTCGAAACCCTCCTTCGAAATCTCGCAAACAACCTTCGTCAGGAAACCCCTCCACGTCTCGTAACCCACCTAGAGATCCTGGCATCCTTTCAAACCGGGCTCAGAGACCTGCGCCCTCTCGTCCCAACCAATCACAATCAACTCCCCCGCAAACTAACGCCACCGCCCGCCCCATTCTTGATTACAGACTGTTGTATTCCTGGGCTCCTCCAGCCCTGCTGAATGAGACTTCCTCGATTAACTCTGAGGCTGACGTTCTGCGATTGAGAGATAAGACCCACCTGACATTCCATAAGGAGCATGATGACAAGGTTGTTATTTGTCCTTGTCCTCGCGGGGAACCCATTTGTACTGATAGCAAGGGCAACGATGGTCACCCTTTCTGCTTTGTTTACGCAACCGTGTTCAAGAAGGTTAAGCTCAGGTTCCCCTTTACTCGCTTGGAGAGGGAGCTTCTTACTGAGCTTGATATTGCCCCTGCCCAGCTGCATCCCAATGGCTGGGCGTTTGTCAGGGCATACCAAATTGTTTGCGCACATTTAGGCCATCCAGCCTCTGTAGACGTGTTCCTATTTTTGTTTGAGGCCAAAAACCCCGGAGACCGCTTATGGGTAAGTTTTAATGGGATTGCTGGGAGATCCATCCTCTCCATTTTCCAACAATCTTATAAGGATTGGAAGGGTAAGTTCGTTCGCGTTTGCTGTAATGACCAGAGTCCCACACTTCTCGATAGGTTTCCCTTGTACTGGGTTGACAAGGGAAAAAAGGATTCTCAGGATCACTTTCGGAAGGCTAGGAGTCCAGAGAAGATGGAGGAGCTCGATAGAGACCTGTGCCACTTCTGGAAGGAAGTTGCCTCGACCAATACCACCTTACCTACCTCTTCAATCATCAAGTTCGAATTTTATGAGAGTCAACTAGACTTTTACATAGGTCTGTTCCCCCACTCCACCTGGATTTTTCTTCCTGTGCCAAATCTGTTTTACTTCTTTACTAAGTTTGTTCGCATTACATATCCTGCGCTTACCTTTGTACTGCTAATTATCTGTGTCTGTAATTGTATTGATTTGTGGACATCGATCACTTCGTGCAGACACAATGCTGGGAAAAGATGATATGGCTAGGCTGCGTTCTGTAGTCAAACGCCACAAACTCGTCGCGGGCTCTCAAACCGTTCCGAATTCTGTGGCGGAAGCCGCTGTTGCCCGAGGCGAGCTTCCTCCCGTGGGCTCATCTTCCCTTATCGCCCCTCCTGCCCCTTCGAGGAAGAAGCAGCCGCCAAAGAGGGCCAAGAGGAAGAATCCCATAATGGTGTCGGATGAAGAGGATGACGAGAGCACTGAAGATGGGCTGATCCGCCAAAGGAATAGGGCAACCGTCGCCGAGCTACCCGCAAACGAGAGTACGAGCCCAGATTATGCGGAAAATCCCCCCAGCGTCTCTACACCCTTTGAGAGTGCTGGGGATGCTTTACCGTCAAACACCTCAGCTGCTAGGGGCATTCCGGAGCAAACTACGGACATTCGGCGGTCTCCCCAACCTGTAGTGGAGCCAGACGTGTCGCTGCCGCGCCCTGATGTTCCCCTGGTTGTCCATACTTATGAGGGCAGCGACGAGAACCAACCCCCGACCCCTCTTCCAATCCCTGCTCTTCCAGCCCCTATCGAGGAGGTCTTGAAAGCCCACGCCGCTTACCTTAGCGCTATGACCACCGAGTGCGTAGAGAAATGCCTTCACCAGATGATGGGCGAGGCTTTAAGGGACTCCTTGGGCCAGTATAAATCCGAAGCTGGTGTTGCAAAGGACCAAGTCCAACAACTTAAGCGTGATCTGACGATGCGGAGATTGGAGTTTTCGCGGTTAGAGAATGCTCTGAAGGAGGAGTTGCGGAGCGAACGCAAAAATAGCGCTAAACTGGGCCAAAAACTCAACGCCAAACTCTCAGAGGTCACTGAACTCGAGGGTAGACTCATGCATCAGCAGGAGAAGATAGCAGGCCTTGAGGAGACTCTCAAGGCTAAAAGGGACTACGCAGATGAGCTCGAGGCCAAGTCGATTGAGAGGGAGGATCTGCTGGGTAGCATCAAAGCCGACATGGACCAAAAAGCCAAGGAACTGAGCGAGAAAGATAAGGAGCTAAACGAATCTGCTGTGAAACTTGCTCAGCCACTTGAGGAGAACGAAAAGCTGAAGAAACAAAGTGAAGAACTCGACCTCAACGCCGCAGACGTTCTGACTTCCGGGTTCAGCGCAGCCTTGGAACAGTTCGCTTGTGCTTACCCCGATTTGGACCTCTCCTAGTTCTCAATTTGCCATGAAGTGGTAGACGGCAAATCGTACCCTCAGACTGACGTTTTCATTTGTTCTCATTTGACATTTTCTTTAGAAACACTCTGAAAGACTTACATATTCGACCTCTGTCTATGTGCAACGAATCTGTTCGTACTGACTTCTTTCTTCAAACCGTGTCAACTTATGCTCATGATTTATCTTTTACCTGTTGTTAATGACTTGGTTGGTTTTTACTCAACCCAATTAACTTAGCATAAACTGATGCTTAATTTCCTGGAAATCAAATTATCTTGAACAAACAGTTAGTCTATAGCAATAATATTTGACACAAAATTACTTACTGAGCAGTAGGCGGGAGTCATTTTTAGTATCTGACATCTCGCTTGCCTGATCTGCCACGTGACATGCGTATTTCTAGGTCATCACCTAAAACTTTCGAACTTGCCTCAATTTGCTTAAACAAAGAGGTCTTGTATCCTGTTCCTGCCTGAACTCACTCAAGGTGCGGAGGACTTTATCTGGCCTGAACTCGCTCGACGGCGAGAAGGACTTTATTTAGCGCCTCAGCTTGCCCAGGGGCTACCTTTTCCCTAGATGCACTAAGGACTTTTAATCTCATCTTGCCTGAACTCACTCGAGGGTGAGGAGGACTTCCTCTGGTGCCTCAACATTGCCCAGGGGCTGCCTTTTCCCTGGATGCACTGAGGGCTTTTAACCTTATCTTGCCTGAACTCACTCGAGGGTGAGTAGGACTTTCTCTGATGCCTCAACATTGCCCAGGGGCTACCTTTTCCCTGGATGCACTGAGGGCTTTTAACCTTATCTTGCATGAACTCACTCGAGGGTGAGTAGGACTTTCTCTGATGCCTCAACATTGCCCAGGGGCTACCTTTTCCCTGGATGCACTGAGGGCTTTTAACCTTATCTTGCCTGAACTCACTCGAGGGTGAGTAGGACTTTCTCTGATGCCTCAACATTGCCCAGGGGCTACCTTTTCCCTGGATGCACTGAGGGCTTTTAACCTTATCTTGCCTGAACTCACTCGAGGGTGAGTAGGACTTTCTCTGATACCGGGGCTAGCTGTTCATAGTTGAGGAGGGGGCGTCCCGAAGGAATCCCTTAACCCCTGCTCAAGGACTAGGCACCCGGATTTTAACTGTTATCTGGTACCGGGGCTAGCTATTCATACTTGTGGAGGGGGCGTCCCGAAGGAATCCCTTAACCCCTGCTCAAGGACTAGGCGCCCGGATTTTAACTCATATTGGACATACCTGTCATCTTGCTCTGAACACTCGCCTATACTCGTTCTCGGCGAGTAGGACTTCTTATTCTGTTCTCGCCTATACTCGTTCTAGGCGAGCAGGACTTAAAACTTAACTTTCACCTTCGATTGCCAGGTGGCGACAAGGACTTAAAAACTTTATACTTGTGCCTTCGATCGCTGGGTGGCGATGGGGACTTAAAAACCTTATACTTGCGCCTCCAATCGCCGAGTGGCGATGAGGACTTAAAAAACTTTATACTGAATGCATGCGATCTGAATCCGCCCTAAATTATACAAGGACGACAAAGTCTTTTCTTCGAAAACTTAAAATGACAAACATGCAAACTCAATAACTGGGAAACTTTGATAAACTATTTAAAATGATAATCATGCAAGTTCAACAACTGGGGAAACTTGATAGGCTCGAACTTTCTTTATTTGGTGGCCTCATTAAAAAACCCTTCTCAGGGAAAAAGAGTGCCACCTTTGAAAAACTGTTTTCACCTGACTGTTCGAGTTAACTGCTACTTACAATGTTTCAACTGTAATAAAACTTTAGGTGGGTAGCGTTCCAAGTGCGAGGAATCGCCCCTCCCTCCAGTGTTTCCAAACGATAGGCGCCGTTTCTGAGTGCTTCGGTTATTCTAAATGGTCCCGTCCATTTGGGCGACAACTTATTCTACATCTCGTATAGGTGGGCCTTCCTCATTACCAGGTCGCCATCTCTGAACTGTCTTGGCCTTGCCCTAGAATTGTACTTGCGCTCGACTCTTCTCTTTATTGCTTCGGCCTTTACCCTTGCCTCCTCCCTGACCTCATCCAACAAGTCTAAGTTCATCCTTCTTTCTACATTCGAGTCTTCTGCCACGAAGTTTTGGAATCTCGGCGAGCTTTCCTGGATTTCAATTGGGATCATTGCATCGCACCCATACACCAAGCTGAACGGGGTTTCGTGGGTTCCTGACTGTTCAGTGGTGTGATATGCCCATATTATACGGGGAACTTCCTCAGCCCAAGACCCTTTGGCCTTCTCCAATCTCCTCTTCAAACCTCTTAGTAAAACCCGATTAGCCGACTCCACCTGCCCATTCGTTTGCGGGTGTTCCACGGAAGCGAACACCTGTTGAGTTCCAACGTCCTCGCATAGCTTCCTCAGCAGGTGAGTTGCAAACTGAGTCCCGTTATCCGACACCAAAGGCTTGCGCACACCGAAACGACACACAATATTCTTCCATACGAAGTTCTGTATCTTGTGCGCCGTGATCTGGGCTACTGGTTCTGCTTCAATCCACTTCGTGAAGTATTCGACAGCCACAACCAAATATTTCATCTGCCTAATTGCCAATGGGAAGGGTCCCAGGATATCGATTCCCCATGTGTGGAAAGGCCAGGGACTATAGATTGATTTTAACTCTTCCGGAGGCGCCTTGTGCCAATCGGCGTGCTCCTGGCACTGCTTGCAATGTTGGGCATATCTCTTGCAGTCTTCCCTCATTGTTGGCCAATAATAACCTGCACGGATGGTTCTTGTTGCCAAGGCTCGACCTCCGACGTGACTCCCGCAAATCCCTTCATGAAGCTCGGCCATAATTCTCGTGCACCTCTCTCCATGCACACATACTAAAAGGGGGTGTGTGAACCCAAACCTGTACAACTCACCATCGATGAGGGTGAACTTGCTGGAGTTCCTTTTTACCTTCCTAGCTTCCGTCGAATCCATTGGGAGTAAGCCATCTGCGATGTATCGCTGGTATGGTGTAATCCATGTGTCCGGCTCGTGGACGGCGCAAACCTGCGTCATTTTTATCTCCCCCATTGGATGTGCTCTAACCCTTGGCGTTCTCAAGGTCTCCTGAGATAGGGACTTATGACTTCTTGCCATCCCTTCCTTTGACTTACAGATTTGGAGAACTTGGTGGTCTGCCACGAACGCTCGAGGTGTCTTCAGGGTCTCTTGTATGACGGTCCTCTGCCTGCCCCCCTTGCCCGAACTGGCGAGCTTTGCTAGTAAGTCGGCCCGGGCGTTCTGCTCCCTTGGCACATGCACTACTTCGAACGAAACAAAAGACTTCCTCAACTCCTGCACATACTCCAGATAAGCTGCCATCTGCGGATCTTTAGCCTGGAACTCGCCGATCACTTGGCCTGTGATTAGGAATGAATCGCGTTTAGCCAACAGCACCCTTGCTCCCATCTCCTTTACCAACAAAACGCCAGCGATCAAAGCCTCGTACTCCGCCTGGTTGTTGCTGGCTTTAAAGGCGAATTTTAGGGACTGTTCTATCAACACGCCGTTGGGTCCTTCTAGAATTACCCCGGCCACGCTGCCCAACTGGTTAGAGGATCCGTCCACTGAGAGTACCCAACCAAAACCATCTCCGGCGCTTTGCACTGTTTCAGAGGATAATTCGACCACGAAGTCAGCGAAGATTTGTCCCTTGATCGGTCCCCGGGGCTCATACTTGATGTCGAACTCCGACAACTCTACCGCCCATTTTACCATTCTTCCAGCCACATCTGGTTTCTTTAGGACCTTCTGGATAGGTAAGTCGGTCATCACCAACACTGTAAAACTCTGGAAGTAGTGGCGCAACCTCCTCGCTGAAAACACTACTGCCAATGCTGCTTTCTCCAAAGCCTGATATCTCACTTCTGGGCCCCGCAATACCTTGCTGACAAAATAAACGGGCTTCTGAATTTGATCCTGATCCTGGACGAGCACCGCACTCAGCGCCTTCTCGGTTACGGCGAAGTATAGTCTGAGGGGCGCTCCTACTTGGGGTTTGCACAGGACCGGCGGGCTTGCCAAGTACCCTTTGAGTTTTACGAAAGCCTCTTCGCACTCCTTCGTCCATACAAATCTATTGTTCCTTTTCAAGCATTGGAAATAGGGGTGACCCCTTTCTCCACTGGCAGACACAAATCGCGACAGGGCGGCCATCCGGCCCGTGAGCTGCTGCACCTCCTTCACCGTAGCAGGGCTCCTCATTGCCAGAATGGCCGCACACTTGTCAGGGTTTGCTTCGATCCCTCTTTCGGTCAAGAGGAAACCCAAGAACTTTCCCGCTTCTACGCCGAAAATGCACTTCTCGGGGTTCAGCTTTAGCTTGTATTTGGCTATCGTAACGAACAGCTCCTCCAAGTCGGCTATATGCTGGTTCTTCTCCAGGGATGTTACGACCATATCGTCGACGTAAGCTTGCACGTTTCTCCCGAGCATAGGTGCAAGCACTTTATCCATCAATCTTTGATACGTGGCTCCCGCGTTCTTCAACCCAAAAGGCATCACTTTGTAGCAATAGCACGACTTCTCCGTCATGAAGGCAGTTTTTTCCTCGTCCATGGGGTGCATCTTAATTTGGTTGTACCCCGAGAACGCGTCCAAGAAACTCAACAATTTCCATCCTGCTGCGCTGTCCACTAGGGCGTCAATACTTGGCAAAGGATAGGAATCCTTTGGACAGGCTTTATTTAGATCTGTGAAGTCGACACACATTCGCCATTTCCCATTGCTCTTCTTTACCAACACGACATTGGCCAGCCATTCCGGGTACTGTATCTCCTTGATGTGGCTTGCCTCGAGGAGTTTTTGCGTTTCATCCCTGATCGCCTGTCTCCTTTCTTCATTGATTTTTCTTCTTCTTTGTCGGACTGGTCTGACCTGGGGGTCCATTGCTAGGCAATGACATAAAAAATCGGGGTCGATTCCTGGCATATCCGAGGCAGACCATGCGAACGCGTCTAGATGCTTGCCTATCACCTTGGCGATTTGCTCCTGTGTCCCGTCGTCTAAATTTTTCCCCAACTTGAAAATTTTACCACCGATCTCCCTCTCGAGCCAATCTCCAACTGGGCGAGGCCTCTTCTCGCTAGCGAGCAATGCTCTCACAATGCTTGACTCCCTAGAGGCCTCCGGGCTGCTTTCCTCTTCTTCTACTCCAGCGTTATTCTCAGGCTCCGACTCGACATCTCCCATGGTTACGTCGCCGTCTATGGCTACCTCCAACGTCATGTCCATACCCGCGTCGCCTTCGGTGGTTCCTTCGGTCGCCGCATCCATGGTCCATCGGCCTTCCTGCATATCCTTCGCACCGGGAGGCTGTTTTCATAACATCTCTTTGCCTCCTCTTGGTCAGATCGGATGGTGACGATTACCCCTTCCATTGAAGGTAATTTGACCTTCATGTGCCTCGTGGAGGGTACAGCCCCTATCCTATTGAGTGTTGGCCTTCCCAGTAGGATATTATACGCTGAAGGGGCGTTCACGACAAGGTATTTGACTTTCTCCGTGCGCGAGGCGGTCCCATCTGTGAACGTCGTTCTCAACTCAATGTATCCCCTGACTTCAACTTGATCGCCTGCAAAACCGTATAAGCAGCCCCCATATGGCCTCAACTGATCTGTGGATAGTTGTAGCCTTTCGAAGGTTGGCCAGAACATCACGTCTGCCGAGCTCCCTTGATCGACCAAGACCCGATGAACTGTTCTTCCTGCCGTGACGAGCGAGATCACAATGGGATCGTTGTCATGCGACACCACATCCCTGAGGTCTCCCTTAGTGAACGTGATGTCAACATCGGGCGAATGGTCCTCAAAAACTTCTACTGACATTACGGACCTTGCATATTTCTTACGCTGTGACGCCGTACATCCGCCACCCGAGAACCCACCAGCTATGGTGTGGATTTCACCGAGGACGGGCGCCTCGTGCTGTTGCCCCTCACTGCCTCCTGCTTGCGAGCCTGGTGGTCGTCCCGCCTGTTTCTCCATCAAGTAATCCTTCAGGAAACCACTCTTCACGAGCTCATCCAACTGATAGCCAAGTGCTAGACAGTTGTTGATATGGTGGCCGAATGCTTCGTGGAATTCGCACCACGACTCCTTGCGAGGCCCTAGTACCTTGTCAGCTTTGATCGGCGGCCTCAACTTGTCGGCTATGCTGGGTATCGCAATCAGATCTTTGAGTTCCATCACGAAATTGTGTCTTGGCGGTTTGCGTACTTCTCTCCCTTCCTCTACTCGACTCTTAGGTTGAGTCCTTCGTGGCTCGTAAGTGCGTTTCCTGTCAAAGTGTTTCCTCTCTGTGATGGCTTGGTGAACCCGAATAGGTTGCGTGCGTATCTGTGTCTTGGGGCGCGCCGGCATAGTGGTTGTACATTTTTCATACGTTTCACCTTCTGAGGCAATATGTTCCACCGCCTGTCACCTTATTTCAGTGAAAGTTTTGGGGCGACTGCGGTTAAGCGTCTTGCTGAAAGATCCGGGGCGCACTCCCTTCTTGAACGCGTACACAATCATGGGTTCCTCCTTGGTACCTACTTTCACCACCTGCGCCCCGAAGCGGCTTATGTATTCCTTTAGGGTTTCACCTTGGAACTGCTTGATGTCAAAGAGGTCGTACGAGACTGGGGCGGGAGTTCCGTTGGCTAGGTACTGTTCTCTAAATAGTTTTGAAAGTTGGGCGAAGGACGTGACGTGGCCCTCTAGGAGGCTGATGAACCAGTCCATGGCCATCCCTGTCAGGGTGCTCATGAAAAGCTTGCATTTAGCAGCGTCCGATCCACCTACCAGTAACATCTGTGTGTGGAACGCCGTGAGGTGCGCTTCGGGGTCCTCCGTTCCTGTGAACGTTGCTTTGGGTCCCGTGAACGTGTTGGGAATTGCTGTCTCCAAGATTGCTTGTGAAAACGGTGTTGTGAATTCCCTGGGTGGGGATGTAGCCTCCGGTTCGTCTCTGCCCCGCCATCTATGACGTAACTCCTCATTGGTGCGGTGGAGTTCTTCGCTTCTTACTTGAGAAGCTGTGAGGTCCGCCTGCATGCGTTCCTGTTCTACTTTCGAGGCGGCCACTGCGTCTTGTAGCCCGTGCACCATCCCCATGAGCTGCTGTAGGGTCATCTCTTCACTCCTAGCGTGCTGGTCGGGTGGCCATGGCTCTCCGGGGATCCTCTCGACTTATCTGAGTGTTGAAAATCTTGAACTGAAATCTTGTGTGGTGGAACCGATGTTTATATCGGCCACACGGTGGGCGCCAGATGTTCCGGCCGGTTAACCTGGGTCGTCTTTATGCGTGGCTTGTCTTAACGAGCTAGGGCACCTTCGTTTTGCTTCTTCTGTCAGTACCTGAAAAAAGAAGAACAAAGGGGCGCCCTCGCAGCCGTTTGCACTCCGACGATCAAGTCAGCTGGCGAGAAACACCAAAATACTAGAAACTGTATAATTATCTCAATGACTGAAACTGTATGATTTAATTGTATTGCCCTAATTGTCTTGTACTCTCAGCGGATGCGCTGTCAAGGACAATTAGGGTCTTTTCTCTGTATGTCTATCTGGGAACTAGGTAAAACTCGTGTAACTGTGGATTGAAAAACACGTACCTCTCTAGGGCTTGTTTGCGCCCTATATATAAGTGTAAACTAGGGTTTTACCTCTGCGTTGCCTGCTATTATCTAAGGTTCCTTGGAGAAGGTCCTTGCGCCGCTATCTTTAGGATCTTAGCGTATTTGACCCATGGACTTCCCTTATCTTGGAGTGCAATGTATAATCTCATGGCCCCTTGGGCTCTAACTTGAGCGTTGTATTTATCGCGCCATCATATCGTTCGAATCCCCTAAATGGACACGTGTCATGCATGCAGCTTTCCCTGGGTACCTTCAATGAGCACGTGGGCATTACCACGTGCCCTTTGACTTGAACATTTATTCTGTACACTGGGACCCACAGCGTCGCTGCCCAACTTAGGGTTATTCCCTCGTGTGGACCCACAGCGATGTCCGTTTAGGCGATGTCTCTTCTGCGCAATGCTTCTCTTGGGCGATGGGCGATGAACCGTCTCGGTGGTGACACATCTCGGCGATAACCGATTATTTATACTGCAGACCGCTGCTTTTACATACGGTGACTACGTTGACTTCTTGACTACCTACCTTTCTTTTGTCCACGTCATCATACCCGATGACCTGGTCGGTACACAAGGCCTGGAGGGTTTGAGTCTGCAGAACAGCGTTTCTGGCCTGGGCGCGCCATTCAAGGGCCACCGCCAAGAAGGCTCCCAAGTAGAAGGGCATTCCCTCCTTCCTCTCGGAGCCTTCTGGCATTCATCCACCGCTGAAGCCCCTCATCAGATGCATAATTGGAGGAGGGATGGCAATAAGATCGGGGGCGGTGGCAACGGAGGCGGGAGAAGCAGAGACCTCTGCCGGTGGCGGGGGTGGAGCAGATTCGGCACCTTCGCCTGTTTCCACTTGGACCATTGTGGGGTGAAGAGAAGTAGCACTTGGAGGGTTGTCCCTGAAGGAATCCTCTCCCTGGGGCGATGCCGCTGGTAGGAGGGGAACCCTCGCAGCTTTCCTCCTCTTGAAGGGTGCCACGCCATCAGAGTCCTCATCATCGATATAATCTCCAAGACCCGTTTTCCTTTGTCAAGGGGGGTTGGAGCCGGTGATGAAGCCACGGCCAGAGGGACGGGCGATGGGCGGAGGAGAGCCGGGAGTCTGAAGCGCCTCGGGGCGATGTGGAGATGGTGAAGATGAGCCTAGTGGGGCTTCGGTAGTGGTCGGTGGTGGCGGAGGCAGGGTCGATGAGGGGTTCGGTAGTGGTCGGTGGTGGCGGAGGCAGGGTCGATGAGGGGTTCGGTAGTGGTCGGTGGTGGCGGAGGCAGGGGCGGAGGAGGCGCCAGCTTTGGCAGCACGAGCGGCCTTCATCGCTTTCGCCAGCATCATCCTTTTGGAGGCATCCATCACCGATCCTACATTCAGATAAACCAAACAACAGAAGTCAAAGCCAATGCAGTTATACAAACCCACAAAATGCGCAGATGAATGAGACATAAGTCACATGGCACAATGGAAAACAGGTGGAAGAGGCCAGGGGAACAAACATTAAGTAATAAAGTACAGATAACAAAAGATAGTAAGAGAGGAGTCTCCCTACCAAAGTAGGTGGTCAGGGAGTGGGCGTTGTATTCGCTCGCGATAAGCTTCAACGTATCGAAGACAATCCCCAGGCCAGCCAAGGCCTTGCATACCTCCCTATCAGCAGGGGATAGCTCATCCAGGGCCTTGGCCCTGAGCAGCTTGGGGTGCTCCGTCCAGTACAGGGGAAAGCCGTCTAAGGCTGTGGGGTCGTGCTTGGCACAGCACACCCTAAAGAATTTTGCTTTCCAGTTTTTGTAGGAGTTCTGGAAGAGGGAGAGAAGGATCCTACCCGCAATCCCAGAGAAGCTTACCCAAAGGCTTTTCCCCTGTTTCTTCACCTCGAAGAAATGCAAGAAGACATCCACAGAGGGAAGGATGCCCAGGTACCCACATAGAATTTGAAAACTCCTTACAAATGCCCAGCTGTTGGGGTGGAGCTGGGCGGGGGCTATGTTAATCTCGGTGAGAAGTTCCCTCTTGAAGGGCGTGAATGGAAGGCGCACCCTGACGCGTTTAAATACCATCTGGTACATGAAGAAGAAAGGATCCCCCTTTCTGGGTCTGTCATCCACGCAGACAGGTTCCCAAGGTCTGCCGGGACGAACAGAGATGTGCGCGTCATGGGTGCGGCAGAAAGCATTAAAATTGTACAAGTGAGGATCCCCACGATGATTCTCCAGGTCCTGAATGGTTGTCAGGGTGGTATATTCGTTCAAGAGCTCGTCGGGGGCCCATAAATAGAAGGCTTTATAGTTGGACTTGGGGGTCTTGGGGGGAGAACCAGACTTTGAGTTCGGGCGCGTCATGATGTGAATAAATAGCTGGAGAAAGAAGAAAGGAAAAGGGTTTTAACAAGTGATGCCAAGACAGAAAAGGGGGTAAAACCCCAGGAAATGCCACCCACGCGAGAAAACCTAGAAAGAATGAGAAGGGAACGGAGAAGAAAGGAGAAGCGGAAGAACACAGTAATGCATAAACGTAAACAGTCCCAGGCAGTTCAATACACAGTGATGCAATGCAACGAAGAAGAAGAGTCGTGGAGATGCAAAAATCATACCTTTGATGTCAAAGTGAGGGAGGAAGGATAGCACGAAGGAAAGAGCAGAAGTTGCAGAGAAAAGGCTTGAAGGCGATGAACAGTGCGGAGATGCAGAGAGAATGGATGAAACAGTGGTGTGAGCGCGAGGTTTGGGGTAACTTGAACGTTACATTTGCAACCCAAGAGGCGCTAATTAGGAGTCGTGAGATCGTGCCGCGTGTAAAAGGATTAAGCGCCCAAGGGGAGCGCAAGGGGCGCACGATTAAGCGTAGCACCAAAAGGTGTTACTTTCCCCGCCTTAGAGGATGTCCAATCAGCCATTAAGAGGGACCTGTGGTTCAGAGAGCGTCATGTCAATAATTCGAGAATTGTTGAGTTAGCAGGGAATGACACGTCATCAGGGTGACACGTGGACGGCGTGGGCGAGGCCTTAGTCTTTGCGCTGAAGACAAGTCTTCGTCTTAAGACTGGGGAGGCTTGTGTACCGTCCCGTATCCGAGCGTTGACAAAGTCAAGGTCAAAGTCAACATCTGGACTCAAAGACAACATAAGGCGTCGCCTAGGTGAAGAGACGCCAAGTGCCAGCGTCACCAAGAGGAAGTGTCGCCAAGGCAAGGCGTCGCTTAGGTGAAGGCGTCGCCCAACCAGGGCGTCGCCAAGATCAAATATCACTAAGGCAAGGCAATCACAGTGTGGTTCCCCGATACCCATGTGTAGGAAAGACCATGGAGGGAGCGACGCCGTGGGAAGGCCTCAGGTCCCGATAAATCCGGGGTAGTGATAAAGAGAAGAGAAAGGTGGCTTCAAGGCCATAGTGGTAGCACCAGTGTAGAGCAGCCTGACTCGTGAAGTACCCCTGTCGCCCCAGAGACACCTTTGGGACAGATATGACTCAAGAGGAGGGTCACGCCCAGGGTAGCCAGGCGCAGGGTACGAGAGGAAGGCAGATACGCTCTCAAAGTGAGTGACTAGATAATTGGGGGCATGAGTTGGCACCCAAAAAGTCACCCCTTGCGCAGTAGCACTCCCAAGCAGGAGGACTCACACGAAGAAACGTCCCCAGATCGGGTCATGGCGCTGTGAGGCCCTCCACGTGTACAGTAGCCAGGTCAGAATAGAAACACCATTTAGCCAGGTACCAGGTAATTAATGTCATTTAATACAGTTTCCGTTTCAAGCGTTTAAGGTACTATAAAGGCTCCCAAGCGTTTCAACATCTTAAATGCGCTACGTTTTCTAATTAAATGCGCTACGTTTTATGATTAAAAGCACTTTAAGGCGCTTTAAATGTTAGGGTAGTTTAAATAGCGCTTTGAATGTTGGAAACAGGGTTCGAACTTTTGGCAAATTTTCCAGAAACTCTCTAGTTACTTGCTCGAGCCTCGAGGTTACGGACAAGGGACTGGGGAAAGATCTTTGCCAGAACGAGAAAATATACTCTAGACACAGTTTCCTTTTTACCACCTTCAGAGTGCCATACGCGGTGCTCCGATACGGAGGTGCACAGTTTTTGGTGTTTCTTGCTGGCTGACTTGAGCGTCGGAGTGCAAACGGCTGCTAGGGCGCCCTTTTGTCCTTCTTTGCAGGAATTCACAGGTAACCAGTGAGAAGGAGTCCCTAGCTGACGGTTGAGGTCACGCACGAGGACGTCCCAGGTCAACCGGACGGAACATAAGCAAATTCAATATGGGGAAGATACTCATCCCAAGATTTATGGTTGCCCTTCATGATAGCCCGAAGCATAGTCCCAAGAGATCTATTGACTACTTCCGTTTGGCCATCCGTTTGAGCATGACAAGAAGTTGAAAATTGTAGTCGTGTTCCAAGTTTTCCCCAAAGAGTTTTCCAAAAGTGGCTTATAAACTTGGGATCTCTATCGGATACTATACTTTTAGGGAGACCATGAAGTCTCACCACTTCTCTAAAGAAGAGTCTAGAAATATTTTGAGCATCATCTACCTTGTGGCAAGGGATAAAATGGGACATTTTGCTAAAACGGTCCACTACCACAAAGATAGAGTCATGGCCTCTTGCAGTCCTAGGAAGTCCTAAAATGAAATCCATGCTAATGTCTTCCCAATGAGCATTTGCAATCGGCAAAGGGGTGTAGAGTCCATGAGGCATTGTTCTAGACTTTGCTTTTAAACATGATATGCATCTAGAACAATGTCTTTGGACATCTTTCCTCATGTGTGGCCAACAAAATTTTGCTTTTAAAAGGTCTAGAGTCTTATCAACTCCAAAATGGCCCATGAGTCCCCCCTCATGGGATTCTTTGACAAGGAGTTTCGTATGTGTTCCTTGGGGAATGCAAAGTTTTCCCTCTTTAAAAAGATATCCCTCGGATACATAATAACCTCCTTGCACTCTATGTAGACATTGGGCATAAATGGATGAGAGTTCTTGATCTTCTTGGTAAAGCTCTCTTATGTGATCAAATCCAAGAATTTGGGCAACCAATTTTGAAAAGAGTGTATGCCATCTTAAGAGAGCATCGACCACTATATTGGTGCTTCCTTTCTTGTATTTGATTACATAAGGAAATTGTTCAAGAAATTCCTTCCATTTAGCATGTCTCTTGTTGAGCTTGTGTTGGCCCTTCAAATATTTTAAAGACTCGTGATCACTATGGATGACAAATTCTTTGGACACAAGGTAGTGTTCCCAAGTCTTTAGGGCTCGCACAAGAGCATAAAGCTCTTTGTCATAGGTGGGATAGTTGAGGGTGGCAGCATGGAGTTTTTCACTAAAATAAGCAATGGGGTGTCCACCTTGCAACAATACTGCACCTATGCCTACCCCCGATGCATCACACTCTATCTCAAAAGTTTTGGAAAAATTTGGGAGAGATAGAATTGGTGCATTGGTGAGTTGAGCTTTTAGCCTTTGGAAGGCTTGCTCATGCTTTTCATTCCAACAAAATGCAACATCTTTTTTAACAAGTTCATTCAAAGGAGAAGCTAGACTAGAAAAATTAGGCACAAACCGTCTATAGAAGCTAGCTAACCCATGAAAACTTCTTACATCACTTACATTTTGTGGAGTGGGCCACTTGCGGATGGCTTTGATTTTCTCAGGATCTACATGCACCTCCTTTTTTGTTTACTATGAAGCCTAAGAAAACTACACTATCTACACAAAAGGTACACTTATCTCTATTTGCAAAAAGACTATTTTTCCTAAGCACTAGAAGAACTTCCCTAAGGTGACTTAGATGGTCTTCTAGGGTTTTACTATACACTAAGATATCATCAAAATAAACTACTACATATTTACCTATACAATCTCTCAAGGTGTGATTCATAAGCCTCATGAATGTACTTGGGGCATTAGTAAGCCCAAAGGGCATCACCAACCACTCGTATAATCCAAATTTGGTCTTAAAAGCGGTTTTCCACTCATCACCCTCCTTGATTCGAATTTGGTGATATCCACTTTTAAGGTGAATTTTGGAGAATAGAGTTGACCCATGTAATTCATCAAGCATATCATCAAGCCTTGGGATTGGATCCCTGTACTTGATGGTGATGTTGTTGATTGCTCGACAATCACAACACATGCGCCATTTTCCATCCTTTTTGGGCACCAACAAGACAGGTACAGCACAAGGGCTTAGGCTCTTTTGAACCCAACCCTTCTCCAACAAGTCTTGAACTTGTGATTCTATCTCCTTTGTTTCCTCGGGGTTTGTTCTATAAGCAGGCCTATTTGGTAGGCTTGCCCCCGGAATGAAGTCAATTTTATGTTCTATACCTCTAAGGGGAGGAAGCCCAATGGGACCCTCATTAGAGAATAAATCTTCAAATTCACTTAAAAGGTGTTCTATTTGAGGAGGTAAATTCATAAGTTCACTACTTGTGGCAGTGCATGTAAGTGCTCCTTTACAAAAGATAAGGCTTGGTTGTTTAACAATAAGCAAATTTTCAAAAACGTTTTCAAGAGGCTTTTCTTGTTGATCAACCTTGTGGGAAGGAACACTCTTCTCCCACGCCTTCCTATCCCTAAGGATTTTCTCTTTTCTAGCGCTCTTTTGTTTTTGTTTTCCTCATCCCTCTTATGCTTCATTTGTATTTGGTCTTTCACCACTTGAGAATGTGGTAAAGGACTAAGTACAAACTTTTTATACTTGTGGGTGAAGGAAATCTCGTTAGTGAAACCATCATGCAAGGTTTTCTTATCAAATTGCCATGGTCTCCCTAATAAGATATGACAAGCTTCCATAGGTACTACATCAAAAAAAACTTTGTCTTTGTAGTTCCCTATGGAAAACTTGTTTTCCACTTGCTTGTCTACATGTAGTTCCCCATTTTCATTAAGCCATTGAAGTTTGTAAGGTTTTGGGTGAGGAACTACTTGTAGCTTAAGCTTTTTCACCATCCTAGCACTACAACAATTACAGCTAGATCAACTATCCACAATGAGGGAAAATATATTTTCTAAAACATTGCATCTTGTATGAAATATATTCTCTCTTTGTGTTTCAATGGATGTGCTAGGGTGATTGTTGAGGGTTCTCCTAATCATAAGCAATTCTCCCTCTAGTGGAGCTACCCTCTCATCTTCTCCCCCTTCCTCTCTCTCACTAGGCTCATCCTCGCCACTAGTGTATTCATCTACACCCTTAAGAAACAAAGTCCTTTGGTTTGGACATTGTGCTTGCACATGTCCTCTACCATAGCACTTGAAACACTTAACATCTCTAGCTCGGATGGGTGGGGTGGAGGTTTCTTTGGTGAAAGGTTTGGTAGGTTCTTTTGGTTTTTCTTTTGATGTACTACCCTCCCTTCTAAACTCCTTCTTGGGATAAAAGTTAGAGTAAGGGCTCACCTTTTGACTTGACGTTTTGTGTAAGATTTGTTGCTCAACTTTAATGCAAAGTTGAACCAAGTCATTCAAGTCTTGGTAAGATAAGAGCTCTACCCTATCTCTTATCTCAAGTGATAGGCCACTAAGGAACCTAGCTATTGTGGTATCCTCCTCTTCTCTAATGGATGCTCTCATCATGTAAAGCTCCATTTTTTGCCTATACTCTTCCACACTCATGTTCTTTTGTTGGAGTCTTTGGAGCTTGTCCATCAACTCCCTATGGTAGTAGGAAGGTATGTGGCGGCGTCTTAGGGCTCCCCTAAGGTCATTCCAATAGGTAATGGGAGGTTCCCTATGAAGACGCCTTTCTCTTTCGAGAGAGGTCCACCAATACATGGCGTTCCCTTGGAAGCTAAGGGTGGCTAGGGGTACCTTACGTTCTTCACTCACCCTATGGCAAGCAAAGAGTTCTTCTACTTTCATCTCCCAATCTAGGTAGGTTTCTACATTCTCCTTACCATGGAAGTGAGGTAGGTCTACTCTAGTTTCCCTTGGCCCCTCTTGCTCCCTTTGCCTATTCCTTTTAGGGGGTGGTTGGTAATAGTCATTAATTCTCTCAACCCATTACTCTTAGGAGAACGCCAGGTGTGGCTGGTCTAGGCACACTCACCAAACGTTGCTCTTTGCGTAAACGGCTTACCCTTCACGGTGTCACGCACGTAATGGGTTGAGGGAATCACCAATCACTGAGTGGTTTACTAGCTCCCTCAGGCCACTCTCGTGCATGATTCCCTGAGATGTGCTCATGCGAGGTCCATGCGTAACGCTCTCGCTGGGAACCTCAGTCCTAGTTTAACTGCGTGTAACACGAGACCCCGATGACCATGCACCCGATGACTGATCGGTGCTCTATTGCTTCTCGCGTTCTGCCCCCAGGCGTTCATCGGGGAAACTGGTCTGTTGGTGGCCACTTGGTTACTGACCACCGATCACCGTTCTGGTGATCTGTTCCCTGACTTCTCTGCCGCCTGACCTGTCGGTGGTCACTTGGTTAGTGACGACCGATCACGTTCACCTCGATCTATCTGTCACCTGGTCCGCGTGTCACCTCGCGAGCGGTCCACGTGGTTCTCTGCTGCTGACGTCATCGACTACCGATGACCGATCGGATCACAGGTCATCTGCTAAAGTTTTAGGTATGCTATGATCAGTTTCATCAAATACAACTTGCATTGATTCTTCTACTATGCATGACCATTCAAGGCATAGCCAATATGGATACCTTCATCAGATTTTTCATCAAATTTACCCAAATTCTCTTTGCCATCATTCAATAAAAAGCATTTACACCCAAACACTCTAAGGTGACTCACACTAGGTTTCCTGCCCTTATACAATTCATATGGTGTTTTCTTAAGAATGGGTATAATTAAGGTTCTGTTTAACACATAAGCTGCATTATAAACTGCATCTGCCCAAAAATACTTAGGAAGCTTAGATTCGTTTAACATAGTCCTAGCAAGTTCCTCTAATGACCAATTTTTCCTTTCAACTACACCATTCTGTTGGAGAGTCCTAGGGGCTGAAAAGTTATGTGATATCCCATGTTTTTCACAAAACCTTTCAAACTTAGAATTTTGAAACTCACCCCCATGATCACTACGAATGGACTTTATACAGCAACCATTTTCATTTTGTAAGACCTTAGCTAATTTCTTAAAAGCTTTATAAGCATCATTTTTATATGCAAGAAAGAGATTCCATGTGTGATGAGAATCCAATAAAGGATGCTTTTATTAATGAAGGAAGAGGGCATTCACCCTCACATTTGAAGTTCTTCCTTCTAGTCTTCTCAAAATTAAAAGAAGACATAAAATAAAGAGAGGATCAAGCCTAAAGCCAAAGAAGTCTACAAGCTTTCAAGAATGGACCTCAATTAAATATCTCTCTTTATAGTTTCTTTTAAATTGTAAATAATATAGAATAGTGTTTAGAAAGATGCTTAGAGGGAAAAATTAGACACCTCTTTTGTAAAAACATCTCTAGGCTTTAGTTTAGAAAATTCTAGAAGCTTGGGGAGTGAGCTTAGTAAGGGGGCGTAAGCTTAGGAGCATTTTGGGTAGCTTAGGGAATAAGCTAAATGACTAGCCCTTGCTCCTATAAAAGGAGGGCTTAGGTCCTTCATAATGCAGATTTGGAATTTGTAGTAAAGAAACTCTCCCAATTTGGTGATTGAGTGAGTGAGATTTGATTTCTCCTCTTCCTAGTCTCATCTTGAGAGCCTTGGTTCCCTCAAGTGGTGGCAATTCACACTTATCTCGGAGCAATCACACTTCAAGTGGTGTGTTCATCAATCAAGTTCTTCATCCACATAAGTTTCCTCTCTTCTCCATTTAGTTCTTCCATTTCCATGTCCATATGAACTCTAAAACAAGTGTAGTTTCTTTTATTCGGTTCATCTTCCTTTTCTTTCATTTTTGTTCGGTTCTTTTCAATTTCTTACTGTTTTAATTCAGTTCAGTAGCTCATTTTCATGTTTTGTTCGGTTCAATTTCTTTCTTTATAGTTTCAATCGGTTTATTTACTTTCTTGTTCAATTTAATCGGTTCAGTTGGCAAGAAATGGGTCTTCCATGTGAGTTTGGTGTTTGGTGCAAGTTTTGGTGAGTTCTTGAAACATAGAACATTGATCCATTTCTATTAAAAGTGCCTATTCATTCTCCAACTCAAGTTGATTCCATAAAATGTCAAAGAATCATCTATATCTTGCTATTGGAATCATATCAATGTGTATCTAGAATAGTCATCCACAATAACCAAAGCATACAGATTTCCAGCCAAGCTAGCAACTCTAGAAGGTCCAAACAAGTCCATATGCCACACATCCAATGTCTGTTTAGTAGAAACAATGTCTTTTGAATTGAAGGAAGATCTGATTTGTTTACCTTTCACAGAAGCATCATAGAGCCTGTTATCCTGAAATTTAATGTTAGGCAAACTAGAAATAAGATCTTTGGATTTCAATATATTTAAGTGATTAGTGTGAATGTGAGCTAACCTCCTGTGCCACAGCTAAGACTCATCACTTCTAGACAGTAGACACTCATTTGAAGAATCAGTTTCCAGAACATCCAAGAGATATGTGTTATTCACTCTCTAACCAGTAAACAACACCTTACTAGAGGAGTCATTTGAGATTAAGTAGCCATTTGAGATTAAGCAGCCATTTGACTTGAAGTTCACCTTGTATCCTTTGTCACATAGTTGGCTGATACTAAGAAGGCTATGCTTTTGTCCTTCCACATAAAGCACATTCTCAATAGTGGTTGAATTTCAATTCCAACAATTCCCCTGCCCAGAATTCTTCCACAGTTATTGTCCCCATAGGTTACATGTCCCTCTGCCTTGAGCTTCAAATTGGTAAATTTTGTCAGATCACCAGTCATATGTTTTGAACATCCACTGTCCAAATACCATTGAGTTCTCTTGCTTCCTTTCTGCAAAACAGAGTTTCAGTATAGGGTCCAACAAAGATTAAAACCTTTCATTTGGTAGCCATTTTGCTAAGTTTTTAGGAACAATATATTTTCTAGCAATACATGACCTAGAGGTATGACTAGATTTCATACAATAAAAGCAGGTAGCATGAGATGCCTTTTTGCCACTGTTGAAAAATGAAAAACCTGATTTTGCTGGAACAAAAAAACTTGGAAGCCTTTTAACATTGGTTACATTTCCAGGGTTATAACCAATACCATTCTTGTTAAAAACAGCATTCTGTGAACCAAGCAGAGACTCAAGATTCTCTCTTCCCTTAGTGAAATTAGATAGGGTTTTTAGCAAATACTCCACTTGTTTTTCCAATTTTTTTACAGTTTTCACAGGTTTTAATAGAGGCATGCAAGCATGCTAGTTCAAGACTTACAAGATCTGTTTTAGCCTTATGCAGTTCTTCCTCAAGTGTTTTTACTTTAGGTGCAAGGACATTATTTACCTTTTGCAACTTACTGCATATTACAGCCAATCTATTTGCCTCATCATTTGTTTCTTTGAAAGCAGCAAGCAATTGATCATAGTTATCAGATTCCATAGAAAATTCACTTACCGAATCAGAGATTGATCCTTCATCTTTCACCATGAAGCACATATTGGTTTCCTCACTCTCAGTTGAAGAGCCACTGGTTGAAGATACTTCATCCTCTTCCCAAGAAATGTAAGCTCTACTCCCCTTGCTCCTTTCAACTTTCTTGCTGGCTGATTTGTCCTTTGATTGATTGTTTGGACAGTCTATCTTGATATGCCCTGTTTTACCACAACCAAAGAGAGTGTAGTTAGAGGAATTTGATTCATTCGGTTTAGGATACCTTCTTTTCTATTGGTTCCTATCTCTGCTTTTCTTCTTTCGGAATCTGCTGAACCTCTTTGTGAGTAGGCTGATTGTTTCATCATGTTCAACATCTTCTTTCTCCTCATTGATGTCACTCTGTGCACTTGCTTTTAGTGCAAGTCCCTTGGGTTTCCTTTCCACTGTTTCTTGCTCTTTGAGTCTCTTGAGCTCCAGCTCATGCTCCATTAATTTCCCAAATAGTGCAGCAGTGGACAGCTTTGACAAATCACGACTTTCTGATATGGCAGTCACTTTGAGTTGCCAGCTTCTGTCGAGGCACTTCAACACTTTTATGTTAAGTTCCTCTTTGTCAAATACCTTTCCCAATCCAGTAAGATGATTCACAATGTGGGTGAACCTTTTCTGCACATCAGCAATGCTCTCTTCGGGTTTCATTTTAAAAAGTTCACATCCTCAGTGCCTTCATGAGTAACTTCCAAGACCTCCCACATCTCCTTAGCTGATCTGAATTGAGATATTCTGAAGAACTCATCCATTGTTAATGACGAAGTTATGATGTTCTTAGCTACAAGATCATATTCAGCCTTCTTCTTTTCACTCTCACTCCATTCAGATCTTGGCTTTGCCACTTCTTCATCCTTGACAACCTGCATTGGCACATAAGGTCCATGGACCACAACCTCCTAAATACACAAGTCAATATATTCCATGAAAATTTTCATTCTAATTTTCCAAAAAGCATAATTCATCCCATTGAACATAGGGGGTCTATTGATAGACGATCCCTCAGCAAAAAGCACTTTAAACTCAGACATTATTGCAAACCAGCTTGATTAAA
This sequence comes from Phaseolus vulgaris, assembly GCF_000499845.2. Taxonomy (NCBI): domain Eukaryota; kingdom Viridiplantae; phylum Streptophyta; class Magnoliopsida; order Fabales; family Fabaceae; genus Phaseolus; species Phaseolus vulgaris. The sequence continues at coordinate 19,384,886 of NC_023757.2, forward strand.
ATACAAGTCCTAGCTCTTGATACCAATTGTTAGGTTCAATAGTGTCAAAGTTCAAGATGGGGGGTGAATTGAGCTTTTAAAGCTTTCGCACAGATTCAATTTTTATCACAGTACATAGAAAATAAATCGATTTATTTAACAATGAACATATTTATTTTTGAAACTGCTTATCTACTTTAAGGCGTTTATCTCAGTTGAATGATTTTTTATTTTAAGATTGAGTTAGATGATTTGCAGGCAAAGGGCAAATTGATTTTCACAAGATAAAATCAGTGAGCTATTAATCACAACCTTTGAATACAAAATCAATGCTTGTTTTTAAAACAATTTAGAGATTGAATTACTTTTCACAGAACATGAATTCCAATTATGTTTCACAACACATATAGATTTACACAGAAGTTCTTCAGATGATTTTCCAGAAAATCAAGAAAAGTATACACGTACCCAGAAAGAACAGATTCAAACACAATTGAATAGATTTATTTCTTCACATATTAGTTTGATCAATGATTATTGAGTACAGAGATTAAAAGAGAATGAACACAAAACAATTATACTGGTTCACTCAAATGAGCTACATCCAGTCTTCACCTAATCCAAGGTGAAATTCACTAAACCACAATTCTTGAAAATTAATGTTTTTCACTATTATATACTATCTACAGACTCATGTATCAAGTATATACAATAAATTCATGCAACTACCACAAAAAAAACTAGTTTCTAGTCTTTTCATGGTAATTTCTTGAAGATCAATGTCTACCACTACTATATACTATCTAGAGACTCATATATCAAATATACAATAAATTCTTGCAGCTGCCACAAAAAAACTAGTTTCAAGTCTTTTCATGCTAATTTCTTGAAAACCAATGTCCATCACTACTATATACTATTAAAAGACTCATCTATCAAATATATCTTTCCCTCTGGCGATAAGGCAGATGAAGTATTTGATAGTCGCCATCGAGTACTTCACGAAGTGGATAGAGGCAGAACCAGTGGCACGGATCACTGCGCACAAGGTACAACACTTTGTTTGGAAGAACATTGTGTGTCGTTTCGGGGTGCCAAGGCCTCTCATCTCAGATAATGGCACTCAATTTGCGAGCCAACAATTGGGGAAGCTGTGTACAGAAGTGGGAATCAAGCAGGTGTTCGCATCAATCGAACACCCCCAGACGAATGGGCAGGTCGAGTCAGCGAATAGAGTTTTGCTGAGGGGATTGAAGGGAAGGCTTGAGAAGGCTAAAGGGACATGGGCAGAAGAAGTACCAAGAATAGTGTGGCCTTACCACACCACGCCTCAATCCTCCACCATGGAGACGCCTTTCAGCCTAGTATACGGGTCAGATGCCATGATCCTAGAGGAGATTCACGAGAGTTCTCCATGTTTCCTAAGCTTTGTGGAAGAAGAATCCAATGAAGAAAGGAAGGTGAACCTAGACTTGTTAGATGAGGTCAGAGAAGAGGCGAGAATAAAGGCTGAGGCCGTGAAGAGGAAAGTGAAGCGTCAGTACAGCTCTAAGGTGAAGCGGCGACACTTCCAAGTTGGTGACCTGGTCATGAGGAAGGCCCATCCGTATGAATAGGAGAGTAAGTTGTCTCCCAAGTGGACCAGGCCCTTCAGAGTGACCAAAGCCAAGGGCAATGGTTCGTACAATCTAGAGACTGTAGAGGGGAGCACCATCCCACGCAGCTGGAATGCGGAAAATTTAAAGTTTTATTTCAGTTGAATTGTAACGGGGACACTCTTTTTTCCCTCTAAGGGGTTTTTTAATGAGCTCACCCGAATAAAGGAAAAAAGGTTCAAGAAAACTATGTCTCAACTTTTCCCTCTCACGCGATGTAAGATCAAAGATTAAAGAAACTCAAGTAAAAAATCAAGGCATCGCCAGGCGTAGGCGTCGACAAGAGGAGGCGTCGCCAGGATGACGCGTCGCCAGGGTGAGGCGTCGCCAAGATGAGGCGTCGACAGGATGAGGCGACGCCAAGATGAAGCATCAGCAGATAAGGAAGCGAACGTCAAATTCAGAGCAAGTAGCTGGAGCACATGCTCGTACCCATAGAACAAGACGACAAGTCAAATATTTTTTTATGCAAACTGTGCTTGATGTTCACTGATTTAACTGGAATGATATATAGCGAACTGAATTATGAAATTTTAACCACACAAACTTCAAGATCTTAGCTCAAAAATGGCACTGGAGTCACGCAAAAACCGTAAGCCAATTAATTGAGATAAATTTTTCAAAATCGCTGCCAGATTACTGTATTGTTTTCGGCAGAATTGTACACTTTTTGTATTTTCTTCATAATTTTTTGTGTACTTTGAATTTTTTAGTACTTCTTTTTTCTACTCTTTTCTAACACTTTGAATATCACAAATCCAGAATTTCAGAATTTTCCAGTGAGTAAATCAATTGCAATAAGGAAAAACAGTAAGCACGTTTTCAGAAAACAGAGGAATCCTAATAGGAATGAAAAACATAATTATGAACTAGCAAAGACATAATGGAAAAATGATGTATAGGAACTTGTACAGATCTAGAATACAAGTATGAACTCAATCTAAAACAGAAAATGCACAAAGGATCAATATCAATATCAGAAAATTATATGACACTAAAGCAAGAACTACAAAATCAATAAAAGTACTACAAGAAGTGATGACAATTATGGAAAAACAAGACTAAGCCAAAACTTGTAAGGATTCAAAAAGGAAAATACACAAACACATGATAGGCAAAAGAAATAAAATAGCAAGAAAACTCAAATAAGCCTAAAACAGAACCGTAAATTGCAAGAAATTAAAGAGCTCCTGAAATTAAAGTGCAATACAACTCAAAATTTAAACAAGAACACACCTAAACTCTTGATACCACATGATGTGATTCCAATAGCACAATATGAATGATTCTTGACATTCTTAGTGATCCTGCCTGTTGACCAGGACGCAAGAGCCTTGCCTCGTCAAATCAGGATCGACTTTGCGCCGGGTTAGCTTCCGTCCTTTGCCTTGATTCACCTCAAGAACCTGCAAAAGACAGAACGGCGCCGCTGCGGCCGATCACGCTCCGACGCCCAAGTCAGCGACTGAACCACCAAAATACTAAGAGAAAACTAAGAACTTCAGAAGCCGTGCAAAATTCTCTCTCAGCGTACTCAAGTTCTCGCAAGTGTAAAGAAGTATTCTAAAACGCGCGTACCTCAAAAGTTCGTTAGGATTCCTTATATACCTATGCACTTTCTCTCTCCTGACAGTTACACATCTGGACACGTGGCTTGTATCCAGCTGTACACGTGTCACCATCTGGAGCATCCTTGACTTGGGCGTCACTTCTTACTCTTCAGGCTTTCAGCTAAGTTACTTATGCAGGAAACAACTCAGCGCATAACTGCCTCGGAGCGTGATCTCTTCTGCATGGCGAGTACGGGGGCCTTCATACACACCTTCCCTATGGTCTCGCCGGCCGCCTTCATGATCTACTTCACTTGCTTCATCGTGCATGCTCGGGTAAGCTGTTCCTCGACCTCAACCTCTGGCTAGCTAGGGAATGACCATCTGACGACTTCATCCTCTGCTTCGAAAGCCTGGAACAAACCTCCCCGATCCTTCGGCGATGTTCTCCTTTCGGCGATCTCTGATCACTTGGTCGTCTAGGTTCGCATCTGGCGACTTCATCACAAACCTGGTGACCACCGGTTTAGGTATGCTAGAGATCGGAGCACACCAACTTAAGGACTGGCGACTACACGAGCCCCCCGACTTCCTTCCCTTCTGCCAGCCAAGAGCCCTGCTCAACACGCCTACATAATAGCTTGTTGCCACGTCATCACTTCCGACGATCTGGGCGGTACACATGACACATAACGTTTGCGCTTCCCAAACCCATTTCGAAAAACCCTTAAACCCATTCCGCTCCACTGTTCCATCACTTTCTTCGTATTCTCAAACGCTCCAACTCTCTTCTGCAAAAAAGCTCTCAACGTTCTTCAACTTCCTGAATCACCAACTTCCTTCATCACTCTTCCGATCATAAAAAGGTACCTCATTTCCTTCTTCTGCTGGTTTTTCCTGCATTTTAACCGATTTGCATCATCCTTTAACTGTCTGGTGTATACGTTGTGGGTTGTTTTTTCCATTTCTCCTTTCTCGTAACTTAGGGCTTCGTCAACGTCACAACGAACCTACGTTTGTTCGTTTTTCACCCTTCTTCCATGATCGAGTCAGCCTCTGCGCACCCTGATCATTTTTCCTTTTCTTTTTCCTCTGCAGCTTCCGCAATGACTCGCTCAAAGATCACCCCAAACCCTCCTCCTTCATCACGAAACCCCTCCTCACAAGCACATGACCCACCGCGAGCACGTGGTGCTTCTTCTTCTCAGGCTGAGAGGCCTGCACCCTCCCGCCCCAACTTGGCTCAGGCCACTCCACCCGTTGCCGGAGGAGCCTCTGTTCCCTCCCCAGACTTCAAAAAACTGTACCCCTGGGCCACCTCGACTTTGTTGAGGGAGACGTCTTCTGTAAATTTTGCTGGGGCAGTTTTGCAACTAAAGAAAGGGGACGAGCCTCACCAATCATTCTATAAGGAGCACGACGAACAGATGACGGTGCTACCTTGCCCCCCGACCTGCCAGTTTGCGCCGACGACAAGGGGAACAACGGTGGACCCTTCTGCTTCGTTTACACAACCCTGTTCAAGAAGGTGAAACTTAGGTTTCCCTTCACTCGCTTTGAGAGGGAGCTTCTTACCGAGCTCAACATCGCCGCCGCCCAGCTCCATCCCAACAGCTGGGCGTTCGTGCGGGCGTTCCAGGTCATGTGCGACCATCTGGGGTTGCCAGCATCAGTAGATGTTTTCTTATTTCTTTTTGAAGCCAAGCACCCAGGAGATCGCCTGTGGGTAAGCTTGAACGGGATTGCTGGGAGGTCGATCCTCTCCATCTTCCAGCAATCCTACAAAGACTGGAAAGGCAAATTCGTCCAGGTGCGCCCCAATGACAAGGACGCTTCGTTGATCGACGGTTTCCCCTTGTATTGGGTAAACAAGGGGAACAAAGAGTCCAAGAGTAGCTTCAGGAGGCCAAGAAGTCCTGATAGCATAGGTGCCTTGGACAGAGACCTCTGCTTCTTCTGGAAGAGCGTGGCAGATGCCAACATCACCTTCCTCACCACCACGCTCATCTGCTTCGAATTCTTCGAGGACCAACTCGAAATTCGCATAGGTTAGAACGTCTAAGCCTTTATTCTAACATTACCTCTGTTAACTATTTCTGGGCGTCTTGTGCGTTGTGCGCAAGACTTTGGTTTTATTTTTCTGCACCATTTATCTGATTTGCTGCATACTGCCTTATGCATTTATTTTCTCTCTGAGCTAACCCATGCATTTTTGCTCTATGCAGATAATATGTTGGGCCAGGGCAAGCTCGCTGAACTGAGGGCGCTCGCCCGAACCCACGGGTTGGCATCGGGTTCACAAACCGTGCCAAACTCGGTGGTGGAGATCGCCGCCGCACAGGGCCGATCGCCACCCAAAGGCCCAACTCCTCCCGATGTCCAACCCGCCAACCAACGCAAAAAGCTTGTCCTCTGGAAACCTAAGAGGAAAGCCCCCCAAGTAGTCCACGAGGAGGAAGAGGAAGACGACGAGGCAACTGAAGATGGCCTCGTCACGAAGAGGAAGAGGGTGGCACCTTCTTCACCACCTGCTCCATCCCCTCTTCCAACATCAACACCGCCATCCACGCCTGCTCCACCTCCAACATTGCCACCCCCACCAGCTCCTGCCTCACCAGTCCAAGCAATTCCATTGGCGTCTGCGCCACCTGCGGTTGAGGCCCCCGAGCCAAACTTCATGGAGGACCCCCCGAGCGCCTCCACGCCTTATGTATCAGCTGGAGGGGGTCCTCCTTCAAATGCCTCAGCCGCAGACGTTGCTCCAATCGGGGATGAGGTTGCCCATAACTCTCCAATTCTGATTACTGAATCCCCGACGTCGCCACCACGCCAAGAAGCACCCGCTGAACAACCAATTCAAGAAGGTGGCGGCGAAAACCAACAACGAGCCCACCCGGTGCCTCCACCGACAAACCTCTCTCTTGAGGTCACGAAGATGTGGGAGCCCTTCTCAACAAAGCTAAAGATGATGGTGGAGGACTTCCCCGCCATTATATCTAGAGCTGTGGAGAGCTCCACCAGGAGGCTCCAGGATGACCTCTTCACCCTTCGAACTGAGAATAGCACTATGAGGGTTGAGGTGGAGAAGTTATCCTTCAATCTGACACTCGCGGAGATTGAACATTCCCGAGTAGAAGATGCAATGAGCACCGAGCTCAGGGTGGCGCGCAAGGAGGCCACCGATCTCCGCCATAAGGTACAACTCTTGGCTCAAGAGAAGATCGAGCTAGAGAGCAAGCTGGTGCCTTATCGCGTGAAAGTGGCTGACCTGGAGGCCTTGATCAAAGCTGATGCCGCCAAGGTGAAGAAACTGGAGCAAAGGTCAGCCGATCGGGAGGTCTTCCTGGGGGCGGTGGAATAAGAAAGGGACGACACCATGGCGAAACTTGCCGAAGCCAACACAGAGAAGGGGAAAATCGCTGCTGAATTGGGCCAGGTGCAGGCAGAATCCAAGAAGGTTGCTGAAGACCTTCTTCAAGCTCAAGAAACCATCGAAAAACTCAAGAAGCAAGCTGAAGAGCTGGAGCAGCAGAACAAGGGGCTGAAGGAACAAACTGAAGAACTCAAGAAACAGATTGAAGAACTTAATCTGAGTTCTGCCCAAATTCTGGCTGCTGGATTCGAGGCAGCACGGGAACAGTTCGCCTGCTTGTTCCCTGATCTGGATCTTAGCATGGTGTCCCTTGACAATGAGGTGGTGGATGGGAAGGTGGTTCCCGCTGAAGACTGATCAATTTCCTCCATCCACTACCTTTATGCTTTCACCTTGCATACAATTGTAATAAACTTTATATTTTCCTGTATATGTGTTCTTGAACTGATACTTATTTTAATGACAAAGTCTGTGTATTTCCTCTTATAACTTCTTTAGCTGCTTTAACTTTCCTTGCACAGTTTGCTTCAAGAAATTAACTTAACGATTTCGTAAGCGTGATCATATACTTAACTGCTTCGAACCACTTCAACTTCAAATAACAACCACTTTAACAACTTGTAATCTCAATGCAATGAACTTCAGCGTAAAACCATTCTTTAAACGACGAACTTTAACTCAACTACTGGCTTAAATCATCGCTTCACCCGATCTGCTTCATAAAAAACGGGTCTTTAACTTTCTCGCCACTGCTTGAACTTTTTCTGGTCGCCAAAGACTCACTTGGCGATATCAACTTCTTTCTGGCTTCCTGCCTTGGCCATTGTTCTTTTATCTGGGGGTAGAGGCGCCTTTCGGATCCTTCTCTACCTCCTTGAGCTTCAGAACAAGAGATCGGGTGGCTAGGCGCTCTCTTCGAACCTACCTTAGCCACCTTCCAAACTTCTTCCGCCCTCTACACCATACCTGAACTCGTTCGAGACGAGAAGGATTTTCTCTTGCCTGAACTCGCTCATAGGCGAGAAGGTCTTTTAACTCACCTGAACTCGCTCATAGCCGAGAAGGTCTTTTAACTCGCCTGAAATCGCTCATAGGCGAGAAGGTCTTTAAATCGTGCCTCTACATTGCCCCAGGGGTTACATCTCCTCCCCCCCAGAAACACTGAGGACTTTTCACTGGTGCCTCTACATTGCCCCAGGGGTTACATCTTCTCGCCCCCAGAAACACTGAGGACTTTTCACTGGTGCCTCTACATTGCCCCAGGAGTTACATCTTCTCGCCCCCAGAAACACTGAGGACTTTTCACTCTTCCTCGCCTGCACTTGCTCGACGGCGAGGAGGTCTTTATCTCGCCTCAGAACGCGCGAGGGCGTTGAGGTCTTTTAACTCGTGCCTCCGATCGCCGAAAGACGATGAGGAATTTAACTTTAACTGATGCCTCCGATCGCCGAAAGACGATGAGGACTTAAAACCCTTTAGAAAGCATGCAATATATCTTTAACTTGCCTTAAGTCACGTATAAGTGACAAGGTCTTTCTTCAAAACTTTCTGAAAACAACAAGCATGCAATCTAAAAACAACTTAAACTTTGAAAACTTCTCTTTATTGGGTGGCCTCGTTAAAAACCCTCCTTAGGGAAAAAAGAGTGCCCCCTTCAAAATGTTTTAACAGAGACATTGTAATGTAACTTCGTGTTTATCTTTACTTACAAAGTTCTCAACTGTAATATAACTTGAGGTGCGTGGCGTTCCAAGTGCGAGGAATCACCCCTCCTTCCAATGTCTCTAAGCGGTAGGCGCCGTTCCCGAGCGCCTCGGTTATTCTGAACGGTCCCGTCCACTTGGGCGACAGTTTATTCTCCATCTCGTACTGGTGGGCTTTCCTCATCACCAAGTCGCCTTCTCTAAACTGTCTCGGCATCACCTTTGAGTTATATCTTCGTTCAATCCTTCTCTTCACCGCTTCAGCCTTCAATCTCGCCTCTTCCCTGACCTCATCCAGTAGATCCAGGTTCAACCTTTTCTCCTCATTCGAGTCTTCCTCTACGAAGTTCTGGAATCTCGGCGAGCTCTCCTGGATCTCCACTGGAATCATTGCGTCGCATCCATAGACCAAGCTGAACGGGGTCTCATGGGTTCCTGACTGCTCAGTGGTATGGTACGCCCAGACTATACGGGGTACCTCCTCAGCCCAGCTTCCTTTGGCTTTCTCTAGCCTTCTCTTCAACCCTCTCAGCAACACCCGATTAGCTGACTCTACTTGGCCATTTGTCTGAGGGTGCTCGACGGATGCAAACACTTGTTGAATTCCCACCCCTTCGCAAAGCTTCTTCAATAGGTGGCTTGCAAATTGAGTCCCATTGTCCGACACAAGGCGCTTGGGCACACCAAACCGGCACACAATGTTCTTCCACACGAAACCTTCGATCTTGTGTGCGGTGATCTGGGCCACTGGTTCTGCTTCAATCCACTTAGTGAAATACTCAATCGCCACCACCAAGTACTTCATCTGCCTGATCGCCAGCGGGAATGGCCCCAGGATGTCGATTCCCCAAGTATGAAACGGCCAAGGGCTGTAAATCGACTTCAACTCCTCGGGAGGCGCCTTGTGCCAATCGGCGTGTGCACATGGCATTTTCATGAAGTTCTTCTTGAATCAATGTAGAGTATGGGGCGGAAGCAATGAATGAGAGTGAGCAAGATCCTCCTAAGAGTGGTGTTGATCTTGTAGGTGCATGATAGGTATGGGTATTGAGTGGTTCGGCCAGCTCAAGGGAAAAGATGAAGGAATTGAAGTTTAGAGCCTAGGATTCTAGGGAGAAGCAAAGTTGAGCACAAATGGGCAGCATAATTTTACTCACAATAAACTTGAAAATACAAGGTGTAGGCTCCTCCTTTTATAGGCTAAGGAGGACCATAATGCAACCCTAATGCTAGCCAAATGAAATGTAAATGTGAAGCACATGGGTGCACATGGCACATGGGTGCACAAATGAGCACATGGGGAGGGGTGTGTCTAGTTTTTATGCTCACCCCCTCCATGGGCTTTCTAGACCGGCCTTGGTAAATTTAGAGGTTTTTTTAGAAACTCTAAGTTTACCTAGGTTGGTGTTTTAGGTGCCAAAATTAATTCTAAGAAAATTACAAATAAAGTTCCTATGCTAATTTTGACAAGAAATTAAAGTCTACTCTACACTAGAGTTTATGGCATTTGAACATGTAAAAGAACATCTTCTTGGATCCTCATGGCCATAACTCTATGGTTGGCCCAAATCTACCCTTTGGTGGGCTTGCATGTGGGCTTGTTGCTTGGGCCTCTTCCATCACTGTTGGCATTGTTTGCAACACTACGCGTACTTCTTGCAGTCTTCTCTCATCGATGGCCAGTAGTACCCTGCACGGAGAGTCCTTGCGGCCAGAGCTCGACCCCCGACGTGGCTTCCGCATATTCCTTCGTGGAGCTCTGCCATGATTCTCGTGCACTTCTCGCCATGTACACATTCCAGGAGTGGGTGAGTGAACCTAAACCTGTACAGATCGCCATCAATCAATGTGTACTTGCTAGAATTTTTCTTTACCTTCCTAGCCTCTGTCGGATCCAGCAGGAGAAGGCCATCTGCCAGGCACCGCTTGTACTGTGTTATCCAGGTGTCTGGCTCATGGGTAGTGCAGACCTGCGTCATGTTCACCCTCTCTCCCCGACACGCTCTAATTCTCGGCGATCTCAACGTTTCTTGCGTCAAAGACCTGTGACTTCTTGCCGCTTTTTCCGTCGACCTGCTTATCTGAAGAACCAGGTGATCTGCCACAAATGCTCTCGGCATCTTCAGAGTTTCTTGAATCACCGTCCTCTGCCTACCCCCTTTGCCTGAACTAGCGAGCTTAGCTAGCAAGTCAGCTCGGGCATTCTGCTCTCTGGGCACATGCACCACTTCAAAGGAGACAAAAGAACTCTTCAATTCCTGCACATACTCCAAGTAAGCCGCCATTTGTGGATCTTTAGCCTGGAACTCGCCTGTTACTTGCCCTGTGACTAGCAGCGAGTCACTCTTAGCCATCAACACCCTCGCTCCCATCTTCTTTGCCAGCAAAATCCCGGCGATCAGCGCCTCATATTCTGCTTGATTGTTGCTGGCTTTGAAGGCAAACCTCAAAGATTGTTCGATCAGCACGCCGTTGGGTCCTTCCAAAATGACACCAGCACCGCTACCCTGCTGGTTCGACGATCCATCCATCGAGAGTACCCAACGGAAATCGTCCCCTTCAACTCGTGTCGCCTCAGACGAGAGCTCGACCACGAAATCTGCGAAGATTTGCCCCTTAATCGGTCCTTGGGGTTCGTACTTGATATCAAACTCTGACAGCTCTACTGCCCATTTCACCATCCTTCCCGCAACGTCGGGCTTCTTCAAGACCTTCTGGATGGGCAGGTCAGTCATCACCAGAATCGTGAAGCTATGGAAGTAGTGGCGCAACCTCCTCGCCGAAAACACCACAGCCAGCGCAGCCTTCTCCAGGGTCTGATATCTCGTTTCGGGGCCCTGCAGCACCTTACTAACAAAATAAATAGGGCTTTGAACCTGATCTTGGTCCTGGGCGAGCACCGCACTCACCGCCCTCTCAGTTACAGTAAAATACAACCTGAGAGGGGTTCCCACCAGCGGTTTGCACAAAACCGGCGGGCTCGCCAGATACTCCTTCAGCTTGACGAAGGCTTCCTCGCACTCCTTCGTCCAAGCAAACTTGTTATTCCTCCTCAAGCACTGAAAATAGGGATGTCCCTTCTCTCCGCTAGCCGACACGAAGCGAGACAGGGCGGCCATCCGACCTGTTAGTTGTTGTACCTCCTTCACGGTAGCTGGGCTCCTCATCGCCAGGATGACGGCACACTTATCCAGGTTGGCTTCTATGCCTCTCTCAGTCAAGAGGAAACCCAAAAACTTTCCAGCCTCCACGCCGAAAATGCATTTCTCTGGATTCAGCTTTAATTTGAACTTGGCGATCGTCGTGAACAATTCTTCCAAGTCTGCAACGTGCTTGCTTTTTTCTGACGAGGTCACGACCATGTCATCGACGTACGCTTGCACATTCCTTCCCAGCATCGGTGCAAGTACTCGATCCATCAACCTCTGGTACGTGGCCCCTGCGTTCTTCAGCCCAAATGGCATCACCTTATAGCAGTAGCACGATCTCTCGGTCATGAAGGCTGTCTTCTCTTCATCCATGGGATGCATCTTGATCTGATTATACCCCGAGAAGGCATCTAGGAAGGTCATTAACTTACACCCTGCAGCGTTATCCACCAGGGCGTCTATGCTTGGTAAAGGATATGAATCCTTTGGGCAAGCCTTGTTTAGATCAGTGAAATCGACGCACATGCGCCATTTCCCATTGCTCTTCTTCACCAGCACGACATTTGCCAACCATTCAGGGTACTGGACTTCCCTGATGTGGCCTGCAGCGAGGAGTTTCTGTGTTTCGTCCCTAATCGCCTGCCTCCTCTCCTCGTTGAACTTTCTTCTTCTTTGTCGCACTGGTCTCACCAAGTTGTCCATCGCCAGATGATGGCACAAGAAGTCGGGATCGATCCCGGGCATGTCCGAAGCGAACCATGCAAACGCATCCAGATGCCGTTCTATCACCTTGGCGATCTGGTCCTGGAGCTCAACCTCCAGGGATCTCCCCAGCTTAAAGATTTTTCCCCCGATCTCCCTCTCGAGCCACTGCTCGACGGGTTTTGGTCTGGTTTCTCTGGCGATCACCGCCCTGGTGATTCCCAGTTCTCTCGCTTCCTCAGGGCGATTCCTTGCCTCTTCTTCCTCCAGACCGGCATTCCCCTCCCCCAGCTCAGCATCCACCATCTCCACGTCTCCTCTGGCGGTCTCTTCTATTACCGTCGACCTGGGCTTCACACCGGGAGGCGGGGTGGTTGTTACGTAACTCACCGATCTCTTGTTTTTCAGGCTATTCTCATAGCACTTCTTTGCTTCTTTCTGATCGGATTTGATGGTGATCACCACCCCCTCCATAGACGGCAACTTCACCTTCATGTGCCGAGTCGACGGTATGGCACCTATCCTGTTGAGCGTGGGCCTTCCCAACAGGATGTTGTAGGCTGAAGGAGCGTTTACAACAAGGTATTTGATTTTCTCCATTCTCGAACCCGCCTCGTCTGTAAACGTAGTCCTCAATTCTATGTACCCCCTGACCTCCACCTGGTCACTAGCGAAACCATACAAACACCCTCCATAGGGCCTCAGCTGGTCAAGGGGCAGCTCCAACTGCGTGAAAGTCGGCCAGAACATCACGTCTGCCGAGCTTCCTTGGTCCACCAGCACCCTGTGGACCTAACTTCCTGCTGTGATCAACGAGATTACTATGGGATCGTTGTCATGAGGCACAACGTCCCGAAGATCCTGCTTGATGAATGTAATGTCCACTTCCGGCGAGTGGTCTTCAAACATATCCACCGTCATCACAGACCTCGCGTACCTCTTCCTCTGTGATGCGGTGCATCCACCTCTTGAGAAACCCCCTGCAATGGTGTGGATTTCCCCGTGCGTAGGCATCTCGTGCTGCTGGGCTTCTCCACCTGCTGGTTGGGTGCTCGACGCACCCCCCGTCCTTCTATCCAGCAAATAGTCATTTAGGAACCCGCTCTTTACCAGATCGTCGAGCTGGTATCCTAAAGCTAAACACGAATCCACTGTATGGCCAAAGCCCTGGTGAAACTCACACCAGGCATCTGGCTTTGGTCCCAGCACCTTGTCGCCCACCTTCTCTGGCGCTTTCAACCTAGCGGATATGTTGGGAATTGCGATCAGGTCTGCCAATCCCATGACAAACTTGTGCTTAGGCGGGCGATTATATTCCCGGCGTGCTGGTTGCTGGCGCCCTTGGCTCCTGCCCTTGTTCTTCCTTGGGTCATAAGGATGGCGAGTCCTCTGATCCCTTCTGGTCGCCGCTGTCTCCAGAACCCTCTGTGACTGGATCTTGGTCTGGGCGCGTGGCCTAGCGGGAGCCACACTTCCTCTCTTCTCGGTGACTTCACTCTCGTCGGCGATGTGGGCCACCGCAAGTCGCCTCACCTCAGCAAACGTGGCGGGGTGAGCCCTGATCAACGCCTCGCAGAATGGTCCCGGTAGCACGCCCTTCTTAAATGCATAGACCAACATTTCTTCATCTTTAGCCGGCGATCTGACCATCTGCGCCCCAAAGCGATTCAAGTAGTCCCTGAGGGACTCTCCCTGATATTGCCTTATATCAAACAAATCGTAAGACACCCTGGGCGGTGCCTTATTCACGATATACTGCTCGACGAAAATCTTCGAGAACTGTTGGAAATTGGTTACGTGACCGTTAGGCAGGCTCACGAACCACTCCAACGCCATTCCCTGGAGTGTGCTCACGAACATCTTGCAGTATACGGCGTCTGATCCTCCTGACAGCATCATCTGCGTATGGAACGTGGTGAGATGAGCCTCAGGATCCTCCACGCCGGTAAAAACAGCCTTGACAGGTACCACACTCGCAGGAATAGGCGTGTCAGTAATCGCCTGAGTGAAAGGCATAGGAAAAACACGAGGTGGCGACGACGGCGCGACCTCTTCAGCAATAGGACGCCCTTGCTGCTCCTGAAGAGCTTGACGCAGCTCTTCAGTCACCTTGCTAAGCTCATCATTCCTGGCCCGAGAGGCGGCCAGGTCCTCATGCATTCTCGCCTGTTCTATGCGCGAGGCTTCTACAGTTGCCTGCAACGAGCGCATAATCTCTACCATCTGCGCCATGGTCATGGCGGCGGCGCCTTCAGCAGCGACGGGCGCAACTAGACTTGAACGATTGCTTCTCATTTTTCTCATGAAACTTGGCGAATCACAGAATGCAACGAACAACACTTACTTCAGCTACGATTGATTCAGCGATCAATCGGTCAGAACTGCGCGAAACTCCGCAAGAAAACTCAAGAACACCGCGAACCTCCAAAGAAACCTGCAACTCCACCAGAAACCACCGCTTCTCCCACGGATAACCAAACGAGTGAAAGAACTCGAACTTCACCGAACAAATCTCGCGTAAACAGCAGGAGATCTCACTTCACCGAACAAAAACCCAAACAAACGGTGGAAAACGCGAAATCACCGAACAAATCTCAAACGAACAGCGAACAGTGGTTGCACCAGCACACAACCACGCAGAAAACTACGAAAACCTCCAAGAACTCACGCTGTGGATGGGAACAGGTTTTACACGGCCCCACGGTGGGCGCCTGATGATCCTGCCTGTTGACCAAAACGTTGGAACTTGCCTCGTCAATGGATCGACGTGTGCACCGCTTGAACCTCCGTCCTTCGTCATGATCCACCTCAAGAACCTGCAAAAGAACAGAGCGGCGCCGCTGCGGCCGATCGCACTCCAACGCCCAAGTCAGTGACTGAACCACCAAATACTTCGAGAGCAAACACTCAAGAACGCTCAAGGAACCGTGCAATGTTCTCTCTCACAGTATGCTTAAGAACTCGCAAGCGTAAAGAATACAATCTGAACGTGCGTACCTCGAAAGTTCGTTGGGAAACCCTTTTATACCTGGTCACTTTCTCTCTCCTGGCAGTTACGCAGCTGGACACGTGGCTCGCATCCAGTCGTACACGTGCCATCATCTGGAGCCACCTTGACTTGGGCGCTGCTTCTGACTCTCTTTTGGCTAAGTTACTTATGCATGGTACTGCCCAGTGCATAGCTAACTTGGGAGCGCGATCTCTACTAGAATTGGCGAGTTAGGGTGCCTTCGTATACCTTCCTTGTGGTCTCGTCGGCCACCTTCATAATCTGCACCACCTTCATCTTCGGCGATGTGCTTACTCTGGCGATCTCCAATCACATGGTCGCCTGAATTTACATCTGGCGACTTCATCTTTAACCTGGTGATCGCCGGTTCTGGTATGCTGGAGATCGGAGCACGCCAACTTAATAACTGGCGACTTCACAAGCCCCCCGACTTCTTTCCCTTCTGCCAACCTGGCGTCTTGTCAACACGCCGATACTGTAGCTTGATGCCACGTCATCACTTCCGACTACCAGGGCGGTACAACAAGGTAGGTATATCTAAAGGAGAAAGCATAAGAATCGTGGATGGAGGGAAGCAATCAGTCTTCAGAGGGAACAACCTTCCCGTCCACCACCTCATTGTTGAGAGACACCATGGAAAGATCCAAGTCGGGGTACAGGCAGGCAAATTGTTCCCGGGCAGCATCGAATCCAGCAGGGAGAATCTGGGCGGAGCTCAGCTCAAGTTCTTCAATCTGCTTCTTGAGCCCCTCGTTCGGCTGCTTCAGCTCTTCAGCTTGTTTCTTGAGTTCTTCAATTGTTTCCCGAGCTTGGAGAAGGTCTTCAGTAACCTTCTTGGATTTCGCCTGCGCCTGGGCCAGCTGTGTGGTGATCTTCCCATGCTCCTCTTTGGCCTCGGCGAGTTTGGCCATGGTGTCGTCTCTCTCCTTCTCAACCTTCCCCAAGAAGACCTCCCGATCGGCTGACCTCTTCTCAAGGTTTTTTACCTTGGCGGCACCTGCTTTGATCAGCGCCTCCAGGTCAGCCACTTTGACGCGATAAGGGACCAGCTTGCTCTCCAGCTCAATCTTCTCTTGAGCTAAGAGCTGCACCTTATGGCGTAGATCGGTGGCCTCCTTGCGTGCCACCCGGAGCTCAGTGCTCATAGCATCTTCCACTCGGGAGTGATCGATCTCGGCAAGCGTTAGATTGCAGGATAACCTCTCCGCCTCGATCCTTATGGTGCGATTCTCCTCTCGGAGTGTGAAGATGTCATCCTGGAGCTTCTTGGTGGAACTCTCCACAGCTTTGGATATGATGGAGGGGAAATCCTCCGCCATCATCTTCAGTTTTGCTGAGAAGGGCTCCCACACCCTTTTGACCTCAAGAGAAAGGCTTGCTTGTGGAGGCACCGGGGGGGCTTGTTGTTGGTTCTCGCCGCCACCTTCTTGAGTTGGTTGTTCGATGGGAGCTTCTTGGCGTGGTGGCGACGGCGGGGATTCAGTGATAATGATAGACGAATTGTGAGCGCCTTCATCCCCGCCTGTTGCGGCATTTGCGGTTGAGGTGTTTGAAGGAGGACCCCCTCCAGCTGATACATAGGGCGTGGAGGCGCTCGGGGGGTTCTCCATAAAGTTGGGCTCGGTAGCCTCAACCACAGGAAGTGCAGCCGCCAGAGGAACTGCTTGGACTGGCGAGGTGGGAGCTGGAGGAGGAAGCAGTGTTGGAGGTGGAGCCGGCGTGGAGGGTGGTGTTGACGTCGGAAGTGGAGGTGGAGCAGGTGGTGAAGAAGGCGCCACCCTCTTCCTCTTGGTGATGAGGCCATCCTCAGTCGCCTCATCGTCTTCTTCTTCGTCCTCATGAACCACTTGAGGGGTTTTCCTCTTTGGTTTCCTGAGGACGAGCTTTTTGCGCTGTTGTTGGGCGGGTTGGGCATCCGAAGGAGCTGGGCCTTTAGGGGGCGATCTCCCCTGGGCAGCGGCGATCTCCACCACTGAGTTTGGCACGGTTTGGGAACCCGACGCCAACCCATGGGTTCGGGCGAGTGCCCTCAACTCAGCCAGCTTTCCCTTGCCCAACATGAGGTCTGCATAATGCAAAGGAACATGGGTCAGCTTAGAGAGAGAGAAAAATGCATAAGTCAGTATGCAAGAAAAGCAGATAAGTGGTGCAGAAAATAAAACCAAAGTCTTGTGCACGGCAGACAAGACGCCCAGCAACAGTTAACAGAGGAATGGCACAAGGCAAAGACTTAAACGTTGAAGCACTAACCTATGCGAGCCTCGAGTTGATCTTCGAAGAACTCGAAGGAGATTAGCGCAGTGGTAAGGAAAGTGATGTTGAGATCTGCCACGCTCTTCCAAAAGAGGCACAGATCTTTGTCCAAGGCTCCCATGTTGTCGGGGCTCCTTGGCCTCCTGAAGCTTCCCTTGGACTCTTTATTCCCCTTGTTTACCCAATACAAGGGGAAGCCGTCGAGCAGCGAGGCGTCCCTATCGTTTAGGCGCACCTGGACAAACTTGCCTTTCCAATCCTTGTAGGATTGCTGGAAGATAGAGAAGATCGACCTTCCAGCAATCCCGTTCAGACTCACCCACAGGCGATCTCCTGGGTGTTTAGCTTCAAACAAGAAGAGAAAAACGTCCACTGACGCTGGCAGTCCCATATGTGCGCACATGATTTGGAACGCCCGCACGAATGCCCAGCTGTTGGGATGGAGCTGGGCGGCGGCGATGTCGAGCTCGGTAAGTAGCTCCCTTTCAAAACGAGTGAAGGGAAACCTAAGTTTCACCTTCTTGAACAGGATGGTGTATACGAAGCAGAACAACCCGCCATTGTTCCCTTTGTCGTCGGCGCACACTGGCACGTCGGGGGGGCAAGGTAGCACCATCATCTTGTCGTCATGCTCCTTGTGGAACGACAGGTGGGGGTCCTCCCCTTTCTTCAATCGAAAAACTGCCCCAGCAGAGTTTACTGAGGAGGTTTCCTTCAACAAGGTCGGGGTGGCCCATGGGTATAACTTTTTGAAGTTTGGGGAAGGAATGGAGGCTCCTCCGGCGACTGGTGGAGTAGCCTGAGCCAGGTTAGGGCGGGAGGTTGCAGGCCTCTCAGCCTGGGAGGAAGAAGAACCAGGTGCTCGTGGTGGGTTGTGAGCTTGTGATGAAGGGTTTCGTGACGAGGGAGGAGGATTCGCGGTGGTCTTTGTTCGAGCCATCGCGAAAACTGCAAAGGAAAAAGAAAAGGAAAGGTGGTCAGGGTTTGCAGAGGTTGACTCGATCGTGAAAGAAGGGTGAGAAGCGAACGAATGAAGGTTCGTTGCAATGGAGACGAAGACCTAAGTTACGAGAAAGGAGAAACAAAAGAAACAGCCCACAGCGTATGCACCAGACAGTTAATGGATGATGCGAATCGGTTAAAATGCAGGAAAAATCAGCAGAAGAAGTAAAGGGAGTACCTTTTTATGATCGGAAGAACGATGAAGGAAGTTGAGGATTCAGGAGGTTGAAGAGCGTCGTGAGCTTTTGCAGAAGAAACTTGAAGCGTTTGAGAAAGCTAAGAGATGATGGAACAGTAGAAGTGAAATGGGTTTAAGGGTTTTTCGAATGGGTTTTGGAAGCGCAAACGACAATTAAAGGTAACCGTTGATGAAGCCACGTGTCGAGCGATTGGAGGAGTGTTTGGTGGAGCGTCAGGAAAGCAGAAAGTACAACCGCTTGGAATTCTGCGCCAGCGCCACGTAGATCGGCATTGACGTGACTCCTTTAGTCTTTTCGCTGGACGAGTCTTCGCTTAAGACTGGGGGGCTTGTGTACCGCCCTGGTAGTCGGAAGTGATGACGTGGCATCAAGCTATTGTATAGGCGTGTTGATGGGACGCCTGGCTGGCAGAAGGGAAGGAAGTCGGGGGGCTCGTGTAGTCGCCAGTTATTAAGTTGGCGTGCTCCGATCTCCAGCACACCAGAACCGGCGGTCACCGGGTTGAAGATGAAGTCGCCAGATGTAAACCCAGGCGACCAAGTGATTAGAGATCGCCGAAACAAGGACATCGCCGGAGATGAAGGCAGATAGACATTTCCCAGCTGGCCAGAGGATGAGGTCGGGGGACAACTTACTTGAGCATATACGATGAAACAGGCGTTGCAGATCATGAAGACGGCCGGCGAGACCACAGGGAAGGTGTGTACGAAGGCACCCAAACTCGCCATCCAGAAGAGATCACGCTCCAAGACAACTATGCACTAAGTAGTATCATGCATAAGTAACTTAGCCAAAGGAGAGTCAGAAGTAGCGCCCAAGTCAAGGATGCTCCAGATGAAGGCACGTGTACAGCTGGATGCAAGCCACGTGTCCAGGTGTGTAACTGCCAGGAGAGAGAAAGTGTCCAGGTATATAAGAGTTTCCCAATGAACTTCTGAGGTACGCACGTTCAGATTGTCTTCTTTACGCTTGCGAGTCTTGAGTATATTGAGAGAGAACATTGCACGGTTCCTTGAGAGTTCTTAAGTGTTACTCTTAGTAATTAGTGGTTCAGTCGCTGACTTGGGCGTCGGAGCGTGATCGGCCGCAGCGGCGTCGTTCTGTTCTTTTGCAGGTTCTTGAGGTGAATCACGGTGAAAGACAGAGGCTGACACGGCGCACACGTCGATCCAAGTTGGACGAGGCAAAGCTCCAGCGTTCTGGTCAACAGGCAGGATCAGTTTTAATACTTCTTTTTGCAATCTAACGTCTATTAATTGATTGAAACACTTGTGATATCTTTGAAAAACAATTTCATGTGTTAAAATTGTGTTTTGATATGTTTAATACTTCTCTCATTTACAATCTAAGGTTTTATAACCTAGGAAACTATAAGAAAGTGAATGTTCTGTATAATAATAGTTTAAAAGTATCTTAACTATTGAAAACAAGGGTATTACTTAACTAAATGTTTGCAACTTGTTCTTTTCGCTATCAATTGAAAACACTTACAATATCTTTGAAAACCAATTTCATGTGTTAAAATTGTGTTTTGATATGTTTAATATTTCTTTTACAATCTTAGTCTATTAATTGATTGAAACACTTATGAATATCTTTGAAAAACAATTTCATGTGTTAAAATTGTGTTTTGCTATGTTTAATATATTTTTTACAATCTAAGGTCTATTAATTGATTCAAACACTTGTGATACCTTAGAAAAACCATTCCATGTGTTCAAATTGTATTTTGATATGTTTTAATACTTCTTTTCCAAACTAAGGTCTATTAATTGATTGAAACACTTGTGATATCTTTGAAAAAATATTTCATGTGTTAAAATTGTGTTTTAATATGTTTAATACTTCTCTCATTTACAATCTAAGGTTTTATAACCTAGGAAACTATAAGAAAGTGAATGTTCTGTATAATAATAGTTTAAAAGTATCTTAAGTATTGAAAACAAGCGTATTACTTAACTAAATGTTTGCAACTTGTTCTTTTCGCTATTAATTGATTGAAAACACTTACGATATCTTTGAAAACCAATTGCATGTGTTAAAATTGTGTTTTGATATGTTTAATATTTCTTTTACAATCTTAGTCTAATAATTGATTGAAACACTTATGAATATCTTCAAAAAACAATTTCATGTGTTAAAATTGTGTTTTCATATGTTTAATATATTTTTTACAATCTAAGGTCTATTAATTGATTCAAACACTCGTGATACCTTTGAAAAACCATTTCATGTGTTCAAATTGTGTTTTGATATGTTTTAATACTTCTTTTACAATATAAGTCCTGTAATTGATTGAAACACTTATGGATATCTTTGAAAAGCAATTTCATGTGTTAAAATTGGTTTTTGATATGTTTAACATATTTTTTACAATCTAAGGTCTATTAAATGATTCAAACACTTGTGATACCTTTGAAAAACAATTTCATGTGTTAAAATTGTGTATTTAATACTTCTCTCATTTACAATCTAAGGTTTTATAACCTAGGAAACTATAAGAAAGTGAATGTTCTGTATAATAATAGTTTAAAAGTATCTTAACTACTGAAAACAAGCGTATTACTTAACTAAATGTTTGCAACTTGTTCTTTTCGCTATCAATTGATTGAAAACACTTACGATATCTTTGAAAACCAATTTCATGTGTTAAAATTGTGTTTTGATATGTTTAATATTTCTTCTACAATCTTAGTCTATTAATTGATTGAAACACTTGTGATATCTTTGAAAAACAATTTCATATGTTAAAATTGTGTTTTGATATGTTTAATACTTCTCTCATTTACAATATAAGGTTTTATAACCTAGGAAACTATAAGAAAGTGAATGTTCTGTATAATAATAGTTTAAAAGTATCTTAACAATTCAAAACAAGCCTATTACTTAACTAAATATTTGCAACTTGTTCTTTTCGCTATCAATTGATTTAAAAGACTTACGATATCTTTGAAAAACAATTTCATGTGTTAAAATTGTGTTTTGATATCTTTAATATTTCTTTTACAATCTTAGTCTTTTAATTGATTGAAACACTTATGAATATCTTTGAAAAACAATTTCATGTGTTAAAATTGTGTTTTGATATTTTTCATATATTTTTTACAATCTAAGGTCTGTTAATTGATTCAAACACTTGTGATACCTTTGAAAAACCATTTCATATGTTCAAATTGTATTTTGATATGTTTTAATACTTCTTTTACAATCTAAGGTCTATTAATTGATTGAAACACTAGTGATATCTTTGAAAAACAATTTCATGTGTTAAAATTGTGTTTTGATACGTTTAATACTTCTCTCATTTACAATCTAAGGTTTTATAACCTAGGAAACTATAAGAAAGTGAATGTTCTGTATAATAATAGTTTAAAAGTATCTTAATTATTGAAAACAAGTGTATTACTTAACTAAATGTTTGCAAATTGTTCTTTTCGCATTTAATTGATTGAAAACACTTACGATATCTTTGAAAACCAATTGCATGTGTTAAAATTGTGTTTTGATATGTTTAATATTTCTTTTACAATCTTAGTCTATTAATTGATTGAAACACTTATGAATATCTTTGAAAAACAATTTCATGTGTTAAAATTGTGTTTTCATATGTTTAATATATTTTTTACAATATAAGGTCTATTAATTCATTCAAACACTTGTGATACCTTTAAAAAACCATTTCATCTGTTCAAATTGTGTTTTCATATGTTTTAATCCTTCTATTTGCAATCGAAGGTCTATTAATTGATTGAAACACTTGTGATATCTTTGAAAAACAATTTCAAGTGTTAAAATTTTGTTTTGATATGTTTAATACTTCTCTCATTTACAATATAAGGTTTTATAACCTAGGAAACTATAAGAAAGTGAATGTTCTGTATAATAATAGTTTAAAAGTATCTTAACAATTCAAAACAAGCCTATTACTTAACTAAATATTTGCAACTTGTTCTTTTCGCTATCAATTGATTTAAAAGACTTGCGATATCTTTGAAAACCAATTTCATGTGTTAAAATTGTGTTTTGATATTTTTCATATATTTTTTACAATCTAAGGTCTGTTAATTGATTCAAACACTTGTGATACCTTTGAAAAACCATTTCATGTGTTCAAATTGTATTTTGATATGTTTTAATTTTTCTTTTACAATCTAAGGCCTATTAATTGATTGAAACACTTGTGATATCTTTGAAAAACAATTTCATGTGTTAAAATTGTGTTTTGATATGTTTAATATATTTTTTACAATCTAAGGTCTATTAATTGATTCAAACACTTGTGATACCTTTGAAAAACCATTTCATGTGTTCAAATTGTATTTTGATATGTTTTAATTTTTCTTTTACAATCTAAGGTCTATTAATTGATTGAAACACATGTGATATCTTTGAAAAACAATTTCATGTGTTCAAATTGTGTTTTCATATGTTTTAATACTTCTTTTTGCAATCGAAGGTCTATTAATTGATTGAAACACTTGTGATATCTTTGAAAAACAATTTCAAGTGTTAAAATTTTGTTTTGATATGTTTAATACTTCTCTCATTTACAATATAAGGTTTTATAACCTAGGAAACTATAAGAAAGTGAATGTTCTGTATAATAATAGTTTAAAAGTATCTTAACAATTCAAAACAAGCCTATTACTTAACTAAATATTTGCAACTTGTTCTTTTCGCTATCAATTGATTTAAAAGACTTACGATATCTTTGAAAACCAATTTCATGTGTTAAAATTGTGTTTTGATATCTTTAATATTTCTTTTAAAATCTTAGTCTTTTAATTGATCGAAACACTTATGAATATCTTTGAAAAACAATTTCATGTGTTAAAATTGTGTTTTGATATTTTTCATATATTTTTTACAATCTAAGGTCTGTTAATTGATTCAAACACTTGTGATACCTTTGAAAAACCATTTCATGTGTTCAAATTGTATTTTGATATGTTTTAATTTTTCTTTTACAATCTAAGGCCTATTAATTGATTGAAACACTTGTGATATCTTTGAAAAACAATTTCATGTGTTAAAATTGTGTTTTGATATGTTTAATATATTTTTTACAATCTAAGGTCTATTAATTGATTCAAACACTTGTGATACCTTTGAAAAACCATTTCATGTGTTCAAATTGTATTTTGATATGTTTTAATTTTTCTTTTACAATCTAAGGTCTATTAATTGATTGAAACACATGTGATATCTTTGAAAAACAATTTCATGTGTTCAAATTGTGTTTTGATATGTTTAATACTTCTCTAATTTACAATCTAAGGTTTTATAACCTAGGAAACTATAAGAAAGTGAATGTTCTGTATAATAATAGTTTAAAAGTATCTTAACTATTGAAAACAAGAGTATTACTTAACTAAATGTTTGCAACTTGTTCTTTTCGCTATCAATTGATTGAAAACACTTACGATATCTTTGAAAACCAATTGCATGTGTTAAAATTGTGTTTTGATATGTTTAATATTTCTTTTACAATCTTAGTCTATTAATTGATTGAAACACTTATGAATATCTTCGAAAAACAATTTCATGTGTTAAAATTGTGTTTTCATATGTTTCATATATTTTTTACAATCTAAGGTCTATTAATTGATTCAAACACTCGTGATACCTTTGAAAAACCATTTCATGTGTTCAAATTGTGTTTTGATATGTTTTAATACTTCTTTTACAATCTAAGTCCTGTAATTGATTGAAACACTTATGAATATCTTTGAAAAACAATTTCATGTGTTAAAATTGTTTTTTGATATGTTTAATATATTTTTTTACAATCTAAGGTCTATAAAATGATTCAAACACTTGTGATACCTTTGAAAATCCATTTCATGTGTTCAAATGGTATTTTGATATGTTTTAATACTTCTTTTACAATCTAAGGTCTATTAATTGATTGAATCACTTGTGATATCTTTGAAAAACACTTTCATGTGTTAAAATTGTGTGTTTAATACTTCTCTCATTTACAATCAAAGGTTTTATAACCTAGGAAACTATAAGAAAGTGAATGTTCTGTATAATAATAGTTTAAAAGTATCTTAACTATTGAAAACAAGCGTATTACTTAACTAA
The DNA here is from genome assembly GCF_000499845.2 of Phaseolus vulgaris. Classification (NCBI taxonomy): domain Eukaryota; kingdom Viridiplantae; phylum Streptophyta; class Magnoliopsida; order Fabales; family Fabaceae; genus Phaseolus; species Phaseolus vulgaris. The sequence continues at coordinate 19,409,549 of NC_023757.2, forward strand.
ATGTTTGCAACTTGTTCTTTTCGCTCTCAATTGATTGAAAACACTTACGATATCTTTGAAAACCAATTTCATGTGTTAAAATTGTGTTTTGAAATGTTTAATATTTCTTCTACAATCTTAGTCTATTAATTGATTGAAACACTTGTGATATCTTTGAAAAACAATTTCATGTGTTAAAATTGTGTTTTGATATGTTTAATACTTCTCTCATTTACAATATAAGGTTTTATAACCTAGGAAACTATAAGAAAGTGAATGTTCTGTATAATAATAGTTTAAAAGTATCTTAACTATTGAAAACAAGGGTATTACTTAACTAAATGTTTGCAACTTGTTCTTTTCGCTATCAATTGAACACACTTACGATATCTTTGATAACCAATTTCATGTGTTAAAATTGTGTTTTGATATGTTTAATATTTCTTTTACAATCTTAGTCTATTAATTGATTGAAACACATATGAATATCTTTGAAAAACAATTTCATGTGTTAAAATTGTGTTTTCATATGTTGAATATATTTTTTACAATCTAAGGTCTATTAATTGATTCAAGCACTTGTGATACCATTGAAAAACCATTTCATGGGTTCAAATTGTATTTTGATGTGTTTTAATACTTCTTTTACAATCTAAGGTCTATTAATTGATTGAAACACTTGTGATATCTTTGAAAAACAATTTCATGTGTTAAAATTGTGTTTTGATATGTTTAATACTTCTCTCATTCACAATCTAAGGTTTTATAACCTAGGAAACTATAAGAAAGTGAATGTTTTGTATAATAATAGTTTAAAAGTATCTTAAGTATTGAAAACAAGTGTATTACTTAACTAAATGTTTGCAAATTGTTCTTTTCGCTATTAATTGATTGAAAACACTTACGATATCTTTGAAAACCAATTGCATGTGTTAAAATTGTGTTTTGATATGTTTAATTTTTCTTTTACAATCTTAGTCTATTAATTCATTGAAACACTTATGAATATCTTTGAAAAACAATTTCATGTGTTAAAATTGTGTTTTCATATGTCTATTATATTTTGTACAATCTAAGCTCTATTAATTCATTCAAACACTGGTGATACCTTTGAAATACCATTTCATGTGTTCCAATTGTGTTTTGATATGTTTTAATACTTCTTTTACAATCTAAGGTCTATTAATTGATTGAAACACTTGTGATATCTTTGAAAAACAATTTCAACTGTTAAAATTGTGTTTTGATATGTTTATAACTTCTCTCATTTACAATCTAAGGTTTTATAACCTAGGAAATTATAAGAAAGTGAATGTTCTGTATAAATGTTCGCAACTTGTTCTTTTCGCTATCAATTGATTTAACACACTTACGATATCTTTGAAAACCAATTTCATGTGTTAAAATTGTGTTTTGATATGTTTAATATTTCTTGTACAATCTTAGTTTTTTAATTGATTGAAACACTTATGAATATCTTTGAAAAACAATTTCATGTGTTAAAATTGTGTTTTGATATTTTTCAAATATTTTTTACAATCTAGGGTCTATTAATTGATTCAAACACTTGTGATACCTTTGAAAAACCATTTCATGTGTTCAAATTGTATTTTGATATGTTTTAATTTTTCTTTTACAATCTAAGGTGTATTAATTGATTGAAACACTTGTGATATCTTTGAAAAGCAATTTCATGTGTTAAAATTGTGTTTTGATATGTTTAATATTTCTTTTACAATCTTAGTCTTTTAATTGATTGAAACACTTATGAATATCTTTGAAAAACAATTTCATGTGTTAAAATTGTGTTTTCATATGTTGAATATATTTTTTACAATCTAAGGTCTATTAATTAATTCAAACACTTGTGATACCTTAGAAAAACCATTTCATGTGTTCAAATTGTATTTTGATATGTTTTAATACTTCTTTTCCAAACTAAAGTCTATTAATTGATTGAAACACTTGTGATATCTTTGAAAAACAATTTCATGTGTTAAAATTGTGTTTTGATACGTTTAATACTTCTCTCATTTACAATCTAAGGTTTTATAACCTAGGAAACTATAAGAAAGTGAATGTTCTGTATAATAATAATTTAAAACTATCTTATGTATTGAAAACAAGCGTATTACTTAACTAAATGTTTGCAACTTGTTCTTTTCGCATTTAATTGATTGAAAACACTTACGATATCTTTGAAAACCAATTGCATGTGTTAAAATTGTGTTTTGATATGTTTAATATTTCTTTTACAATCTTAGTCTATTAATTGATTGAAACACTTATGAATATCTTTGAAAAACAATTTCATGTGTTAAAATTGTGTTTTCATATGTTTAATATATTTTTTACAATATAAGGTCTATTAATTCATTCAAACACTTGTGATACCTTTAAAAAACCATTTCATCTGTTCAAATTGTGTTTTCATATGTTTTAATACTTCTTTTTGCAATCGAAGGTCTATTAATTGATTGAAACACTTGTGATATCTTTGAAAAACAATTTCAAGTGTTAAAATTTTGTTTTGATATGTTTAATACTTCTCTCATTTACAATATAAGGTTTTATAACCTAGGAAACTATAAGAAAGTGAATGTTCTGTATAATAATAGTTTAAAAGTATCTTAACAATTCAAAACAAGCCTATTACTTAACTAAATATTTGCAACTTGTTCTTTTCGCTATCAATTGATTTAAAAGACTTACGATATCTTTGAAAACCAATTTCATGTGTTAAAATTGTGTTTTGATATCTTTAATATTTCTTTTAAAATCTTAGTCTTTTAATTGATTGAAACACTTATGAATATCTTTGAAAAACAATTTCATGTGTTAAAATTGTGTTTTGATATTTTTCATATATTTTTTACAATCTAAGGTCTGTTAATTGATTCAAACACTTGTGATACCTTTGAAAAACCATTTCATGTGTTCAAATTGTATTTTGATATGTTTTAATTTTTCTTTTACAATCTAAGGCCTATTAATTGATTGAAACACTTGTGATATCTTTGAAAAACAATTTCATGTGTTAAAATTGTGTTTTGATATGTTTAATATATTTTTTACAATCTAAGGTCTATTAATTGATTCAAACACTTGTGATACCTTTGAAAAACCATTTCATGTGTTCAAATTGTATTTTGATATGTTTTAATTTTTCTTTTACAATCTAAGGTCTATTAATTGATTGAAACACATGTGATATCTTTGAAAAACAATTTCATGTGTTCAAATTGTGTTTTGATATGTTTAATACTTCTCTAATTTACAATCTAAGGTTTTATAACCTAGGAAACTATAAGAAAGTGAATGTTCTGTATAATAATAGTTTAAAAGTATCTTAACTATTGAAAACAAGCGTATTACTTAACTAAATGTTTGCAACTTGTTCTTTTCGCTATCAATTGATTGAAAACACTTACGATATCTTTGAAAACCAATTGCATGTGTTAAAATTGTGTTTTGATATGTTTAATATTTCTTTTACAATCTTAGTCTATTAATTGATTGAAACACTTATGAATATCTTCGAAAAACAATTTCATGTGTTAAAATTGTGTTTTCATATGTTTCATATATTTTTTACAATCTAAGGTCTATTAATTGATTCAAACACTCGTGATACCTTTGAAAAACCATTTCATGTGTTCAAATTGTGTTTTGATATGTTTTAATACTTCTTTTACAATCTAAGTCCTGTAATTGATTGAAACACTTATGAATATCTTTGAAAAACAATTTCATGTGTTAAAATTGTTTTTTGATATGTTTAATATATTTTTTTACAATCTAAGGTCTATAAAATGATTCAAACACTTGTGATACCTTTGAAAATCCATTTCATGTGTTCAAATGGTATTTTGATATGTTTTAATACTTCTTTTACAATCTAAGGTCTATTAATTGATTGAATCACTTGTGATATCTTTGAAAAACACTTTCATGTGTTAAAATTGTCTGTTTAATACTTCTCTCATTTACAATCAAAGGTTTTATAACCTAGGAAACTATAAGAAAGTGAATGTTCTGTATAATAATAGTTTAAAAGTATCTTAACTATTGAAAACAAGCGTATTACTTAACTAAATGTTTGCAACTTGTTCTTTTCGCTCTCAATTGATTGAAAACACTTACGATATCTTTGAAAACCAATTTCATGTGTTAAAATTGTGTTTTGAAATGTTTAATATTTCTTCTACAATCTTAGTCTATTAATTGATTGAAACACTTGTGATATCTTTGAAAAACAATTTCATGTGTTAAAATTGTGTTTTGATATGTTTAATACTTCTCTCATTTACAATATAAGGTTTTATAACCTAGGAAACTATAAGAAAGTGAATGTTCTGTATAATAATAGTTTAAAAGTATCTTAACTATTGAAAACAAGGGTATTACTTAACTAAATGTTTGCAACTTGTTCTTTTCGCTATCAATTGAACACACTTACGATATCTTTGATAACCAATTTCATGTGTTAAAATTGTGTTTTGATATGTTTAATATTTCTTTTACAATCTTAGTCTATTAATTGATTGAAACACATATGAATATCTTTGAAAAACAATTTCATGTGTTAAAATTGTGTTTTCATATGTTGAATATATTTTTTACAATCTAAGGTCTATTAATTGATTCAAGCACTTGTGATACCATTGAAAAACCATTTCATGGGTTCAAATTGTATTTTGATGTGTTTTAATACTTCTTTTACAATCTAAGGTCTATTAATTGATTGAAACACTTGTGATATCTTTGAAAAACAATTTCATGTGTTAAAATTGTGTTTTGATATGTTTAATACTTCTCTCATTCACAATCTAAGGTTTTATAACCTAGGAAACTATAAGAAAGTGAATGTTTTATATAATAATAGTTTAAAAGTATCTTAAGTATTGAAAACAAGTGTATTACTTAACTAAATGTTTGCAAATTGTTCTTTTCGCTATTAATTGATTGAAAACACTTACGATATCTTTGAAAACCAATTGCATGTGTTAAAATTGTGTTTTGATATGTTTAATTTTTCTTTTACAATCTTAGTCTATTAATTCATTGAAACACTTATGAATATCTTTGAAAAACAATTTCATGTGTTAAAATTGTGTTTTCATATGTCTATTATATTTTGTACAATCTAAGCTCTATTAATTCATTCAAACACTGGTGATACCTTTGAAATACCATTTCATGTGTTCCAATTGTGTTTTGATATGTTTTAATACTTCTTTTACAATCTAAGGTCTATTAATTGATTGAAACACTTGTGATATCTTTGAAAAACAATTTCAACTGTTAAAATTGTGTTTTGATATGTTTATAACTTCTCTCATTTACAATCTAAGGTTTTATAACCTAGGAAATTATAAGAAAGTGAATGTTCTGTATAAATGTTCGCAACTTGTTCTTTTCGCTATCAATTGATTTAACACACTTACGATATCTTTGAAAACCAATTTCATGTGTTAAAATTGTGTTTTGATATGTTTAATATTTCTTGTACAATCTTAGTTTTTTAATTGATTGAAACACTTATGAATATCTTTGAAAAACAATTTCATGTGTTAAAATTGTGTTTTGATATTTTTCAAATATTTTTTACAATCTAGGGTCTATTAATTGATTCAAACACTTGTGATACCTTTGAAAAACCATTTCATGTGTTCAAATTCTATTATGATATGTTTTAATTTTTCTTTTACAATCTAAGGTGTATTAATTGATTGAAACACTTGTGATATCTTTGAAAAGCAATTTCATGTGTTAAAATTGTGTTTTGATATGTTTAATATTTCTTTTACAATCTTAGTCTTTTAATTGATTGAAACACTTATGAATATCTTTGAAAAACAATTTCATGTGTTAAAATTGTGTTTTCATATGTTGAATATATTTTTTACAATCTAAGGTCTATTAATTAATTCAAACACTTGTGATACCTTAGAAAAACCATTTCATGTGTTCAAATTGTATTTTGATATGTTTTAATACTTCTTTTCCAAACTAAAGTCTATTAATTGATTGAAACACTTGTGATATCTTTGAAAAACAATTTCATGTGTTAAAATTGTGTTTTGATACGTTTAATACTTCTCTCATTTACAATCTAAGGTTTTATAACCTAGGAAACTATAAGAAAGTGAATGTTCTGTATAATAATAATTTAAAACTATCTTATGTATTGAAAACAAGCGTATTACTTAACTAAATGTTTGCAACTTGTTCTTTTCGCATTTAATTGATTGAAAACACTTACGATATCTTTGAAAACCAATTGCATGTGTTAAAATTGTGTTTTGATATGTTTAATATTTCTTTTACAATCTTAGTCTATTAATTGATTGAAACACTTATGAATATCTTTGAAAAACAATTTCATGTGTTAAAATTGTGTTTTCATGTGTTTAATATATTTTTTACAATATAAGGTCTATTAATTCATTCAAACACTTGTGATACCTTTAGAAAACCATTTCATCTGTTCAAATTGTGTTTTCATATGTTTTAATACTTCTTTTTGCAATCGAAGGTCTATTAATTGATTGAAACACTTGTGATATCTTTGAAAAACAATTTCAAGTGTTAAAATTTTGTTTTGATATGTTTAATACTTCTCTCATTTACAATATAAGGTTTTATAACCTAGGAAACTATAAGAAAGTGAATGTTCTGTATAATAATAGTTTAAAAGTATCTTAACAATTCAAAACAAGCCTATTACTTAACTAAATATTTGCAACTTGTTCTTTTCGCTATCAATTGATTTAAAAGACTTACGATATCTTTGAAAACCAATTTCATGTGTTAAAATTGTGTTTTGATATCTTTAATATTTCTTTTAAAATCTTAGTCTTTTAATTGATTGAAACACTTATGAATATCTTTGAAAAACAATTTCATGTGTTAAAATTGTGTTTTGATATTTTTCATATATTTTTTACAATCTAAGGTCTGTTAATTGATTCAAACACTTGTGATACCTTTGAAAAACCATTTCATGTGTTCAAATTGTATTTTGATATGTTTTAATTTTTCTTTTACAATCTAAGGCCTATTAATTGATTGAAACACTTGTGATATCTTTGAAAAACAATTTCATGTGTTAAAATTGTGTTTTGATATGTTTAATATATTTTTTACAATCTAAGGTCTATTAATTGATTCAAACACTTGTGATACCTTTGAAAAACCATTTCATGTGTTCAAATTGTATTTTGATATGTTTTAATTTTTCTTTTACAATCTAAGGTCTATTAATTGATTGAAACACATGTGATATCTTTGAAAACAATTTCATGTGTTCAAATTGTGTTTTGATATGTTTAATACTTCTCTAATTTACAATCTAAGGTTTTATAACCTAGGAAACTATAAGAAAGTGAATGTTCTGTATAATAATAGTTTAAAAGTATCTTAACTATTGAAAACAAGCGTATTACTTAACTAAATGTTTGCAACTTGTTCTTTTCGCTATCAATTGATTGAAAACACTTACGATATCTTTGAAAACCAATTGCATGTGTTAAAATTGTGTTTTGATATGTTTAATATTTCTTTTACAATCTTAGTCTATTAATTGATTGAAACACTTATGAATATCTTCGAAAAACAATTTCATGTGTTAAAATTGTGTTTTCATATGTTTCATATATTTTTTACAATCTAAGGTCTATTAATTGATTCAAACACTCGTGATACCTTTGAAAAACCATTTCATGTGTTCAAATTGTGTTTTGATATGTTTTAATACTTCTTTTACAATCTAAGTCCTGTAATTGATTGAAACACTTATGAATATCTTTGAAAAACAATTTCATGTGTTAAAATTGTTTTTTGATATGTTTAATATATTTTTTTACAATCTAAGGTCTATAAAATGATTCAAACACTTGTGATACCTTTGAAAATCCATTTCATGTGTTCAAATGGTATTTTGATATGTTTTAATACTTCTTTTACAATCTAAGGTCTATTAATTGATTGAATCACTTGTGATATCTTTGAAAAACACTTTCATGTGTTAAAATTGTCTGTTTAATACTTCTCTCATTTACAATCAAAGGTTTTATAACCTAGGAAACTATAAGAAAGTGAATGTTCTGTATAATAATAGTTTAAAAGTATCTTAACTATTGAAAACAAGCGTATTACTTAACTAAATGTTTGCAACTTGTTCTTTTCGCTCTCAATTGATTGAAAACACTTACGATATCTTTGAAAACCAATTTCATGTGTTAAAATTGTGTTTTGAAATGTTTAATATTTCTTCTACAATCTTAGTCTATTAATTGATTGAAACACTTGTGATATCTTTGAAAAACAATTTCATGTGTTAAAATTGTGTTTTGATATGTTTAATACTTCTCTCATTTACAATATAAGGTTTTATAACCTAGGAAACTATAAGAAAGTGAATGTTCTGTATAATAATAGTTTAAAAGTATCTTAACTATTGAAAACAAGGGTATTACTTAACTAAATGTTTGCAACTTGTTCTTTTCGCTATCAATTGAACACACTTACGATATCTTTGATAACCAATTTCATGTGTTAAAATTGTGTTTTGATATGTTTAATATTTCTTTTACAATCTTAGTCTATTAATTGATTGAAACACATATGAATATCTTTGAAAAACAATTTCATGTGTTAAAATTGTGTTTTCATATGTTGAATATATTTTTTACAATCTAAGGTCTATTAATTGATTCAAGCACTTGTGATACCATTGAAAAACCATTTCATGGGTTCAAATTGTATTTTGATGTGTTTTAATACTTCTTTTACAATCTAAGGTCTATTAATTGATTGAAACACTTGTGATATCTTTGAAAAACAATTTCATGTGTTAAAATTGTGTTTTGATACGTTTAATACTTCTCTCATTTACAATCTAAGGTTTTATAACCTAGGAAACTATAAGAAAGTGAATGTTCTGTATAATAATAATTTAAAACTATCTTATGTATTGAAAACAAGCGTATTACTTAACTAAATGTTTGCAACTTGTTCTTTTCGCTATTAATTGATTGAAAACACTTACGATATCTTTGAAAACCAATTGCATGTGTTAAAATTGTGTTTTGATATGTTTAATATTTCTTTTACAATCTTAGTCTATTAATTGATTGAAACACTTATGAATATCTTCGAAAAACAATTTCATGTGTTAAAATTGTGTTTTCATATGTTTCATATATTTTTTACAATCTAAGGTCTATTAATTGATTCGAACACTCGTGATACCTTTGAAAAACCATTTCATGTGTTCAAATTGTGTTTTGATATGTTTTAATACTTCTTTTACAATCTAAGTCCTGTAATTGATTGAAACACTTATGAATATCTTTGAAAAACAATTTCATGTGTTAAAATTGTTTTTTGATATGTTTAATATATTTTTTTACAATCTAAGGTCTATAAAATGATTCAAACACTTGTGATACCTTTGAAAATCCATTTCATGTGTTCAAATGGTATTTTGATATGTTTTAATACTTCTTTTACAATCTAAGGTCTATTAATTGATTGAATCACTTGTGATATCTTTGAAAAACACTTTCATGTGTTAAAATTGTGTGTTTAATACTTCTCTCATTTACAATAAAAGGTTTTATAACCTAGGAAACTATAAGAAAGTGAATGTTCTGTATAATAATAGTTTAAAAGTATCTTAACTATTGAAAACAAGCGTATTACTTAACTAAATGTTTGCAACTTGTTCTTTTCGCTCTCAATTGATTGAAAACACTTACGATATCTTTGAAAACCAATTTCATGTGTTAAAATTGTGTTTTGATATGTTTAATATTTCTTCTACAATCTTAGTCTATTAATTGATTGAAACACTTGTGATATCTTTGAAAAACAATTTCATGTGTTAAAATTGTGTTTTGATATGTTTAATACTTCTCTCATTTACAATATAAGGTTTTATAACCTAGGAAACTATAAGAAAGTGAATGTTCTGTATAATAATAGTTTAAAAGTATCTTAACTATTGAAAACAAGGGTATTTCTTAACTAAATGTTTACAACTTGTTCTTTTCTCTATCAATTCATAACACTTACGATATCTTTGAAAACTAATTTCATGTGTTAAAATTGTGTTTTGATATGTTTAAAAATTCTTTTACAATCTTAGTCTATTAATTGATTGAAATACTTATGAATATCTTTGAAAAACAATTTCATTTGATAAAATTGTGTTTTGATATTTTTCATATATTTTTTACAATCTAAGGTCTATTAATTGATTCAAACACTTGTGATACCTTCGAAAAACCATTTCATGTGTTCAAATTGTATTTTGATATGTTTTAATACTTCTTTTACAATTTAAGGTCTATTAATTGATTGAAACACTTGTGATATCTTTGAAAAACAATTTCAACTGTTAAAATTGTGTTTTGATATGTTTATAACTTCTCTCATTTACAATATATGGTTTTATAACCTAGGAAATTATAAGAAAGTGAATGTTTTGTATAATAATAGTTTAAAAGTATCTTAACAATTCAAAACAATCCTATTACTTAACTAAATGTTTGCAACTTGTTCTTTTCGCTATCAATTGATTTAAAACACTTACGATATCTTTGAAAACCAATTTCATGTGTTAAAATTGTGTTTTGATATGTTTAATATTTCTTTTACAATCTTAGTCTTTTAATTGATTGAAACACTTATGAATATCTTTGAAAAACAACTTCATGTGTTAAAATTCTGTTTTGATATTTTTCATATATTTTTTACAATCTAAGGTCTATTAATTGATTCAAACACTTGTGATACCTATGAAAAACCATTTTATGTGTTCAAATTGTGTTTTGATATGTTTTAATACTTCTTTTACAATCTAAGGTCTATTAATTGATTGAAACACTTGTGATATCTTTGAAAAACAATTTCATGTGTTCAAATTGTGTTTTGATATGTTTAATACTTCTCTCATTTACAATCTAAGGTTTTATAACCTAGGAAACTATAAGAAAGTGAATGTTTTGTATAATAATAGTTTAAAAGTATCTTAAGTATTGAAAACAAGTGTATTACTTAACTAAATGTTTGCAAATTGTTCTTTTCGCTATTAATTGATTGAAAACACTTACGATATCTTTGAAAACCAATTGCGTGTGTTAAAATTGTGTTTTGATATGTTTAATTTTTCTTTTACAATCTTAGTCTATTAATTCATTGAAACACTTATGAATATCTTTGAAAAACAATTTCATGTGTTAAAATTGTGTTTTCATATGTCTATTATATTTTGTATAATCTAAGTTCTATTAATTCATTCAAACACTGGTGATACCTTTGATATACCATTTCATGTGTTCCAATTGTGTTTTGATATGTTTTAATACTTCTTTTACAATCTAAGGTCTATTAATTGATTGAAACACTTGTGATATCTTTGAAAAACAATTTCAACTGTTAAAATTGTGTTTTGATATGTTTATAACTTCTCTCATTTACAATATATGGTTTTATAACCTAGGAAATTATAAGAAAGTGAATGTTCTGTATAATAGTAGTTTAAAAGTATCTTAACAATTCAAAACAAGCCTATTTGATGGAGATCAAGCCCAAGAGAACATGGAGGCCACTCATCAAGCTCAAGAAGAGGTGGAGGCACAAATGGAGGACGCCCTTGGAGGTCAAAGTCCACCTCAAAGGATTACAAGAAGCATGTTCAAAGCCTTGGGAGCTAGAGGACATTTATTTTCTCTTTTTGTAGTGTCTTTAATTGAAGGTGCTTAGAGGGAAACCTTAGAAACCTCTTTTGTTATAGCATCTTTTAGGTTTTAGTTAGGAGCTTTAGGGGGGTGTATTAGTAGATAGGTGTAGGAGTAGAATAGGGGGTGCCAAAGTGAAGGAAAGGATCACACCTTCCTTGCCTTGCATTTTAGCGCCGGTTCTAGCTTGTTTTGGAGGGAATTTTGTTTTGTTTTAGCTTTCAATTTTCAGCACCTTAGGCTATAAATAGAGGTGCCTTCCTTGTAAATTTCAGATTTGAATTCATCTAAAGAAACTATACTCAAAATTGGAGTGAGCATTTGGAGAGCTTTTGAGCTTCTACTCTAGTCTTATCTTGAAGGACCATGGTTTCCTCAAGTGGCGGCTTGCACACTCATCTAGGAGCATCCATACTTCTAGTGGCGTGATCATCCAACCTATCTTCCATCTTCATGAGCATTCTCTTCTCCTTCCTTTCTTCTTCTTCAATTTGTTCATGTTGCCTTGTGTTTTGAGTTGTTGTTGTTTCGGTTCTTCTAATTATCCAGCACCTATTTTCTGTTTGTTTCTTAATTCTGTTCGGTACTTTTGTTTTTGATTCAATTCTGTTCGGTCTCTTCTTTTTATCTTCCTTTGTTGATTCAATTTGACAATATTTGGTTCATCCAAATGAGTTTGGGATTTGGTACTTGTTATTGGTGAGTTCTTGATTTTAGAACCATGATCCAACTTCTGAGAAAGTGCCTCTATATTTTCCAGCTCAAGGTGATTCCTCAAAGTGTCAAGAATCTTGTTCTATGTGGATATTGGAATCACATCACTATTACTTAACTAAATGTTTGCAACTTGTTCTTTTCGCTATCAATTGATTTAAAACACTTACGATATCTTGGAAAACCAATTTCATGTGTTAAAATTGTGTTTTGATATGTTTAATATTTCATGTACAATCTTAGTTTTTTAATTGATTGAAACACTTATGAATATTTTTGAAAAACAATTTCATGTGTTAAAATTGTGTTTTGATATTTTTCATATATTTTTTACAATCTAAGGTCTATTAATTGATACAAACACTTGTGATACCTTTGAAAAACCATTTCATGTGTTCAAATTGTATTTTGATATGTTTTAATTTTTCTTTTACAATCTAAGGTGTATTAATTGATTGAAACACTTGTGATATCTTTGAAAAGCAATTTCATGTGTTAAAATTGTGTTTTGATATGTTTAATATATCTTTTACAATCCTAGTCTTTTAATTGATTGAAACACTTATGAATATCTTTGAAAAACAATTTCATGTGTTAAAATTGTGTTTTCATATGTTGAATATATTTTTTACAATCTAAGGTCTATTAATTGATTCAAACACGTGTGATACCTTAGAAAAACCATTTCATGTGTTCAAATTGTATTTTGATATGTTTTAATACTTCTTTTCCAAACTAAAGTCTATTAATTGATTGAAACACTTGTGATATCTTTGAAAAACAATTTCATGTGTTAAAATTGTGTTCTGATATGTTTAATACTTCTCTCATTTACAATCTAAGGTTTTATAACCTAGGAAACTATAAGAAAGTGAATGTTCTGTATAATAATAATTTGAAACTATAAGAAAGTGAATGTTCTGTATAATAATAATTTAAAACTATCTTAAGTATTGAAAACAAGCGTATTACTTAACTAAATGTTTGCAACTTGTTCTTTTCGCTATTAATTGATTGAAAACACTTACGATATCTTTGAAAACCAATTGCATGTGTTAAAATTGTGTTTTGATATGTTTAATATTTCTTTTACAATCTTAGTCTATTAATTGATTGAAACACTTATGAATATCTTCAAAAAACAATTTCATGTGTTAAAATTGTGTTTTCATATGTTTCATATATTTTTTACAATCTAAGGTCTATTAATTGATTCAAACACTCGTGATACCTTTGACAAACCATTTCATGTGTTCAAATTGTGTTTTGATATGTTTTAATACTTCTTTTACAATCTAAGTCCTATAATTGATTGAAACACTTATGAATATCTTTGAAAAACAATTTCATGTGTTAAAATTGTTTTTTGATATGTTTAATATATTTTTTTACAATCTAAGGTCTATAAAATGATTTAAACACTTGTGATACCTTTGAAAATCCATTTCATGTGTTCAAATGGTATTTTGATATGTTTTAATACTTCTTTTACAATCTAAGGTCTATTAATTGATTGAATCACTTGTGATATCTTTGAAAAACAATTTCATGTGTTAAAATTTTGTGTTTAATATTTCTCTCATTTACAATCAAAGGTTTTATAACCTAGGAAACTATAAGAAAGTGAATGTTCTGTATAATAATAGTTTAAAAGTATCTTAACTATTGAAAACAAGCGTATTACTTCACTAAATGTTTGCAACTTGTTCTTTACGCTCTCAATTGATTGAAAACACTTACGATATCTTTGAAAACCAATTTCAGGTGTTAAAATTGTGTTTTGATATGTTTAATATTTCTTCTACAATCTTAGTCTATTAATTGATTGAAACACTTGTGATATCTTTGAAAAACAATTTCATGTGTTAAAATTGTGTTTTGATATGTTTAATACTTCTCTCGTTTACAATATAAGGTTTTATAACCTAGGAAACTATAAGAAAGTGAATGTTCTGTATAATAATAGTTTAAAAGTATCTTAACTATTGAAAACAAGGGTATTACTTAACTAAATGTTTGCAACTTGTTCTTTTCGCTATCAATTGATAACACTTACGATATCTTTGAAAACCAATTTCATGTGTTAAAATTGTGTTTTGATATGTTTAAAAATTCTTTTACAATCTTAGTCTATTAATTGATTGAAATACTTATGAATATCTTTGAAAAACAATTTCATGTGTTAAAATTGTGTTTTGATATTTTTCATATATTTTTTACAATCTAAGGTCTATTAATTAATTCAAACACTTGTGATACCTTCGAAAAACCATTTCATGTGTTCAAATTGTATTTTGATATGTTTTAATACTTCTTTTACAATTTAAGGTCTATTAATTGATTGAAACACTTGTGATATCTTTGAAAAACAATTTCAACTGTTAATATTGTGTTTTGATATGTTTATAACTTCCCTCATTTACAATATATGGTTTTATAACCTAGGAAATTATAAGAAAGTGAATGTTCTGTATAATAATAGTTTAAAACTATCTTAACAATTCAAAACAAGCCTATTACTTAACTAAATGTTTGCAACTTGTTCTTTTCGCTATCAATTGATTTAAAACACTTACGATATCTTTGAAAACCAATTTCATGTGTTAAAATTGTGTTTTGATATGTTTAATATTTCTTGTACAATCTTAGTCTTTTAATTGATTGAAACACTTATGAATATCTTTGAAAAACAACTTCATGTGTTAAAATTCTGTTTTGATATTTTTCATATATTTTTTACAATCTAAGGTCTATTAATTGATTCAAACATTTGTGATACCTATGAAAAACCATTTCATGTGTTCAAATTGTATTTTGATATGTTTTAATACTTCTTTTACAATCTAAGGTCTATTAATTGATTGAAACACTTGTGATATCTTTGAAAAACAATTTCATGTGTTAAAATTGTGTTTTGATATGTTTAATACTTCTCTCATTTACAATCTAAGGTTTTATAACCTAGGAAACTATAAGAAAGTGAATGTTTTGTATAATAATAGTTCAAAAGTATCTTAAGTATTGAAAACAAGTGTATTACTGAACTAAATGTTTGCAAATTGTTCTTTTCGCTATTAATTGATTGAAAACACTTACGATATCTTTGAAAACCAATTGCATGTGTTAAAATTGTGTTTTGATATGTTTAATTTTTCTTTTACAATCTTAGTCTATTAATTCATTGAAACACTTATGAATATCTTTGAAAAACAATTTCATGTGTTAAAATTGTGTTTTCATATGTCTATTATATTTTGTACAATCTAAGCTCTATTAATTCATTCAAACACTCGTGATACCTTTGATATACCATTTCATGTGTTCCAATTGTGTTTTGATATGTTTTAATACTTCTTTTACAATCTAAGGTCTATTAATTGATTGAAACACTTGTGATATCTTTGAAAAACAATTTCAACTGTTAAAATTGTGTTTTGATATGTTTATAACTTCTCTCATTTACAATCTAAGGTTTTATAACCTAGGAAATTATAAGAAAGTGAATGTTCTGTATAATAGTAGTTTAAAAGTATCTTAACAATTCAAAACAAGCCTATTACTTAACTAAATGTTTGCAACTTGTTCTTTTCGCTATCAATTGATTTAAAACACTTACGATATCTTGGAAAACCAATTTCATGTGTTAAAATTGTGTTTTGATATGTTTAATATTTCTTGTACAATCTTAGTTTTTTAATTGATTGAAACACTTATGAATATTTTTGAAAAACAATTTCATGTGTTAAAATTGTGTTTTGATATTTTTCATATATTTTTTACAATCTAAGGTCTATTAATTGATTCAAACACTTGTGATACCTTTGAAAAACCATTTCATGTGTTCAAATTGTATTTTGATATGTTTTAATTTTTCTTTTACAATCTAAGGTGTATTAATTGATTGAAACACTTGTGATATCTTTGAAAAGCAATTTCATGTGTTAAAATTGTGTTTTGATATGTTTAATATTTCTTTTACAATCTTAGTCTTTTAATTGATTGAAACACTTATGAATATCTTTGAAAAACAATTTCATGTGTTAAAATTGTGTTTTCATATGTTGAATATATTTTTTACAATCTAAGGTCTATTAATTGATTCAAACACTTGTGATACCTTAGAAAAACCATTTCATGTGTTCAAATTGTATTTTGATATGTTTTAATACTTCTTTTCCAAACTAAAGTCTATTAATTGATTGAAACACTTGTGATATCTTTGAAAAACAATTTCATGTGTTAAAATTGTGTTTTGATATGTTTAATACTTCTCTCATTTACAATCTAAGGTTTTATAACCTAGGAAACTATAAGAAAGTTAATGTTCTGTATAATAATAATTTAAAACTATCTTAAGTATTGAAAACAAGCGTATTACTTAACTAAATGTTTGCAACTTGTTCTTTTCGCTATTAATTGATTGAAAACACTTACGATATCTTTGAAAACCAATTGCATGTGTTAAAATTGTGTTTTGATATGTTTAATATTTCTTTTACAATCTTAGTCTATTAATTGATTGAAACACTTATGAATATCTTCAAAAAACAATTTCATAGGTTAAAATTGTGTTTTCATATGTTTCATATATTTTTTACAATCTAAGGTCTATTAATTGATTCAAACACTCGTGATACCTTTGAAAAACCATTTCATGTGTTCAAATTGTGTTTTGATATGTTTTAATACTTCTTTTACAATCTAAGTCCTGTAATTGATTGAAACACTTATGAATATCTTTGAAAAACAATTTCATGTGTTAAAATTGTTTTTTGATATGTTTAATATATTTTTTTACAATCTAAGGTCTATAAAATGATTCAAACACTTGTGATACCTTTGAAAATCCATTTCATGTGTTCAAATGGTATTTTGAGATGTTTTAATACTTCTTTTACAATCTAAGGTCTATTAATTGATTGAATCACTTGTGATATCTTTGAAAAACAATTTCATGTGTTAAAATTGTGTGTTTAATACTTCTCTCATTTACAATCAAAGGTTTTATAACCTAGGAAACTATAAGAAAGTGAATGTTCTGTATAATAATAGTTTAAAAGTATCTTAACTATTGAAAACAAGCGTATTACTTAACTAAATGTTTGCAACTTGTTCTTTTCGCTCTCAATTGATTGAAAACACTTACGATATCTTTGAAAACCAATTTCATGTGTTAAAATTGTGTTTTGATATGTTTAATATTTCTTCTACAATCTTAGTCTATTAATTGATTGAAACACTTGTGATATCTTTGAAAAACAATTTCATGTGTTAAAATTGTGTTTTCATATGTTTAATACTTCTCTCATTTACAATCTAAGGTTTTATAACCTAGGAAACTATAAGAAAGTGAATGTTTTGTATAATAATAGTTCAAAAGTATCTTAAGTATTGAAAACAAGTGTATTACTTAACTAAATGTTTGCAAATTGTTCTTTTCGCTATTAATTGATTGAAAACACTTACGATATCTTTGAAAACCAATTGCATGTGTTAAAATTGTGTTTTGATATGTTTAATTTTTCTTTTACAATCTTAGTCTATTAATTCATTGAAACACTTATGAATATCTTTGAAAAACAATTTCATGTGTTAAAATTGTGTTTTCATATGTCTATTATATTTTGTACAATCTAAGCTCTATTAATTCATTCAAACACTTGTGATACCTTTGATATACCATTTCATGTGTTCCAATTGTGTTTTGATATGTTTTAATACTTCTTTTACAATCTAAGGTCTATTAATTGATTGAAACACTTGTGATATCTTTGAAAAACAATTTCAACTGTTAAAATTGTGTTTTGATATGTTTATAACTTCTCTCATTTACAATCTAAGGTTTTATAACCTAGGAAATTATAAGAAAGTGAATGTTCTGTATAATAGTAGTTTAAAAGTATCTTAACAATTCAAAACAAGCCTATTACTTAACTAAATGTTTGCAACTTGTTCTTTTCGCTATCAATTGATTTAAAACACTTACGATATCTTGGAAAACCAATTTCATGTGTTAAAATTGTGTTTTGATATGTTTAATATTTCTTGTACAATCTTAGTTTTTTAATTGATTGAAACACTTATGAATATTTTTGAAAAACAATTTCATGTGTTAAAATTGTGTTTTGATATTTTTCATATATTTTTTACAATCTAAGGTCTATTAATTGATTCAAACACTTGTGATACCTTTGAAAAACCATTTCATGTGTTCAAATTGTATTTTGATATGTTTTAATTTTTCTTTTACAATCTAAGGTGTATTAATTGATTGAAACACTTGTGATATCTTTGAAAAGCAATTTCATGTGTTAAAATTGTGTTTTGATATGTTTAATATTTCTTTTACAATCTTAGTCTTTTAATTGATTGAAAAACTTATGAATATCTTTGAAAAACAATTTCATGTGTTAAAATTGTGTTTTCATATGTTGAATATATTTTTTACAATCTAAGGTCTATTAATTGATTCAAACACTTGTGATTCCTTAGAAAAACCATTTCATGTGTTCAAATTGTATTTTGATATGTTTTAATACTTCTTTTCCAAACTAAAGTCTATTAATTGATTGAAACACTTGTGATATCTTTGAAAAACAATTTCATGTGTTAAAATTGTGTTTTGATATGTTTAATACTTCTCTCATTTACAATCTAAGGTTTTATAACCTAGGAAACTATAAGAAAGTGAATGTTCTGTATAATAATAATTTAAAACTATCTTAAGTATTGAAAACAAGCGTATTACTTAACTAAATGTTTGCAACTTGTTCTTTTCGCTATTAATTGATTGAAAACACTTACGATATCTTTGAAAACCAATTGCATGTGTTAAAATTGTGTTTTGATATATTTAATATTTCTTTTACAATCTTAGTCTATTAATTGATTGAAACACTTATGAATATCTTCAAAAAATAATTTCATGTGTTAAAATTGTGTTTTCATATGTTTCATATATTTTTTACAATCTAAGGTCTATTAATTGATTTAAACACTCGTGATACCTTTGAAAAACCATTTCATGTGTTCAAATTGTGTTTTGATATGTTTTAATACTTCTTTTACAATCTAAGTCCTGTAATTGATTGAAACACATATGAATATCTTTGAAAAACAATTTCATGTGTTAAAATTGTTTTTTGATATGTTTAATATATTTTTTTACAATCTAAGGTCTATAAAATGATTCAAACACTTGTGATACCTTTGAAAATCCATTTCATGTGTTCAAATGGTATTTTGATATGTTTTAATACTTCTTTTACAATCTAAGGTCTATTAATTGATTGAATCACTTGTGATATCTTTGAAAAACAATTTCATGTGTTAAAATTGTGTGTTTAATACTTCTCTCATTTACAATCAAAGGTTTTATAACCTAGGAAACTATAAGAAAGTGAATGTTCTGTATAATAATTGTTTAAAAGTATCTTAACTATTGAAAACAAGCGTATTACTTAACTAAATGTTTGCAACTTGTTCTTTTCGCTCTCAATTGATTGAAAACACTTACGATATCTTTGAAAACCAATTTCATGTGTTAAAATTGTGTTTTGATATGTTTAATATTTCTTCTACAATCTTAGTCTATTAATTGATTGAAACACTTGTGATATCTTTGAAAAACAATTTCATGTGTTCAAATTGTGTTTTGATATGTTTAATACTTCTCTCATTTACAATCTAAGGTTTTATAACCTAGGAAACTATAAGAAAGTGAATGTTCTGTATAATAATAATTTAAAACTATCTTATGTATTGAAAACAAGCGTATTACTTAACTAAATGTTTATAACTTGTTCTTTTCGCATTTAATTGATTGAAAACACTTACGATATCTTTGAAAACCAATTGCATGTGTTAAAATTGTGTTTTGATATGTTTAATATTTCTTTTACAATCTTAGTCTATTAATTGATTGAAACACTTATGAATATCTTTGAAAAACAATTTCATGTGTTAAAATTGTGTTTTCATATGTTTAATATATTTTTTACAATATAAGGTCTATTAATTCATTCAAACACTTGTGATACCTTTAAAAAACCATTTCATCTGTTCAAATTGTGTTTTCATATGTTTTAATACTTCTTTTTGCAATCGAAGGTCTATTAATTGATTGAAACACTTGTGATATCTTTGAAAAACAATTTCAAGTGTTAAAATTTTGTTTTGATATGTTTAATACTTCTCTCATTTACAATATAAGGTTTTATAACCTAGGAAACTATAAGAAAGTGAATGTTCTGTATAATAATAGTTTAAAAGTATCTTAACAATTCAAAACAAGCCTATTACTTAACTAAATGTTTGCAACTTGTTCTTTTCGCTATCAATTGATTTAAAACACTTACGATATCTTGGAAAACCAATTTCATGTGTTAAAATTGTGTTTTGATATGTTTAATATTTCTTGTACAATCTTAGTTTTTTAATTGATTGAAACACTTATGAATATTTTTGAAAAACAATTTCATGTGTTAAAATTGTGTTTTGATATTTTTCATATATTTTTTACAATCTAAGGTCTATTAATTGATTCAAACACTTGTGATACCTTTGAAAAACCATTTCATGTGTTCAAATTGTATTTTGATATGTTTTAATTTTTCTTTTACAATCTAAGGTGTATTAATTGATTGAAACACTTGTGATATCTTTGAAAAGCAATTTCATGTGTTAAAATTGTGTTTTGATAAATTTAATATTTCTTTTACAATCTTAGTCTTTTAAATGATTGAAACACTTATGAATATCTTTGAAAAACAATTTCATGTGTTAAAATTGTGTTTTCATATGTTGAATATATTTTTTACAATCTAAGGTCTATTAATTGATTCAAACACTTGTGATACCTTAGAAAAACCATTTCATGTGTTCAAATTGTATTTTGATATGTTTTAATACTTCTTTTCCAAACTAAAGTCTATTAATTGATTGAAACACTTGTGATATCTTTGAAAAACAATTTCATGTGTTAAAATTGTGTTTTGATATGTTTAATACTTCTCTCATTTACAATCTAAGGTTTTATAACCTAGGAAACTATAAGAAAGTGAATGTTTTGTATAATAATAGTTCAAAAGTATCTTAAGTATTGAAAACAAGTGTATTACTTAACTAAATGTTTGCAAATTGTTCTTTTCGCTATTAATTGATTGAAAACACTTACGATATCTTTGAAAACCAATTGCATGTGTTAAAATTGTGTTTTGATATGTTTAATTTTTCTTTTACAATCTTAGTCTATTAATTCATTGAAACACTTATGAATATCTTTGAAAAACAATTTCATGTGTTAAAATTGTGTTTTCATATGTCTATTATATTTTGTACAATCTAAGCTCTATTAATTCATTCAAACACTGGTGATACCTTTGATATACCATTTCATGTGTTCCAATTGTGTTTTGATATGTTTTAATACTTCTTTTACAATCTAAGGTCTATTAATTGATTGAAACACTTGTGATATCTTTGAAAAACAATTTCAACTGTTAAAATTGTGTTTTGATATGTTTATAACTTCTCTCATTTACAATCTAAGGTTTTATAACCTAGGAAATTATAAGAAAGTGAATGTTCTGTATAATAGTAGTTTAAAAGTATCTTAACAATTCAAAACAAGCCTATTACTTAACTAAATGTTTGCAACTTGTTCTTTTCGCTATCAATTGATTTAAAACACTTACGATATCTTGGAAAACCAATTTCATGTGTTAAAATTGTGTTTTGATATGTTTAATATTTCTTGTACAATCTTAGTTTTTTAATTGATTGAAACACTTATGAATATTTTTGAAAAACAATTTCATGTGTTAAAATTGTGTTTTGATATTTTTCATATATTTTTTACAATCTAAGGTCTATTAATTGATTCAAACACTTGCGATACCTTTGAAAAACCATTTCATGTGTTCAAATTGTATTTTGATATGTTTTAATTTTTCTTTTACAATCTAAGGTGTATTAATTGATTGAAACACTTGTGATATCTTTGAAAAGCAATTTCATGTGTTAAAATTGTGTTTTGATATGTTTAATATTTCTTTTACAATCTTAGTCTTTTAATTGATTGAAACACTTATGAATATCTTTGAAAAACAATTTCATGTGTTAAAATTGTGTTTTCATATGTTGAATATATTTTTTACAATATAAGGTCTATTAATTGATTCAAACACTTGTGATACCTTAGAAAAACCATTTCATGTGTTCAAATTGTATTTTGATATGTTTTAATACTTCTTTTCCAAACTAAAGTCTATTAATTGATTAAAACACTTGTGATATCTTTGAAAAACAATTTCATGTTTTAAAATTGTGTTTTGATATGTTTAATACTTCTCTCATTTACAATCTAAGGTTTTATAACCTAGGAAACTATAAGAAAGTGAATGTTCTGGATAATAATAATTTAAAACTATCTTAAGTATTGAAAACAAGCGTATTACTTAACTAAATGTTTGCAACTTGTTCTTTTCGCTATTAATTGATTGAAAACACTTACGATATCTTTGAAAACCAATTGCATGTGTTAAAATTGTGTTTTGATATGTTTAATATTTCTTTTACAATCTTAGTCTATTAATTGATTGAAACACTTATGAATATCTTCAAAAAACAATTTCATAGGTTAAAATTGTGTTTTCATATATTTCATATATTTTTTACAATCTAAGGTCTATTAATTGATTCAAACACTCGTGATACCTTTGAAAAACCATTTCATGTGTTCAAATTGTGTTTTGATATGTTTTAATACTTCTTTTACAATCTAAGTCCTGTAATTGATTGAAACACTTATGAATATCTTTGAAAAACAATTTCATGTGTTAAAATTGTTTTTTGATATGTTTAATATATTTTTTTACAATCTAAGGTCTATAAAATGATTCAAACACTTGTGATACCTTTGAAAATCCATTTCATGTGTTCAAATGGTATTTTGATATGTTTTAATACTTCTTTTACAATCTAAGGTCTATTAATTGATTGAATCACTTGTGATATCTTTGAAAAACAATTTCATGTGTTAAAATTGTGTGTTTAATACTTCTCTCATTTACAATCAAAAGTTTTATAACCTAGGAAACTATAACAAAGTGAATGTTCTGTATAATAATAGTTTAAAAGTATCTTAACTATTGAAAACAAACGTATTACTTAACTAAATGTTTGCAACTTGTTCTTTTCGCTCTCAATTGATTGAAAACACTTACGATATCTTTGAAAACCAATTTCATGTGTTAAAATTGTGTTTTGATATGTTTAATATTTCTTCTACAATCTTAGTCTATTAATTGATTGAAACACTTGTGATATCTTTGAAAAACAATTTCATGTGTTAAAATTGTGTTTTGATATGTTTAATACTTCTCTCGTTTACAATATAAGGTTTTATAACCTAGGAAACTATAAGAAAGTGAACGTTCTGTATAATAATAGTTTAAAAGTATCTTAACTATTGAAAACAAGGGTATTACTTAACTAAATGTTTGCAACTTGTTCTTTTCGCTATCAATTGATAACACTTACAATATCTTTGAAAACCAATTTCATGTGTTAAAATTGTGTTTTGATATGTTTAATAATTCTTTTACAATCTTAGTTTATTAATTGATTGAAATACTTATGAATATCTTTGAAAAACAATTTCATGTGTTAAACTTGTGTTTTCATATGTTGAATATATTTTTTACAATCTAAGGTCTATTAATTGATTCAAACACTTGTGATACCTTTGAAAAACCATTTCATGTGTTGAAATTGTATTTCGATATGTTTTAATACTTCTTTTACATTCTAAGGCCTATTAATTGATTGAAACACTAGTGATATCTTTGAAAAACAATTTCATGTGTTAAAATTGTGTTTTGATATGTTTAATACTTCTCTCATTTACAATATAAGGTTTTATAACCTAGGAAACTATAAGAAAGTGAATTTTCTGTATAATAATAGTTTAAAAGTATCTTAACTTTTGAAAACAAGGGTATTACTTAACTAAATGTTTGCAACTTGTTCTTTTCGCTATCAATTGATTGAAAACACTTACGATATCTTTGAAAACCAATATCATGTGTTAAAATTGTGTTTTGATATGTTTCATATTTCTTTTACAATCTTAGTCTATTAATTGTTTGAAACACTTATGAATATCTTTGAAAAACAATTTCATGTGTTAAAATTGTGTTTTGCTATGTTTAATATATTTATTACAATCTACGGTCTATTAATTGATTCAAACACTTGTGATAACTTAGAAAAACCATTTCATGTGTTCAAATTGTATTTTGATATGTTTTAATACTTCTTTTACAATCTAAGGTCTATTAATTGATTGAAACACTTGTGATATCTTTGAAAAACAATTTCATGTGTTAAAATTGTGTTTTGATATATTGAATACTTCTCTCATTTACAATCTAAGGTTTTATAACCTAGGAAACTATAAGAAAGTGAATGTTTTGTATAATAATAGTTTAAAAGTATATTAAGTATTGAAAACAAGCGTATTACTTAACTAAATGTTTGCAAATTGTTCTTCTCGCTTTTAATTGATTGAAAACACTTACGATATCTTTGAAAACCAATTGCATGTGTTAAAATAGTGTTTTGATATGTTAAATATTTCTTTTACAATCTTAGTCTATTAATTGATTGAAACACTTATGAATATCTTTGAAAAACAATTTCATGTGTTAAAATTGTGTTTTGCTATGTTTAATATATTTTTTACAAACTAAGGTCTATTCATTGATTCAAACACTTGTGATACAATAGAAAAACCATTTCATATGTTCAAATTGTATTTGGATATGTTTTAATACTTGTTTTACAATCTAAGGTCTATTAATTGATTGAAACACTTGTGATATCTTTGAAAAACAATTTCATGTGTTAAAATTGTGTTTTGATATGTTTAATACTTCTCCCATTTACAATCTAAGGTTTTATAACCTAGGAAACTATAAGAAAGTGAATTTTCTGTATAATAATAGTTTAAAAGTATCTTAACTTTTGAAAACAAGGGTATTACTTAACTAAATGTTTGCAACTTGTTCTTTTCGCTATCAATTGATTGAAAACACTTACGATATCTTTGAAAACCAATATCATGTGTTAAAATTGTGTTTTGATATGTTTCATATTTCTTTTACAATTTTAGTCTATTAATTGTTTGAAACACTTATGAATATCTTTGAAAATAATTTCATGTGTTAAAATTGTGTTTTGCTATGTTTAATATATTTATTACAATCTACGGTCTATTAATTGATTCAAACACTTGTAATACCTTAGAAAAACCATTTCATGTGTTCAAATTGTGTTTTGATATGTTTAATATTTCTTTTACAATCTTAGTCTTTTAATTGATTGAAACACTTATGAATATCTTTGAAAAACAATTTCATGTGTTAAAATTGTGTTTTCATATGTTGAATATATTTTTTACAATCTAAGGTCTATTAATTGATTCAAACACTTGTGATACCTTAGAAAAACCATTTCATGTGTTCAAATTGTATTTTGATATGTTTTAATACTTCTTTTCCAAACTAAAGTCTATTAATTGATTGAAACACTTGTGATATCTTTGAAAAACAATTTCATGTGTTAAAATTGTGTTTTGATATGTTTAATACTTCTCTCATTTACAATCTAAGGTTTTATAACCTAGGAAACTATAAGAAAGTTAATGTTCTGTATAATAATAATTTAAAACTATCTTAAGTATTGAAAACAAGCGTATTACTTAACTAAATGTTTGCAACTTGTTCTTTTCGCTATTAATTGATTGAAAACACTTACGATATCTTTGAAAACCAATTGCATGTGTTAAAATTGTGTTTTGATATGTTTAATATTTCTTTTACAATCTTAGTCTATTAATTGATTGAAACACTTATGAATATCTTCAAAAAACAATTTCATAGGTTAAAATTGTGTTTTCATATGTTTCATATATTTTTTACAATCTAAGGTCTATTAATTGATTCAAACACTCGTGATACCTTTGAAAAACCATTTCATGTGTTCAAATTGTGTTTTGATATGTTTTAATACTTCTTTTACAATCTAAGTCCTGTAATTGATTGAAACACTTATGAATATCTTTGAAAAACAATTTCATGTGTTAAAATTGTTTTTTGATATGTTTAATATATTTTTTTACAATCTAAGGTCTATAAAATGATTCAAACACTTGTGATACCTTTGAAAATCCATTTCATGTGTTCAAATGGTATTTTGAAATGTTTTAATACTTCTTTTACAATCTAAGGTCTATTAATTGATTGAATCACTTGTGATATCTTTGAAAAACAATTTCATGTGTTAAAATTCTGTGTTTAATACTTCTCTCATTTACAATCAAAGGTTTTATAACCTAGGAAACTATAAGAAAGTGAATGTTCTGTATAATAATAGTTTAAAAGTATCTTAACTATTGAAAACAAGCGTATTACTTAACTAAATGTTTGCAACTTGTTCTTTTCGCTCTCAATTGATTGAAAACACTTACGATATCTTTGAAAACCAATTTCATGTGTTAAAATTGTGTTTTGATATGTTTAATATTTCTTCTACAATCTTAGTCTATTAATTGATTGAAACACTTGTGATATCTTTGAAAAACAATTTCATGTGTTAAAATTGTGTTTTGATATGTTTAATACTTCTCTCATTTACAATCTAAGGTTTTATAACCTAGGAAACTATAAGAAAGTGAATGTTTTGTATAATAATAGTTCAAAAGTATCTTAAGTATTGAAAACAAGTGTATTACTTAACTAAATGTTTGCAAATTGTTCTTTTCGCTATTAATTGATTGAAAACACTTACGATATCTTTGAAAACCAATTGCATGTGTTAAAATTGTGTTTTGATATGTTTAATTTTTCTTTTACAATCTTAGTCTATTAATTCATTGAAACACTTATGAATATCTTTGAAAAACAATTTCATGTGTTAAAATTGTGTTTTCATATGTCTATTATATTTTGTACAATCTAAGCTCTATTAATTCATTCAAACACTGGTGATACCTTTGATATACCATTTCATGTGTTCCAATTGTGTTTTGATATGTTTTAATACTTCTTTTACAATCTAAGGTCTATTAATTGATTGAAACACTTGTGATATCTTTGAAAAACAATTTCAACTGTTAAAATTGTGTTTTGATATGTTTATAACTTCTCTCATTTACAATCTAAGGTTTTATAACCTAGGAAATTATAAGAAAGTGAATGTTCTGTATAATAGTAGTTTAAAAGTATCTTAACAATTCAAAACAAGCCTATTACTTAACTAAATGTTTGCAACTTGTTCTTTTCGCTATCAATTGATTTAAAACACTTACGATATCTTGGAAAACCAATTTCATGTGTTAAAATTGTGTTTTGATATGTTTAATATTTCTTGTACAATCTTAGTTTTTTAATTGATTGAAACACTTATGAATATTTTTGAAAAACAATTTCATGTGTTAAAATTGTGTTTTGATATTTTTCATATATTTTTTACAATCTAAGGTCTATTAATTGATTCAAACACTTGCGATACCTTTGAAAAACCATTTCATGTGTTCAAATTGTATTTTGATATGTTTTAATTTTTCTTTTACAATCTAAGGTGTATTAATTGATTGAAACACTTGTGATATCTTTGAAAAGCAATTTCATGTGTTAAAATTGTGTTTTGATATGTTTAATATTTCTTTTACAATCTTAGTCTTTTAATTGATTGAAACACTTATGAATATCTTTGAAAAACAATTTCATGTGTTAAAATTGTGTTTTCATATGTTGAATATATTTTTTACAATCTAAGGTCTATTAATTGATTCAAACACTTGTGATACCTTAGAAAAACCATTTCATGTGTTCAAATTGTATTTTGATATGTTTTAATACTTCTTTTCCAAACTAAAGTCTATTAATTGATTAAAACACTTGTGATATCTTTGAAAAACAATTTCATGTTTTAAAATTGTGTTTTGATATGTTTAATACTTCTCTCATTTACAATCTAAGGTTTTATAACCTAGGAAACTATAAGAAAGTGAATGTTCTGGATAATAATAATTTAAAACTATCTTAAGTATTGAAAACAAGCGTATTACTTAACTAAATGTTTGCAACTTGTTCTTTTCGCTATTAATTGATTGAAAACACTTACGATATCTTTGAAAACCAATTGCATGTGTTAAAATTGTGTTTTGATATGTTTAATATTTCTTTTACAATCTTAGTCTATTAATTGATTGAAACACTTATGAATATCTTCAAAAAACAATTTCATAGGTTAAAATTGTGTTTTCATATATTTCATATATTTTTTACAATCTAAGGTCTATTAATTGATTCAAACACTCGTGATACCTTTGAAAAACCATTTCATGTGTTCAAATTGTGTTTTGATATGTTTTAATACTTCTTTTACAATCTAAGTCCTGTAATTGATTGAAACACTTATGAATATCTTTGAAAAACAATTTCATGTGTTAAAATTGTTTTTTGATATGTTTAATATATTTTTTTACAATCTAAGGTCTATAAAATGATTCAAACACTTGTGATACCTTTGAAAATCCATTTCATGTGTTCAAATGGTATTTTGATATGTTTTAATACTTCTTTTACAATCTAAGGTCTATTAATTGATTGAATCACTTGTGATATCTTTGAAAAACAATTTCATGTGTTAAAATTGTGTGTTTAATACTTCTCTCATTTACAATCAAAGGTTTTATAACCTAGGAAACTATAACAAAGTGAATGTTCTGTATAATAATAGTTTAAAAGTATCTTAACTATTGAAAACAAACGTATTACTTAACTAAATGTTTGCAACTTGTTCTTTTCGCTCTCAATTGATTGAAAACACTTACGATATCTTTGAAAACCAATTTCATGTGTTAAAATTGTGTTTTGATATGTTTAATATTTCTTCTACAATCTTAGTCTATTAATTGATTGAAACACTTGTGATATCTTTGAAAAACAATTTCATGTGTTAAAATTGTGTTTTGATATGTTTAATACTTCTCTCGTTTACAATATAAGGTTTTATAACCTAGGAAACTATAAGAAAGTGAACGTTCTGTATAATAATAGTTTAAAAGTATCTTAACTATTGAAAACAAGGGTATTACTTAACTAAATGTTTGCAACTTGTTCTTTTCGCTATCAATTGATAACACTTACGATATCTTTGAAAACCAATTTCATGTGTTAAAATTGTGTTTTGATATGTTTAATAATTCTTTTACAATCTTAGTCTATTAATTGATTGAAATACTTATGAATATCTTTGAAAAACAATTTCATGTGTTAAACTTGTGTTTTCATATGTTGAATATATTTTTTACAATCTAAGGTCTATTTATTGATTCAAACACTTGTGATACCTTTGAAAAACCATTTCATGTGTTGAAATTGTATTTTGATATGTTTTAATACTTCTTTTACATTCTAAGGCCTATTAATTGATTGAAACACTAGTGATATCTTTGAAAAACAATTTCATGTGTTAAAATTGTGTTTTGATATGTTTAATACTTCTCTCATTTACAATATAAGGTTTTATAACCTAGGAAACTATAAGAAAGTGAATTTTCTGTATAATAATAGTTTAAAAGTATCTTAACTTTTGAAAACAAGGGTATTACTTAACTAAATGTTTGCAACTTGTTCTTTTCGCTATCAATTGATTGAAAACACTTACGATATCTTTGAAAACCAATATCATGTGTTAAAATTGTGTTTTGATATGTTTCATATTTCTTTTACAATCTTAGTCTATTAATTGTTTGAAACACTTATGAATATCTTTGAAAAACAATTTCATGTGTTAAAATTGTGTTTTGCTATGTTTAATATATTTATTACAATCTACGGTCTATTAATTGATTCAAACACTTGTGATAACTTAGAAAAACCATTTCATGTGTTCAAATTGTATTTTGATATGTTTTAATACTTCTTTTACAATCTAAGGTCTATTAATTGATTGAAACACTTGTGATATCTTTGAAAAACAATTTCATGTGTTAAAATTGTGTTTTGATATGTTGAATACTTCTCTCATTTACAATCTAAGGTTTTATAACCTAGGAAACTATAAGAAAGTGAATGTTTTGTATAATAATAGTTTAAAAGTATATTAAGTATTGAAAACAAGCGTATTACTTAACTAAATGTTTGCAAATTGTTCTTCTCGCTTTTAATTGATTGAAAACACTTACGATATCTTTGAAAACCAATTGCATGTGTTAAAATAGTGTTTTGATATGTTAAATATTTCTTTTACAATCTTAGTCTATTAATTGATTGAAACACTTATGAATATCTTTGAAAAACAATTTCATGTGTTAAAATTGTGTTTTGCTATGTTTAATATATTTTTTACAAACTAAGGTCTATTAATTGATTCAAACACTTTTGATACAATAGAAAAACCATTTCATATGTTCAAATTGTATTTGGATATGTTTTAATACTTGTTTTACAATCTAAGGTCTATTAATTGATTGAAACACTTGTGATATCTTTGAAAAACAATTTCATGTGTTAAAATTGTGTTTTGATATGTTTAATACTTCTCCCATTTACAATCTAAGGTTTTATAACCTAGGAAACTATAAGAAAGTGAATTTTCTGTATAATAATAGTTTAAAAGTATCCTAACTTTTGAAAACAAGGGTATTACTTAACTAAATGTTTGCAACTTGTTCTTTTCGCTATCAATTGATTGAAAACACTTACGATATCTTTGAAAACCAATATCATGTGTTAAAATTGTGTTTTGATATGTTTCATATTTCTTTTACAATTTTAGTCTATTAATTGTTTGAAACACTTATGAATATCTTTGAAAATAATTTCATGTGTTAAAATTGTGTTTTGCTATGTTTAATATATTTATTACAATCTACGGTCTATTAATTGATTCAAACACTTGTAATACCTTAGAAAAACCATTTCATGTGTTCAAATTGTATTTTGATATGTTTTAATACTTCTTTTACAATCTAAGGTCTATTAATTGATTGAAACACTTGTGATATCTTTGAAAAACAATTTCATGTGTTAAAATTGTGTTTTGCTATGTTTAATATATTTATTACAATCTACGGTCTATTAATTGATTCAAACACTTGTGATAACTTAGAAAAACCATTTCATGTGTTCAAATTGTATTTTGATATGTTTTAATACTTCTTTTACAATCTAAGGTCTATTAATTGATTGAAACACTTGTGATATCTTTGAAAAACAATTTCATGTGTTAAAATTGTGTTTTGATATGTTGAATACTTCTCTCATTTACAATCTAAGGTTTTATAACCTAGGAAACTATAAGAAAGTGAATGTTTTGTATAATAATAGTTTAAAAGTATATTAAGTATTGAAAACAAGCGTATTACTTAACTAAATGTTTGCAAATTGTTCTTCTCGCTTTTAATTGATTGAAAACACTTACGATATCTTTGAAAACCAATTGCATGTGTTAAAATAGTGTTTTGATATGTTAAATATTTCTTTTACAATCTTAGTCTATTAATTGATTGAAACACTTATGAATATCTTTGAAAAACAATTTCATGTGTTAAAATTGTGTTTTGCTATGTTTAATATATTTTTTACAAACTAAGGTTTATTAATTGATTCAAACACTTGTGATACAATAGAAAACCCATTTCATATGTTCAAATTGTATTTGGATATGTTTTAATACTTGTTTTACAATCTAAGGTCTATTAATTGATTGAAACACTTGTGATATCTTTGAAAAACAATTTCATGTGTTAAAATTGTGTTTTGATATGTTTAATACTTCTCCCATTTACAATCTAAGGTTTTATAACCTAGGAAACTATAAGAAAGTGAATTTTCTGTATAATAATAGTTTAAAAGTATCTTAACTTTTGAAAACAAGGGTATTACTTAACTAAATGTTTGCAACTTGTTCTTTTCGCTATCAATTGATTGAAAACACTTACGATATCTTTGAAAACCAATATCATGTGTTAAAATTGTGTTTTGATATGTTTCATATTTCTTTTACAATTTTAGTCTATTAATTGTTTGAAACACTTATGAATATCTTTGAAAATAATTTCATGTGTTAAAATTGTGTTTTGCTATGTTTAATATATTTATTACAATCTACGGTCTATTAATTGATTCAAACACTTGTAATACCTTAGAAAAACCATTTCATGTGTTCAAATTGTATTTTGATATGTTTTAATACTTCTTTTACAATCTAAGGTCTATTAATTGATTGAAACACTTGTGATATCTTTGAAAAACAATTTCATGTGTTAAAATTGTGTTTTGATATGTTGAATACTTCTCTCATTTACAATCTAAGGTTTTATAACCTAGGAAACTATAAGAAAGTGAATCCTCTGTATAATAATAGTTTAAAAGTATCTTAACTTTTGAAAACAAGCGTATTACTTAACTAAATGTTTGCAACTTGTTCTTTTCGCTATCAATTGATTTAAAAGACTTACGATATCTTTGAAAACCAAATTCATGGGTTAAAATTGTGTTTTGATATGTTTAATACTTCTCTCATTTCCAATCTAAGGTTTTATAACCTAAGAAACTATAAGAAAGTGACTGTTCTGTATAATAATAGTTTAAAACTATCTTAACTTTTGAAACCAAGCGTATTACTTAACTAAATGTTTGCAACTTGTTCTTTTTGCTATCAATTGATTTAAAACACTTACGATATCTTTTAAAACCAATATCATGTGTTAAAATTGTGTTTTGATATGTTTAATATTTCTTTTAAAATCCTAGTCTTTTAATTGATTGAAACACTTATGAATATATTTGAAAAACAATTTCATATGTTAAAATTGTGTTTTCATATGTTTAATATATTTTTTACAATCTAATGTCTATTAATTCATTCAAACACTTGTGATAGCTTTGAAAAACCATTTCATGTGTTCAAATTGTGTTTTGATATGTTTTAATTCTTCTTATTGCAATCTAAGGTCTATTAATTGATTGAAACACTTGTCATATCTTTGAAAAACAATTTCAAGTGTTAAAATTGTGTTTTGATATGTTTAATACTTCTCTCATTTACAATCTAAGGTTTTATAACCTAGGAAACTATAAGAAAGTGAATCCTCTGTATAATAATAGTTTAAAAGTATCTTAACTTTTGAAAACAAGCGTATTACTTAACTAAATGTTTGCAACTTGTTCTTTTCGCTATCAATTGATTTAAAAGACTTACGATATCTTTGAAAACCAAATTCATGGGTTAAAATTGTGTTTTGATATGTTTAATACTTCTCTCATTTCCAATCTAAGGTTTTATAACCTAAGAAACTATAAGAAAGTGACTGTTCTGTATAATAATAGTTTAAAACTATCTTAACTTTTGAAACCAAGCGTATTACTTAACTAAATGTTTGCAACTTGTTCTTTTTGCTATCAATTGATTTAAAACACTTACGATATCTTTTAAAACCAATTTCATGTGTTAAAATTGTGTTTTGATATGTTTAATATTTCTTTTACAATCCTAGTCTTTTAATTGATTGAAACACTTATGAATATCTTCAAAAAACTATTTCATGTGTTAAAATTGTGTTTTCATATGTTTAATATATTTTTTACAATCTAAGGTCTATTAATTGATTCAAACACTTGTGATACCTATGAAAAACCATTTCATGTATTCAAATTGTATTTTGATATGTTTTAATACTTCTTTTACAATCTAAGGACTATTAATTGGTTGAAACACTTGTGATATCTTTGAAAAACAATTTCATGTGTTAAAATTGTGTTTTGATATGTTTAATACTTCTCTCATTTACAATCTAAGGTTTTACAACCTAGGAAACTATAAGAAAGTGAATGTTCTGTATAATAATAGTTTAAAAGTATATTAAGTATTGAAAACAAACGTATTACTTAACTAAATGTTTGCAACTTGTTCTTTTCGCTATTAATTGATTGAAAACACTTACGATATCTTTGAAAACCAATTTCATGTTTTAAAATTGTGTTTTGATATGTTTAATATTTCTTTTACAATCTTAGTCTATTAATTGATTGAAACACTTATGAATATCTTCGAAAAACAATTTCATGTGTTAAAATTGTGTTTTGCTATGTTTAATATATTTTTACAATCTAAGGTCTATTAATTGATTCAAACACTTGTGATACAATAGAAAAACCATTCCATGTGTTCAAATTGTGTTTTGATATGTTTTAATACTTCTTTTACAATCTAAGGTCTATTAATAGATTGAAACTCTTGGGATATCTTTGAAAAACAATTTCATGTGTTA